>NC_139905.1:1882500-2462500 GCF_905171665.1 Trachurus trachurus | reverse complement strand
AATTTCTCTCATCATTTAAAACAACGGCTACTGGAGAACAAAGTTGTCAGCACGTTTAAAAGCAGGGCACAAATGTATCTTAGTATTTCTCAATGCACCCAATCCATGAAATGATCTTAAAATCTTATGGAATATGAACTATGGCATTCTAAAATGTTTTATATATATTCTGTATCTTGTAAGACTTAGCTTTTCTCTCCATTGATTATATAGGATAGGGTAGCTACACCTCTCTCAGGTGTGTTGCACTTGACCTGGTCCTTTTAGATGTGGAAACTGTTGTTTTTGTATTGTCTATGTGCTGTAGTTTGTGGTCTGCGTTTCTTGTCTGTTTGTTATATGTTACATGTTGGGGCTGCAGATGGAAATGAGCTGTGAGCTAAATCTATAGTGCAACCATCTTCTCATTTTCTGTAAATGATAAATGTCATTGCACAACAATGTCCCCTAAATAAACTAATAATAATAATACTCACGTGTACGTGGACAGACTGGAGTCGTACGTCGTCTTGACGCCGTACGTTTCCTCGTTGAACTTGAACATCTCGTTGGCGTCCCAGCCGTTGGACTGACGGGAGGAAGAGGAGGAAGAGGAGGAGGAGGAGGAGGAGGAGGAAGAGGAAGAGGAAGAGTCACCGATCAATAAACCATAACGATCAATAATGGATATTGACTTCTCACATTCACACACACCGAGATCTTCATGCATCATCATCATCATCATCATCATCATTATGTTAATGAGATGAACTTTGTGTTTAAAGGGATAGTTCACCCTAGAATGATATTTCGCTCATTATCTACTCACCCTCATGTTGACTAAGGGCTGGAAGAATTATCAGAGTCCACCGTCCCTTCTCTGAGTTACAGGGGGTCTCGGCGTAGCAGTGCATTTCAATGCAACGGTAGCAAAGGGACACCAGAGCTCTTCGTAAAAAAACACACACAAAAAAACATCCAAATACCTCCATGATGCTCGTATGTAATGTCCGTCTTGTGCTGAAGCCCCAAATTGCGTAATTGTCCCGAAAAAAATTAAATAAGTCTATATTTTAAGCTTGTTTGTAGCGGAAGCTTCTCGTCTTCTTCTTCTTCTCCTTTTCCTGGTCCGTCCAAATCTCGCGTGATTTGCGCCGGCGTCATTGCGGTTACTGCGAATCACGCAATATTTGGACGGACCAGGAAGAGGAGAAGAAGAAGAAGACGAGAAGCTTCCGCTACAAACAAGCTTAAAATATAGACTTATTTAATTTTTTTCGGGACAATTACGCAATTTGGGGCTCCAGCACAAGACGGACATTACATACGAGCATCATGGAGGTATTTGGATGTTTTTTTGTGTGTGTTTTTTTACGAAGAGCTCCGGTGTCCCTTTGCAACCGTTGCATTGAAATGCACTGCTACGCCGAGACCCCCTGTAACTAAGAGAAGGGACGGTGGACTCTGATAATTCTTCCAGCCCTTAGTCAACATGAGGGTGAGTAGATAATGAGCGAAATATCATTCTAGGGTGAACTATCCCTTTAAACTAGTGCTGTCAAAGTTAACGCGTGCAGGTCGTATCAGAGGCTCAGCATCTTCAATGTTTAATATTTTCTCTCTTCTTTTTTTTTTTTTTTTTTACATTTGTATGATTTTTACTGTTTGTTATTTATTTTACATTATAAAACATAAAGGTGAAATCCTGCGATCTGATTGGTTGTTAACCGTGGTATAATGAGCATCACGGCTACTATTCTAAAGCCTTATCACAGCGTAGGCTATCACTCCGCCTCAGGCACGTATGACTGGTATGAATGGAAGTTGTTGTCATGTATCCATGACAACAGACTGTTGCAGTCCGTAGCAAAAGACAGTTGATGTTTTTACGATGTTAAAAAATGTAGTAAAGTAGTGTAATTGACATGTTTAAGGTTTAAACTTTCACCTCCAGAGGGTTAACAATGGTAGAGGGGACTGAGACCAGATGCAGAGCTACTTGGAGCTAACGTCTGGACAGCTGGGAACAGCTTTTTATTGGATAATATGTATTTCTGATTAAATAAAACTACATGAAATAACAAAAACTAAATTAAAACAAACTGAATTAGAGAAGAAAACAAAAGAACAGAACAAAATATAAAGGCTACTGTAATGAAAAATCCAAATCTATTATAACCTTGAGTGGGATTCACTAAGAATACGGTTGATAAATACTTCTACTGCTACTAATAATAAATGTGTGTGTGTTTATTTATCTGTGTGTGTGTGCGTGTGCGTGTGTGTGTGTGTGTGTGTGTGTGTGTGTGTCCTCACTGTGTCTGACTCCAGGTCAAAGTTGTCTGCGTCTGCGTCTCCGTCTGCGTCCCACCGCTGCAGCACCTTCTCCCGGTGCTCGCCGTTGAGCCGCGACGAGCTGATGGCCGAGTCCGTGAACGTGTCTGTGAACGCAACACCAGTTTAAATCTCCACAGGAAAAAATAAAATATTCACGTTTACATTAAATTGACCGAAAAACAGTCACATTAATGTGCATTTATTTATATATTTAAAGGGATAGTTCAACATTTTGTCAAATTGTCCCATTGCCATAATCCCTATAGTCATAGCAGTAGGTTCGTTACCTTTAATTGTCGGTGCAAGCTGTTTTTAGAACGGCGGAGCAGAGCCGTGAGCTGCTCAGAGCTACGCTACGGATTATTATGGGATTTCTTGGTTTCTAACTCATCAAACTCATCAAATACACAATCCAACAACTCCACAACGCTCTGGTGGACAAGTTGTGAGCTGCACATTCACCACGCTATGAGATAATAACACAACGTTACCACACAGAGTTGTTTTAGAGGGAAATTCATGCAAAACCGATGATGCACGTTGCCTTCAGGGACAGTTTTTCATCAACAGTCTCTGTATTTCCCTCTAAAACAACTCTGTGTGGTAACGTTGTGTTATTATCTCATAGCGTGGTGAATGTGCAGCTCACAACTTGTCCACCAGAGCGTTTTGTGTGGAGTTGTTGGATTGTGTATTTGATGAGTTTGATGAGTTAGAAACCAAGAAATCCCATAATGAGCCTCCGTAGCGTAGCTCTGAGCAGCTCACGGCTCTGCTCCGCCGTTCTAAAAATAGCTTGCACCAACAATTAAAGGTAACGAACCTACTGCTATGACTATAGGGATTATGGCAATGGGCCAATTTGTCAAAAATGTTGAACTATCCCTTTAACATGACCCACTCCAGAAGTAAACAGTGCAACGGTGAATCTAAAGATCGATCTGAGGACTTTATGAATCGATATGGTCACCTCTGACAGCGAAGCTCAGGTCCACGTCTCTGCAGGTCATGGTGACCAGGTCGGCCGGGCTGAAGATCATGGTGTCGGTGATGTCTTCAATTCTGGGCAGAGGCGACGACTGGCCTCCTCCTCCTCCTCCTCCTCCTCCTCCTCCTCCTCCTCCTCCTCCTCCTCCTCCTCCTCCTCCTCCATCACCTCCTCCTCCTCCTTCATCTCCGTCGCTCCGTCTGTGAACGGCGTCCACGGCGAGCTCACACTGTGTGGATCAGAGACAGGTGCATTGATCTGTATTGTCCCTGAGGGGGGATTCACCAGTTTGCGAAGTCAACTTAAAAGCTTCAGTTGGTGACAATTATTCAGTCATATCTGCTGGAACTGTCACTATATTCTGATGGTCGGACATTAAATGGGTAATTTAGGACCAAACCCAACTTTACTTTACTTTATTTGGATGGGACAGTGCACATTAATGGACATAAAAACTTGTAAATGTGCCGGATTATAGCAAAAGTGCTAATTTCCCAGTCCCATAACATAAAAACAGTTCAAATTACACATAATGTAGAATACAAAAAGACGACTATGACAATGTAAAACATATTGACAGACACATTCCACAGGCAGAGGACCATAAGAGTTTAGTTCTGGGAGATAAAGTGCATAAGTGCTAAAGTGCAGGAGTGCATAGGTACCAGGTTGTGTTGCACGATGCCCATTACACCCAGTTGCACAAGCAGAAGTGTGTAAATATTGCACAAAATGTAGTACATAATTGTAATTATGTAAGTACTACTAGAACCAAAACTCCTCTGGCTCCACCTACAGCCAGGAATCGTATTTGCTGAAATCCACCAAGATTCTCCACCAGTCAGGTAGAGGGAGCAGGAGCAGCAGCCAATCACAGCTCCTACACGTCGTAGTCAGCTGACGAAAGTGAAAGTGTGTGTGTGTGGCACTTGGCAAAGATTCATTAAGGGACCTGATGGAGTATTGTATTGAAATTTCCAACCGAGTCACGGAGTTTACTTTCACTTTCATCAACTTACCAACTGGAGCTTTAATATGTAAACTCGTCGAAAGCAACAAAAATAAAAGGCCTGTTGTGAACGCACCTTTATGTTGCACTTGTATGATTCTGATCTGGTGTTTTAATATCAATCTGCTGCTTCTCCTGTTATTTTGCAATAATATTATTATCATAATAAAAGTGCAATCTAGACTCACTCCTGTCCTGTGAACTATAGAAGCACTGTTTATTGTGTTTGTGTTGAATGATCGCCGACTGCAGCAGCAGATTGACCAAGATAAATTTCCCTCTGGAGAATAAAGCACTCTGAACTGCTTCTGCATGATATGGTGCTATATAAATACATTTGAACTGAATTGAATTGGAGACAATAAAGTTCATTTTGATTTTGATTCTGATTTGATGTGACCAGCTGAAGCTCTGAGTGGGTCGGTACCTGGGAGCTCAGCGTCTTGAAGATTCCCTCGTACACCGAGCCGTTCTTCACCCTCACATCACAGGTGGAGCCCTGAGAGGAGAGACCAGCTGTCAGTCAATACATCAATACATCAATCAATCAATCTAGCTTAATCCCACTTAAAATCTGTAATTTACACACTCGTTCACAGGACACCTTGGTTTTACATATTCCCAGTATCAGGACAGAATTGGGGAAGACTGCCTTTCAGTTTTATGCCTCCCAAAAGTGGAATAACCTACAAAACTGTCTGAAACTGGATCATCTTATTTCCTTAGATAGTTTTAAAAACGTATTATTAAATGTTTCACAACCTGTATGTAAATGTGAATCATGACCTTGTATATTGTATATTTGTGTTTTTGTAATCAGGGCGTCATTGAAAAAGAGAGCTCGCTCTCAATTGACCTTCCCTGAATAAATAAAGGAGAAATGAAAATGAAAAATGAAATGAAATCAATCAATCCATCAATCAAACCGACATCGACTACAACACGACGACGACTCACCACCACGGCCGTGAGGAAGTGAAGCATCCGAGCGTTGTTGTACACGCCCTCAAACACCTGAGAACACAACACATCAGAGGTTGAGGAGGAGAAAGTAAAAACCTGCTGAGGCTTCGAGCTTCAACATGAAGCTGGTTCTAAAAATGTGTTACATTAATGTCACATCTGTTAGTTTGAAAATGAAGATCTGATAAAGAACAAAACACACGACATTGTTAAAGACTCACAACAACACAAACTGTGTAGAATTCAACAATATTCTTAATTAATTCTGCTACTGATATATCAACGTCTCTGTATTAACTGTGAGATAAGATAATAAAAGATATGATGAGACTTTATTGATCCTTCAGTGGAGGGATTTACAATAATCAGAAGCTCAAGCAAAAAAGGAGGAAATAATCATAAATACTAAGAGAAATAAGTACAATTTTAAAAAAGTACAAGATGAAAGGAAAAATGTAATTTTGAGGAAAAAATAGCCTATAGAATGTGTATATGTTTGGTGTGTAAAACACATAATTTAGGTCAGAGTGTAAATAAATACTACAGCTCTGGAAAAAATAAAAAGAGACGGTAACACTTTATAATAAGTAAGCTACACACTATTCAGCATTAGTTAAGCAGTAATAAATACTGAATTCTTCATTTATAAGTAGTATAATATATAATATACTAGGGATGTCACGATTAGAGATTTTCTTGGTACGATTATTGTCAGAGAAATAATCACGGTGTTACGATCATCACGATTATTATGCATCAATTAATTTCACAACACTATGAACGTGTATAATCAAATATAGTCCAAATATAATGACATTACTCATTGTTTACACAAAATATTTCAAGTATCTATGAATATATGACAAATTCTTAATCCCCAGGGGAAATGTTTGACATATTCAGGTCATGAATTGTCATCTAGACCAAATGTTTAAGTTTATTTTAATTGTTTTTTGTTTTGTTTTGCTTTTTTTTTTATTAAAAATGACACACTAACATTTAAATTCCTACCAACTCAATGTTACATTAGTTAAATGGACCGGTGTCTGAGCATTTACCTTTATCTTTGCGCCATATCTACCAATACTGTTCCAACATCAAATTTTTGTTTAAGTAACGGTATTTAGGAATCTTTACGATTAAATAATTGTGGCGTTTTAATACCACCATGAATTGTGAAAACAAGTAACCGTGACATCCCTATAATATACTATATATACTACTATTATCCCTCTATGGTACGCTGCATCATGATGCCAGTGGGGAAAAAAATGTTTGGAGTGTTTTATGTCTCAAAATAGACTAAATAAACACAATCTAAAGAAATTTTTAAAAATTATTTATTTTTGGAAGTTTTTGGGATTTGTTGACTGTAGGCAACATTGTACCATTACGGTTAGAAACACCAGTCTCTGTAGACTTTCACCTTCACTGGCCTCATCCTCATCTTCCTCATCATCATCATCATCATAATAGCCTGATGTTTACTTTACTGCATCCAAAATCACATTTATTAAGGATAAAAAACTAAATGATGATGAATTATATGTTTTTGAACATTATATTTACACCTAAACACACTCTACCATAGTCTCATAATGCAATATTGATTCCATAATGGTCCACTGTCGCCTCAAGGCAACGTTGCAATTTTCTATAATGGTACGTTGTTGCTTTGGGGCAACAGGTGCATTTTAACAAGTTTCCATTATTTAATAAGTAAATAAATTGCATGGAACTATTACAAATTAAACTTTACTAATCTATTAGTGTAAATATATTTTTTTCCAGATGAAAAAGAGCCAGGAAGTTACTGTATGTTTTCAGACTGTTTTAGTGGAGCAAAATGGCAAACCTGTTTCCTTTGAAACCATAAAGTCATGTGATAAATTAAAGCATTGTTATTGGTTCTCTAAGGTCTCCTCTCTTTTTTAAAGTATTACAGCATTAAATGATGAATTGTGGAGATGTGACAGGACAAAAAGTGGTATGTTGCTGCCTGAAGGCAACATGGTACCATAGAGGGTTATAACCTGTGTAATTATCAGTTTCACTATATTGTATGTGTTTGTGCTGCCTGACACCAGCCTGCTGTTTACATGGCAGCTGGTTGACACACACACACACACACACACACACACACACACACACACACACACACACACACACAGCTGACAGACTCACCAGGCTGCTGACAGGAGGAGACTGACTCTGTGTCGGTGGTTTCATCGTGTTTCTTGTCCTGAGAAAAACACACAAACACAGTGTCAGTCCACAATAACACAACACAACAACACAATAACACAGACACACACACAGCAGCTGAAACACTGACGCGACGTGACGTGACTGAGAGAAACAATAACTCCACTACCAACTATAACACGACCAGTTTCTACCGGATGTAGCTACAATATATGTGTGAATCTGAATGTTAATAGATAATAACAGTTATTCCTATTATTGTTATAGTTATTATTATGGTATAGAACAGTAAATAGCAGCAGCAGCAGCTAGCCAGGCAGCTAACAGGCTAACAGAGCAGCTAACAGAGCTAGCTGTGACGTAGACGTCGTTTTACCGCAGGAACAAGAAGAGGAATATCTCAGTAATAATAACATAATAATAATAATAACATAATAATAATAGTAGAGTAATACTTTCTGGTCATGTGCATCCCGGTGGTTCCGGTGAAGAGTCACTGGGTTTAAACCGGAGCCTCAACAACACGACACCGCTGGAAAACAACAACAAAACACACACACACACACAGCGGCGCGTGCGCTCGTTTCGTCACAGCGGCGGCGACGGCGCGTCACGTGATGCGACCAGACACTCATAATAATAATAATAATAAACTTACCTTCTAGATATATAATTAATAATAGAAGTATCTTTTAAAATAATTCACATAATTTACCCATCTTAAGCTTTTTTTTAATTATTTTTTTTTACAACGATTAAAAAAAAAAAAATACAAACCTGCTCTTTCTGTGTAGGACACCCTGAAGATGTTTTTCATTTATTTCGGTCTTGTCCTTTCTCCACCAAATTATGGGAAGATATTGTATTTGCAACCTGATTTCTTTTTCGATTGAACCTGATTTTTCCCTGTGCTTTGAACATATATTGTTTGGTTTCACTGAAATGTCGTTACACTAATCAAAAACCAATCTTTCTTATCTTTGAAAATGAAGCCAAACTATATATTTTAAGTCTATTTAAAAAAAAATCCGTCAACATGAAAGCTATAAAAACTTGCGTCTATTTATTTCTTTGTTTGTTTTTTGCGCTTTTATTTTTCATTTAATTATTCATCTATTTTTTAAATATTATTTAGGCTATGTATTTCTTTGTTTAGCTTTTTATTTCTATATTAGCTTTTGCATTTACAGGTTTCTCTAGTTCATTTCTTCTTCTTTGTATGTGTAGCCTATAATGTATTGCTGTGTATGATATAAATGAGAAATTAAATAATAATAATACATGTATATAATTATAGCCTATTTCTTTATTAATTTATCAAATTTTTACTGATAACAGCATCAAAGTGCAAGTGCAGTAGGAATCAAATGTTTCAGCAGCTTTTGTTTTGTTTTATAGCCCTACTGTGGATGTAGTGTTCAGTTTCCCTTTCAAAAGCTACAAATGCAGTTTCCCAGTGTCTAAATCTGGTTTTATGAATATGGTATTTCCCAAGGGTGCGACTCGAGTCTGGCGATTTAATTAAAAGTTTTGATTATAGATCTTATTAGAGCAGTGTGGGTTTTTGCGGTAAGGATTAATACTAGGAGGGAGACTTCAGCCGGGATACGCCGAGCGGGTCAAACGAGCGCACCCATATTAAACCCCGCCCACTGATTTAGAGCAGCAGCCGATTGGACGAGCTGCACGTCAATCACTTCTGACCTTCTCTCTCATTGGCTCGTTTCTCTCCCGTCAATCACGTCATTCTGCTCCGGGAAGGCGAGTCCTGTAAGAGAAGCTCCACTCTGAGTTTGGACTTTAATGACTCATTTTACTAATTAATTAGATTCATTGCAACAAACACATTACTATGGAGTTATTATCATTATTACAAATATGCTGAAGCACAAATGGATTCAATCTTGGGATACATAAAATAAAATGATGGCTAAATCAATTGTATTTATTTAATCTTAAAGTTCTGTAGTTCATTCAGTAATTAATAGTATTTTAGTCAATTAAACAGTGGCATTAACATTTAGATAATTTAATTTGCTGATGAAAAAAGCCCCTAACCAACAAAAGGTAGAAGAATATTATCTTTAAGTGTTTTTTTTTTTTAACTCCTTTTTCTGAGGTTTAGGTCATTATTTATGTATTTTATTTTATTTATAGGAGCATACTCACTGCTCCCAACATGTTTTAGTTTTATTACACTGCCATTTTTATGGAGTATTTTGATTTTGAACCAAGATCAGTGAGTTTGATTGTGATGCCCATCTCTCCGTCTTGTGTCGTTCAAGTGTCTTTTTCTTTAAAGGGATAGTTCAACATTTTGGCAAATGCCCATAATCCCTATAGTCATAGCAGTAGGTTTGTTACCTTTAATTGTCGGTGCAAGCTATTTTTAGAACGGCGGAGCAGAGCCGTGAGCTGCTCAGAGCTACGCTACGGAGGCTCATTATGGGATTTCTTGGTTTCCCTCATCAAACTCATCAAATACACAATCCAACAACTCCACAACGCTCTGGTGGACAAGTTGTGAGCTGCACATTCACCACGCTATGAGATAATAACACAACGTTACCACACAGAGTTGTTTTAGAGGGAAATTCATGCAAAACAGCTGATGCACGTTGCCTTCAGGGACAGTTTTTCAGTAACAGTCTCTGTATTTCCCTCTAAAACAACTCTGTGTGGTAACGTTGTGTTATTATCTCATAGCGTGGTGAATGTGCAGCTCACAACTTGTCCACCAGAGCGTTGTGGAGTTGTTGGATTGTGTATTCGATGAGTTTGATGAGTTAGAAACCAAGAAATCCCATAATGAGCCTCCGTAGCGTAGCTCTGAGCAGCTCACGGCTCTGCTCCGCCGTTCTAAAAATAGCTTGCACCGACAATTAAAGGTAACGAACCTACTGCTATGACTATAGGGATTATGGCAATGGGCCAATTTGACAAAATATTGAACTATCCCTTTAAATGTTCATGTCCTCCTAGTGCAAAACAAATCTATTACTACACTTACCTGACCCGTATGTGTTATAAAATACATTGCAGAGGAAGAAAAGGCGACACCAAGCAGTATGTTTCACTATATTTATATTATATCATTATCATTAAATTCAATGTAGTACCTGAAACTAACCACACAGGGTGGACGGACGCGGACGCCCACCCTCAACACACGGTCCCAGCAAAGAGAGAAAAGAGACAGAGAAAGGCACAAAGAGTTTTGAAACTGAGAAAAGGACACAGAAGATGATGATCGGGAGTTGGGGTTGGGGGTTCGGGGGGGTTGGATTGGGTTGGATTGTTGCATTTAGACAAATACATGAGCAAAAAAATAAAAAATAAAATAAAAAACGTCGGTAGAAATGAGGTGTGGCAGGTTTCACGTGGCGCTAAAGAAAGAAAACCAGGAAAGCTCTAGTATATAAACGGAACGAGGGATGAAGACGCAGGCAGAGGCCGATGACGAGACGACGACAACACACAGAAAGGCACGAGTAGAAAAAGTCGGTATTCTCATCATTGTTGACATTTCTGCTAATAGTTTCTTCTTTTTTTTTTCTCTTTTCTTCTTCTTTTTAAAACATTTTTAAAATTTTTTACTCATTTTTTTTTTTTTTCTCTTTACCCCTTGATGAACGGAGGATGAGGTCGAGGAGGAGAAGACAGCATGAAAAGAGAGTGAGGGAGGGATACTGTTGCCTTGACAACGAGGCATTAGAGCAAATCTTATATATATATTTATATCTTATACATATATATATATATTTGTTTTGTTTTGTTTTTTATCCCCAAAACGAAAAAAAAAAAAAAGGCACAAAGACATTTCAACTGAATTACAAAGATGGAGTCGGAAAAAAAAAAAAAAAAAAAGAGTTACATGGGAGTAGGCATACAAAATAAAATAAAACGGTGTCTTAAAAACAAATAAAATTAATACTATAATTCTGACCGTCATCATCATCATCATCTTCATCATCATCATCGTCACTATTATTATTATTAATATTTCCATCAATATTATTGTTATTGGTTTCATCAGTGAAGAAGGAGAAGAGGAGAGAGAGAGAGAGAGCAGACACCGAGTGATGCTGAGGTAAATGTTTCCCGCCTAGAATCCGAAACACGTGACAGTCGCCAACGCCAACGCATCTAATCCTCTATTTATTAGTCTACTTGCCAGCCTTGTGAACCCGGAAATGTTGAGTACCCCAAAGTTTTATGTTAGAAATAGATAGTATGGGTCCCCAGTATTCAGAAACTGCCGGATGCTAACTTATATATATTGGGCAATTAGCATAATTTACATAATAAGCAGAAATTAGCATAATGGCCTATATGGGCAATATTTCAACAAAATTGACTTGGCTGATCTGGGCAATATTGGAGTGGTTTTAGGGGTTATTGATGATGCTGAATCCATTTCTGACATTTTCAAAATTCAAAAAGGCTGTCTAAACCGGAAGTGACCAGATTTAAACCGCCAGTGGGCCGATTTTGATGGAATTCAAAATCTGGTCACTTCCGGTTTAGACAGCCATTTTGAATTTTGAAAATGTCAGAAATGGATTCAGCATCATCAATAACCCCTAAAACCACACTAATATTGCCCAGATCAGCCAAGCAGTTGTTGAAATATTGCCCATAGCAATTATGCTAATGTATGATAATTATGTCAATTATGCTAATTGTTCACTATATACAAGTTAGCATCCGGCAGTTTCTGAATACTGGGGACCCATACTATCTATTTCTAACATAAAACTTTGGGGTACTCAACATTTCCGGGTACTCAGGCTGCAGCTAAAGATCAAGTCGTTGTATCAATTAATTCCTCAGATTCGTAAACTATTCTTCACATTTCTTCTTTTTCTTTATGAACAAAAACGCTCAATTTATAATAGTAATAATAAGAATAAAAAAATACATGTAATTAATGAAAGGATTGCAGCGAAAATTGTTCATTAGCTGCAGCCTGGTTTATTTTGAATTAAATTATTTATTTGTAAGGTTGCAAAATTCCAGGAATTTTCCAAGTTGGAAACTTTCCATGGGAATTAACGGGAATATACGGGAATAAATCTGAAATTTACAAAATTGAAGGTTGCATCCTGAATAGAGGCGGTTTGAGGCGAATTCGCGACAATAGGCGTTAAGGGGTTAACGGGAATATATGGGAATTAACAGGAATATACGGGAATAAATCTGAAATTTACAAAATTGAAGGTTGAGTCCTTAATAAGTAATAAGTAATATTTTACCCAACATTCATGTTTTCGTTGTTCTGTAAAATAATTTATTTTTCATACAATAATTAAAACTTGATGAAGTTCTTACTCTCAAATAAATCTGTTGAAATGTCATGTTTTTTTAATTGTTATTATTTTGCATGGATGTGTCTGCTTATGACAAAACAAAATTTACATTTACGTTTGGATATGATTTGTTTAAATTACCTCCAATTTCCATTTAATTCCCAATAATTAAATTAAATTCCCATGGAAAGTTTCCAATTAGGAATATTTACTGGAAATTTTCCGCCCCTTTGCAACCCTGTTTATTTGTATTCATGTATTTACAGTGTGACTCTGTGAAGGAAGCAGGAGCTCTGGTCTGAGATAAAGATGTAGCAGAAGTAGTTATAGTACCGGTATTTAGAGTTAAAGTGGACAAAGTACCTGTGAAAGTACCGAGTTAGTGGCTGTAGATAGATCGTGTTTGACTTTACGTCGTCGTTAGTGTTTAGTGTCGTCGTCCTACGTCGAATCACATGTCGTGTTTCGTGATGATGTCATGGTGTCGGACACGCGGCTGAAGTTCCTTTACAGACTTTTACAGTGACGGTTGTCGTCGACGGCGGCGGTTGCTCGGCGTTACCGCTGTGGGCGGAGCTGACAGGAAGTCAGTTTGATTCATTCATTTATTTATTTAACCTTTTGTTTAAAAAAAGAAAAAGTACAGTGTCCCGACTGACTCCGCCCACAACAACAACTGAGCTTCACCGGGCTTCAATCTGCCCTAAAGGAGGCGTTTTGCCGCTAAAATTAGAGACAGAAAAGTAAATTTTTCATCGACCTGCTCAATAAATTGGCTGTTTTGTGTTTTTTTTAAAGGGATAGTTCAATATTTTGTCAAATTGCCCCCATTGCCATAATCCCTATAGTCATAGCAGTAGGTTTGTTACCTTTAATTGTCGGTGCAAGCTATTTTTAGAAAGGCGGAGCAGAGCCGTGAGCTGCTCAGAGCTACGCTACGGAGGCTCATTATGGGATTTCTTGGTTTCTAACTCATCAAACTCATCAAATACACAATCCAACAACTCCACAACGCTCTGGTGGACAAGTTGTGAGCTGCACATTCACCACGCTATGAGATAATAACACAACGTTACCACACAGAGTTGTTTTAGAGGGAAATACAGAGACTGTTGATGAAAAACTGTCCCTGAAGGCAACGCACATCAGTGGTTTTGCATGAATTTCCCTCTGAAACAACTCTGTGTGGTAACGTTGTGTTATTATCTCATAGCGTGGTGAATGTGCAGCTCACAACTTGTCCACCAGAGCGTTGTGGAGTTCTTGGATTGTGTATTTGATGAGTTGTATGAGTTTGAAACCAAGAAATCCCATAATGAGCCTCCGTAGCGTAGCTCTGAGCAGCTAGCAGCTCTGCTCCACCGTTCTAAAAACAGCTTGCACCGACAATTAAAGGTAACAAACCTACTGCTATGACTATAGGGATAAATATGGCAATGGGGCCAGTTTGCCAAAATGTTGAACTATCTCTTTAAACACTGGTGAAACATGGAAGTGGCGATTGAGAGAATCTGTAATCGAAGTGAATATTTGCTTTGATTTACGTCAAATTACAGTGTGAAACCCCTACATGGGTGGCGACGGTTGCCGTGGCGCTGGGGTGTGACGTCATCTATCTACCTGCCACCGTAGCGTAGCGTAACGTAGCGTAGCGTAGCTTCGTCTCGGGGCGGGAACACCGTGAGGTATCGGGGGCTTCGTTGAGGCGTACCGACGAAAACAAAGCTTATCAGACTAGAATAGAACAATAATATAATAATAATAATAATAATTATAACAGAGAGAACAGTAAAGAACAGAAGTGTACCGCTACGGTTAGTGTCGTAAAGCTGCTCTCACTCGTCTCTCCATCTGCTCGTATAGTGTTAGTACTTTTACTCCTCCTCCTCCTCTTCCTCCTCTTCCTCCTCCACTGCAAAAACTCTACATCTTTACAAGAATATTTGTCTTATTTCTTGTCAAAATGTCTCATTTCTAGTCAAAACTAATCTCTTTTCACTCAAAATAAGACTCATCACCTAAAAATTAACTTGTTTTTAGATCATTTTCATTTGTTTCAAACTAATTTTCACTTGAAATAAGTAAAAAAATCTGATAGTGAAAGAAAGGTGTTTGTAATAAGAAAGAAAAACTTGCTCCACTATCAGATTTTTCTACTTATTTCAAGTGAAAATCTGCTTGAAAGAAGTAAAAAGTGTCTAAAAACAAGCTGCTTTTAATGTGATGAGTCTTATTTTAAATATAATGAGATTTGTTTTGACTAGAAATGACATTTTTTTGTGAGTTTTTGCAGTGTAAACCTCTTCTCTTCTCCTCCATCATCTCGCTAACAAAATAAAAATACTGGTTATGAATGGCTATGATGTTCGCCGCCTCATCCAATCTCACTTTCAGCTTTCACACTCACTCACACTCACTCACACACACACTCCCTCCTCCTCCTCCTCCTCCTGCTCCTGCTCCTCCTCCTCTTTCTCCTCCTCCAGTCAGAAGAAGGAGTACTGGTTGTCGACGGCTCGTGGCGCTCTCGCTGCTCCTTCCCTCTCTTCTCCCTCCACAGCTTCCAGTTGGCGGAGAGGAGTGTCTCTGTCTCTCTCCTCCCAGTCCTCCACTGCTCCTCCTCCTCCTCCTCCTCCTCCTGCTCCTCCTGCTCCTCCTCCTCCACTGCCGCCACTTCCTCCTGCTGCTGCTCCTCCTCCTGTTGCTGCTGCTGCTGCTGCCATCGTCACCACAGTAGCTGCTCCTCTTTCTCCTCCTGCTCCTCCTCCTCCCAGCTCAGTCTCACCTCCTCCTCCTCCTCCTCCTCCTCTCTCCTGCGGAGGAGTCGGGGGCGGCGGCCGGCCCGGCGGCAGCGGAGGAGGAGGAGGCTGAGGAGGGCTACGGGGTCTGCTGGTCAAGTCTGCAGGGAGGAGAACAAGACAGAGAGAGGAGGAGAAAGGAGAAAGGAGGAAAAAGGAGGGAAATGAGAGAAAAGTGTAAATAAAGGGAGGCAGAGGGGAGGAGGAGGAGGAGGAGGAGGAAGAGGAAGAGGAGGAGGAAATAAGTGTGAGAAGTGAAGTGAGAGCGAAGTCGGAGAAGAGGAGGTGGAGAGAAGGAGAGAACATGACAGTGAGAGGCCGTTAGGGGGAGGAGTCTGTTGTCATGGAGTCCATGGGAGTCATGGAGGCAGTCCAACACACACACACACACACACACACACACACACACACACACACACACACAGAGACACACACATTTCAAATGACTTCACACTTGAATTTAACAAAGGCAGCGACCGATTAATTTATTTGTTTCTTTTTGTTTCGTCAGTGAAATTTTTTTCTGTGTCCAAATAACATAATCTATAGAGTAAATTTGAGTAAAAGTGGATTTTATATTTTTACAGCAAATTATTTACACTTTTGTTAAGGAGATTTACTTTTCTGACGTGGATTAAAGGGACATTGTGTAACTTCACCTGTTATCTATTCAGGAAAGTCGATTATTTGGTTGAGTTTGTGATGCTTGTGGGAGTAATTCCTACACAATGTACCTTTAAGTAGAGACACTAAAGGCAACAACATTTGGGGGTTTTGTGCACTAATCGGTTTTGAGATTTTGGGCTATTTTGCTTCTTTAACATGTCTTCTTTCAGAATAGTAGAAAGCAATGGTAGGAAAAAAATCCACATTTTATTTATTTTACTTAATTTTGTCGGTAAATATCTCCTAGATTCACTAAAAGTTAGTCTGAGCCATGTCATGTCAGGTTTCATTGTAAAACTCTCTCTCTCCTGAACAATGATGTAGGCTTCAAAAATGGTCATTTCCTTAAAAGTAGGATTGACAATAACAATCTCTGTAGTTTTACAGTCCAAGTCTTTAAAGGGCGTTTTCTCAGAAAGAGTTTTTCAGACTCTGAGCTAGAAATCTCCACTTCAGCAGCACTTACAGACACCAAACCTTCCAGTTTGATCCCTGTCTATATTCCAAAGGTTTTTACAGAGGGGATTGTTGATATATCATTCACAGCCTCATTTATACAACATTTTATTACTAAAAATATGGCAAAATTAGATCATGTTTTTAGGGCTGGTGACAGTATTTTCTCATTCACAGAGTGATAAAAAGAGATATCCACAATCCTCCTCTGTAAAAACTAAAGACTCTAATGTCTCAACAAAATAAAACAAGAATTTTGAAAGTAGCTTTATCCATTGTTCAGATTTCTGTTCTGGAAATATATGCAAATTAGCGCATATTTAATTAGATATTGCCTCATTTACATATTTAAACATAAAATGTATTTAAATGTAGGCTTTTTTTTCCTTTGACATTTTAAATCTGATTTTATTTTTTATTTGTCATATTTTCTTAATTAAATGAATGTTTGTTCTCACACACACACACACACACACACACACACACACACACACACACACACACACACACACACACACACACACACACACACACACACACACACACACACACACACACACACACACACACACACACACACACACACACACACACACACACACGCAGCTGAGTCCGGTCTCACTTACACACAGTCAGAGATGGGGGTTGATGGAGAGTCAGGATGGCGCGTGGTGATGACATCACAGACTGTCGGCCGACTGCCGGCTCGGTCCCGGCCTGCCCACGGAAACAACAGACAGACAGACAAACAACAACAACAACAACAACAACAACAGAGAGGTCAGAACAGATGTAACGGCTGCGGACGCTCGTCATGGAGGTGGGCGGAGCTTTAAACCGACCAATCACTGACGACGACATCATGATGATCAACCCGGAGATACATCACAGAGGAGGAGGAGGGGGGGAGAAAGAGAAAGGGAGAAAGGAGGAAGAGAGAACAGGAGAGAGGGGAAGGAAGAGGAGAGAAGAGGAGGAGAGGAGGAGGAGGAGAGGAGGAAAAGGAGAAAGAGGAGGAGAAGAGGAGAGAGGAGGAAGAAGAGAAGAGGAAGAGAGAGGGGAAGGAAGACGAGGGAGGAGAAGAGGAGGAAGGTTTCAAGGAGAAAGAGGAGGAAAGAGAGGAATGAAGAGGAGGAGGAGAAGAGGAGGAGAGAGGGGATGGAAGAGGAGAGAGGGGGAGGAGAGGAGGAAGAAGAGAAGAGGAGAAAGAGGAGGAGAAAAGAGGGGAAGGAAGACGAGAGAGGAGGAGGAGAGGAGGAAGAGAAAAGGAGAAGGAGGAAGAAGAGGAGGAGAGAGGAGAGGAGAAAAAGGAGGAGAAAGGGGAAGGAAGAGGAGGAGAGAAGGAGACGAGGAGAAAGAGGAGGAGAGAGGAAGAGAAGAGGAGGAGAGAAGAGGAAGAAGAGAGGGGAAGGAAGAGGAGAGAGGAGGAGGAGAAAGGAGGAGAGGAGGAAGAAGAGAAGAGGAGAAAAAGGAGGAGACAAGGAGAAAAAGGAGAAGAGGAGGAGAAGAGGAGAAAAAGGAGAAGAGGAGGAGGAGAGAAGAGAAGAGAAAAGGAGAAGAAAGGGGAAGGAAAAGGAAGAGGAGGAGGAGGAGGAAAGGGAGAGGAGGTGCTGTGTCTGTGCAGTAGCAGTTGAACCTTCATGTGAACAGACGGAGACAAAGACACAGAGACGACGTCCAACATGGTTTTTTTCAGTTCCTTTCCTTTTTCCCTCCTTCTCCCCCCTCCCCCCTCCCTTCCTCTTTCTTTCCTTCTTTCCTTTGGCCCTTCCTTTCCTTTCTTTTCCCTGTGTTTAACACTTTTTCTGTGCTGTGCTGTGCCGTCCAGGTGTCCCTCACCTGGCTGGCGGACGGCGGTGGCGCCCACGAAGCTGATGAGCGTGACGTCGGAGGCGCCGCCCGACTCCAGCGGGATGGGATGAACCCTGAAGTGCTCCAACATGTCGAAGATCGACTGGAACCAGAGGTGCTGCACTCGGCACTGACCGTCCTCGTTCAGGGACAGACGCAGGTGCTGAGGGAGGAAGAGGAGATTCATCTTCATTATCATCATCATCATCATCATTAAAGAAAGACAAGGAGGCTATAATCTAATCTAAATCTTTAAAAAACATTAAGGGGATAGTTCAACATTTTATCAAACTGGCCCATTGCCATAATCCCTATAGTCATAGCAGTCGGTTCGTTACCTTTAATTGTCGGTGCAAGCTGTTTTTAGAACGGCGGAGCAGAGCCGTGAGCTGCTCAGAGCTACGCTACGGAGGCTCATTATGGGATTTCTTGGTTTCTAACTCATCAAACATCAAAACATCAAATACACAATCCAACAACTCCACAACGCTCTGGTGGACAAGTTGTGAGCTGCACATTCACCACGCTATGAGATAATAACACAACGTTACCACACAGAGTTGTTTTAGAGGGAAATGCAGAGACTGTTGATGAAAAACTGTCCCTGAAGGCAACGCGCATCAGTGGTTTTGCATGAATTTCCCTCTAAAACAACTCTGTGTGGTAACGTTGTGTTATTATCTCATAGCGTGGTGAATGTGCAGCTCACAACTTGTCCACCAGAGCGTTGTGGAGTTGTTGGATTGTGTATTTGATGAGTTTGATGAGGGAAACCAAGAAATCCCATAATGAGCCTCCGTAGCGTAGCTTTGAGCAGCTCACGGCTCTGCTCCGCCGTTCTAAAAACAGCTTGCACCGACAAATAAAGGTAACGAACCTACTGCTATGACTATAGGGATTATGGCAATGGGCTAGTTTGCCAAAATGTTGAACTATCCCTTTAAAAACACTCACCTTGGCTTTTCCCTGGAAGTTGAAGGTGAGGACGTATTCTCCGCGCCGCGTCTCGCTCTGGCGAACCAGGAAGACGCCGTGGCTCGCCGGGCCTCCGGCCAGCACCAGCTGAGCGGCTTTGAGTCGCGACAAGGTGCCGTGGAACCACTGGCACTCGCTGAGCGGATGCTCCACGGCCTCGGCCGCCGTCACGTCGGAGAACAGGAAGGAGCCTGCGGGGGCGACGGGGGAGGAGGAGGGGGATGACAACATAATTGTACATAATACAACTACGTATTACATTTTGTGCAATGTCTACAGTAATTTTTGGACTATAAACCGCTACTTGTTTCACACGCTTTGCACGACTTGTGACTTGTTACAGTGACTCTGTCTTCACCTGGTGTCTCACGGCTGAAAACCAAACGCGCTCCGTAACCCGTAATCTTTTGGTAATGACGGTTAAGACTACACAAACACACACGGCGTAACATCGTATATGTTATGTTATGAAACGTTATCCACCGCTCCATTTATTGATTTTTCACCGGCTTCATTGTAAACAAATGCACATGGAGGAGAGGAGCGTAACCAGAACAGACCGTCACAGTTCCTACTGTCTTTCTGTGTAAATATCTCATGTTACAACATGAAAACCTGCCACTTATATTCAAGTGCGGCCTATATATGTATTTTATTTTAAAATTTAGCTGGTGCGTCTTATACTCAGGTGTGTTCTATAGTCAGAAAGTTACAGTACACACTTGTGCTTGTGCAACTGGGTGTAATGGGCATCGTGCAGTGCAACCTGGTACCTATTACCACTTCAGCACTTGTCACTTTAAAGACCCACTCCCGTGAAAATCGTGTTTTTCGTGCTTTTCACATGTTTCTGTGGCATTTTTCTTGTGTTAGAGCACATATCAGCAGAAAAGGAAGTGCAAAATTGCATTTCTGAGTTTTTCTGCCTTCAAATTGCTGTGAACCAATGGCAGATGGCAAAATATTAAAAAAATATGATCCATAAATATTTGAATATATTCGAATATTAATATTAATAAACAAACGAAGTTCGAATATGATTTTTTGGACAAATGTCAAAGCCCTACCCAGCACTTATGCACTTTATCTCCCAGAACAAAACTCTTATGGTCCAAATACCTGTTGACTGTGTTTCTCAATATGTTCCTCATTGTCATAGTTGCCTTTTTGTGTTGTCTACTTTTTTATTATTATAATATTATGTGTAATGTGTACTGCTGTTGAACTGTTTTTATGTTAACTCATTGAGTGCCGCGCTCCTTTCCAAAGTTTTAGTCAAGTGTACCGGCAATTTAGACCATTTTTGACTTTTTATGTAGAGCCACAGTGTATTCTATATTATTGCCACCAACACATACTGTGGCTCAATTGAAAGGTTTACCTTAATGCTTCAAGTGACCACAAACCGTTTGTTTCTACGTGCCTCTGTTCCTGAGAAAAGTCAAGCTAAACATGGCTGGGTTTCACCAAAATCCCTCCTTTTTTTCTAGAAAAGGAGATAGAGCGTCTTTTATGAAAGGTGCGCTGTTTGTGTCTGTCGCTCTTCTCACACTCGCATTTCTGGATCAAAGGGCTCGTATAAGATAAATATATACAACAATGGTTGTTCTATTCACAAAACCACCAGCGGGGGCGGGGGGGGCGCCACTAAACAACAATAACACAGACGCACCGTGCCGTGTCACAGCTTCTCCCCGCGGAGCGTGAGGGTCAGTCGGCCACCGCGGCTCGGGAAGACCGGTCTCGCCGGTGGTCGCGGTCCTTCTGTGGTACGGGTCGGTGATGCCGGTCTGCTTTGGCCCAGAGACCATCAGATTTTACCGCGGGAGGACTTTGGGGAGGACACGGTGTTGCTCCAGCTGAAGACCGGGCGGACTGTCGGCTGAGAGCTTCCTGTTTCAGCTCCGAGCAGCTGGAGCAGCTGGAGCAGCAGCGCGGGTGAGAGCGGAGCAGCTGCTGCATCTGCATGCAGAACTCGTTTGCAGAAGCCGAGTTATGATAAAAACTTCCAGATCATGAGCTGTCATGTGACTTTGATCGTCATCTATTTCAGTTCTCCTCGTCGTAGAGTCCCCAAATTTACATATAATGTGTATTAAAGTGTCTATTTTCATAATTTAAAAAAAAAGCAAAAAACGTAAAATTACGTTTTCGGCACTCAACGCATGGGAACGAAAAACGAGAAATTACGTGGTTGGCACTCAATGAGTTAATGGGACGGCGGACGGAAATTAGCATCTTGCTATAATCCGGCATATTTACATGTTATGTCCATTAATGTGACTGTCCCGTTCAAATAAATAAATAAAGTAAAGTAAAGTAAAGTGAGCAGCAGGAGGAGGAGAAGGAGCTGCTCCGACGCCACCGGTTCATTTCAACAGCGTTCCTCCGGGCGGCTCTTACCTGTGGCGTCCGGCGTCTCGGCAAAAGGCGTTCCCAGACCGGCTCCTCCTCGGCCGTCCGGTTCGTCGACAGGAGCGCGAGGCGGGAGCTCCGGGGGGAGGGGATCCATCAGAGGGGAGGAGCCTCCGATGCCGCCGTAACACACTGACGCAACACACAGATGACTGTTACTGGTACTAATATATTAATACATCAATACAACAATACATTAATACATTAATTAAAGCCCCGGTACGGAGCTTTTAAAGCAGAAGTAAGCGGTATTTTTGTGTTAATATAAGTCTTAAATAGTTATATCTTCCCACAGCAATCACTTACATAGAGTGTTTGAACCGAAACACGGGTCTGTGAGTCCCTCTGCTCTGCTCTGAGCCGAGGAGAAAACATTTATCGTATCCTACAGTTTTTATCCAATGAGGAGAGAGAACGGCATAAAGGGCTGTGTGTGCAGCCAAGGGATGCGCCTGAATGTGGTGACGTAGGGACGAGGGCGGTTATGGTGCGTTCAGGGCAACCCGTAACTCGTGTTTTTTCGACCTGTGAAGTCGTACCAGTTCAATCTGGTACGAGTTCACGGGTCGGAAGTTACGAGTGGCCGTTATAGTGACTTTCACAGGTAAAACAGGTCGGAAAAACACGAGTGGGTTGCCTGGAACGCTAGAAAGTCGTAAGTTGTGACTTGAAGCTGTAATTTACGGTTTCAAAAGCCGGCCTTGAACGCAGCATTAGCCAAAACGACTGGATCGCTTACTTCTGCTTTAACTGGATACGCAAAAGTCTCTGGTTTCTGCTGACGTGTCTGTTACCTACAACAGCCAATGAGCCCATCAGTGTGAAGATACGCTATTTCTAAGTCATCTAATTCTAGATAGAAAAAAGCAAAGCAAGTCCCGTCTTCTTTTCCAAAACAAATCTACACGCGCCGGCCAGACAAATGTCTTCATGACAGTGGGAAATGCAGTCTTCATTCCTGCAAAACACCACCGCTTTTCGTCCACAAGGGGCCGCCAAAATCAACACTAAATGAAAAGTCTGTACAGGGGTTTTAATAATCGAATAGATCACCAAAAGCATGTTGTTAATTATCTATCTCACACACACAGAAACACACCTTGTGACAGACGGTCGACAATATCAGGAGTTCCACTGATGTCCAACGGGCCACACACACCTTCAGCATCTTCCTGTTCACTGTGGAGGGAGAGGACACGAGGTTATAACACAAACACACACACTAAGGATTTTCCAGGGCTGATACCAATACCGATTATTAGTAATCAAGGAAACCGATATTTAGAACCAATATTAATTTGCAGTAAGAATGAAACACACCTGGAACAGACTGAATACAGATCACAGTTTGTTTTTTGTACACCATGAACTCTTAACTCTTTGTAGAATAACACAAACTGAAACACAAATCTCAGTTGAAATGCTTTTAAAGCAACAGGTTTTATTATTCTAAAACAAAAAGTGCAGAGACCTTCCAGCAGCATTTCTGAAATCGGTTATCGGTGGAGAGTATCGGCTGATTTTATTGGCCATTCCCGTTAATTGGTCAATCCCCAACACACACACACACCCATTATGCCATTAAGCCCCGCCCCGCCGGTGTTTACCTGAGACAGATGCCGTTCCTGATGTCACTCAGCCAGGCTCTCATCTGAACGGCGTCTCGCGTCTCGATCACGTACTGAGCCGAGCTGTCCAGCTGGAAGAGGAAGAGGAGGAGAGAGTTCAGAAATATTCAACCTTTTACTTCATTAAGTAGAAACAGAGTATACTATATCTGTATACTACCTACTGCTGTAACATGTTATGTCAAAATGTCATAAGTAAAAGAATGTTATGTCAAAATGTCATAAGTAAAAGAAAAGAAAAGATCACGATAAAGATTTTTATTCTGTGGGTAATGGGGGCGGGACTAGATCAGCTTTTGCTTCTCCCGCTTTCCCTTTCGGCCATGTGTATGTATTACTTGAACTAAGATGAAGTGTGATGATGATGATTTAATTGACATGCCCGAAATAAACAAATTGATTGAGAGTAACGGTGCGTTCTCACTGAAAGCGTCAGCAGAGTCTCTCAACGCTCTGTTCACCGCCAGCCAGCTCTAGCGACCAAAGGGGCGGGACTTTCAAGCAGCGTGGAAGACGTGTCCACTCTCAATTCTGCTCCTCATTTACATAAAGTTCAACTTCTCTCAACTTCTATTTGATGCTCTCAACGCGACGTGCTGCTGCCGATGCCCGTTGACGCCCGCCTCCAAGTTTCAGCAGCAGAAGCCGACGTTGGCACGATGGATATTCACCAGCTGCACAAAGATCGCACAGCTGATTCCACACGAGCCGGACTACGGACGGCTCCAGGATGAGCTGCCCTTCTATTCAGCGTTCCTAATAAACCGTTTGTTTGAGTGAATCCGTCCTCTCGAGCTGAAGAACATCAAATATTTACCGGACAGAAATAGTTTCACACTCGACTCAGAGAGCAGCAAGAGAACGGCTCTGGTTCTGTCTCTTAGGGCGTATTCACACCAGGAAAGACCGATAGTTCACTTGCTTTGGTGCGGACTAAATTTTTTTTTTTACTTGATGCGGTTTGTATTCACATTGCATTTTTTCACAAGCGGATCAACTTTGTAAACAGAAGCACGTGTGTCCCACAGTCGCTCAATCATTGGATAAAAATGATCAGCGGGATCTTCCACGAAAAGTAATGGAGGTCATGAATGCATTTCTTGCTGCCCTTAGTATTTCCAGTTGCAGCTGTCCTGTGCTTATTCATCACTTGGAGGCTATGTGGCCGTTATGCAGCCGTCCCCGTGAAGGATGGTCAGACAACAAACACACACACGTCTGCATGTGCGTCTGAAGGATGGTGCGCGCTAAAAAAAAGAAAAAAAAGGATGGCACAGCAAAAAACAAACAAAAAACATAATCATTCTCTCAGATGCCGCGTTGCCGATCGGCATAAGCCTAGTCACATTTATTTCTGTTAACGGTTATTAATTGGATAACGACTTTCTGTTATCAGTTAAATAATATATAAAGAATGTGAATCCTTAACGGCGACGGGTGCGTCCTCTCCAGCATCTGATAAATGTTTTCCACTGACCAGATATCAAGGAGGCAGCGTATCTATCTGTGCTCCATGTCGACCCACGGCTCATTGTTGATCGTTTCCACATTTTCTGACAACAACGGAAGCCTGTTGAATCCAAAAAGGCGCTTGGATTTTGCATTTGGTTCGGGAAAGGTTCGGTTTGCATTCACACCGTACGCGAATCGCACCAGGGTTCGTTTGGGACTCTGGTGCGGACCAAACAAGTGAACTGAGTCCCAGCTGCAGAGGTGGTCTCGGTTCACTTGTTTGATCCGCACCAGAGTCCGGTAGTTTGTATTCACACCTCCCGAAAAGGTCTGCACCAGAGGAAAAGTCTGTTTCAAGCGGACCAAACGAGCCTGGTGTGAATACGCCCATAGTCTCAGTCCTTTTTCACTCCCATTATCGGCCGCTGATATAGAGAATGTGAAGTTACGTCACGCCGTGGGACGTTGGGCGCCATCTTTGGAGGATCGCGGATGTAAACACTTGCTCGTCTCCCTAAAAAAAGTTCCCCAAAGTCGCTTAAAAGTAATCATGGTGGGACAGTTGCTGCGTAAAAAAATGCCACAGTAGTATATGCACTAATACCAAAAACGAGATAGTTCACGATGTCTGGATAAGTCAGTGGAGGGAGTAAATCTGGGTCTTGAATCCAGTCCCCACTCTCTGTTTACGTTTGCGTTCCTCCAAAGATGGCGCCGACGTCCCACAACGCAAAGCGGCGTTGACGTCAGCTTCACATTCTCTATAAACAGCGACGCTGTGATGTCACAGCAGCGTGACCTCTGACCCCAGGCGAAGCGGCGGTTACCTGCAGCAGGAAGGTGTTCTCCTTGTCGGGGACCTCCAGCGCCGTGGTGCTCCTCACGTCCACGATGGAGCAGCAGGGGACGGTCAGACGCGGCTTCGACGACTGCAAAACAAATCAGCAACTTTACAGATCAACGCTCCGTTATCAATACAGAGAAGGAAACACCCTGACTGGTCCTTCTAACGAGTAGGCTTGGGCGCTATCCAAATTTTGATACCTTCAAACTTCCTCCACATTTTACCCCGCTATACGGTATTACCGTGACTAATTGACCTCTGGCTAAGCCCCGCCCCCTCCACTCACTCGGACAAACAGTCAACATTCGGTGACAGTTGCTATGGCAGCTGTCACTAGAGACATTTCACAGGAGGCGGTTGATGAGCCCCGCCACCCTGCGGAGGAAACTCATTTCGGCCGCTTGTATCCGGGATCCCGTTCCTTCAGTCATGACCCAGAGTTCATGACCATAGGTGAGGGGGGAACGTAGATCGACCGGTAAATCGAGAGCTTTGCCTTTCGGCTCAGCTCCTTCTTCACCACGACGGACCGATACAATGACCACATTACTGCGGCCGCCGCACCGATCCGCCTGTCGATCTCGCGCTAAATTCTCCCCTCACTCGTGAACAAGACCCCAAGATACTTAAACTCCTCCACCTGAGGCAGGAACTCTCCCCCGACCTGGAGGGTGCAAGCCACCTTTTTCCGGTCGAGAACCATGGCCTCGGACTTAGAGGTGCTGATTCTCATCCCAGCTGCTTCACACTCGGCTGCAAACCGCCCCAGTGCATGCTGAAGGTCCTGGCTCGAGGGAGCCAACAAGACCACATCATCTGCAAAAAGCAGAGATGAAATCAAGTGGCTCCCGAACCGTACCCCCTCCGGCCCTTGGCTGCGCCTAGAAATTCTGTCCATAAAAATAATGAACAGAACCGGTGACAAAGGGCAGCCCTGCCGGAGTCCAACACGCACTGGGAACAAGTCCGACCCCATACTCTCGGAGCACCTCCCACAGGATGCCACGTGGGACATGGTCGAAAGCCTTCTCCAAGTCCACAAAACACATGTGGACTGGTTGGGCAAACTCCCATGAGCTCTCGAGCACCCTGCGGAGGGTGTAGAGCTGGTCCGGTGTTCCACGGCCAGGACGAAAACAGCATTGTTCCTCCTGAATCCGAGGTTCGACTATCGGCCGAATTCTCCTCTCCAGCACCCTGGAATAGACTTTCCCCGGGAGGCTGAGGAGTGTGATCCCCCGGTAGTTGGAACACACCCTCCGGTCCCCCCTCTTGAAGAGAGGGACCACCACCCCGGTCTGCCAGTCCAGAGACTCTGTCCCCGACTGCCACGCGATGCTGCAGAGGCGTGTCAGCCACGACAGCCCCGCAACATCCAGAGACTTGAGGTACTCAGGGCGGATCTCATCGACCCCCGGTGCCTTGCCACTGAGGAGCTTCTACTACCTCAGTGACTTCAGCTTGGGTGATGAATGAATCGACCTCTGCTTCCTCGACGGAAGGCGTGTCAGTGGGATTGAGGAGATCCTCGAAGTATTCCTTCCACCGCCCGACGATATCCCCAGTCGAGGTCAACAGCTCCCCTCCTCCACTGTAAACAGTGTTGGCGGAGCACTGCTTCCCCCTCCTGAGGCGTCGGATGGTTTGCCAGAATTTCCTCGAGGCCGACCGGTAGTCCTCCTCCATGGCCTCCCCGAACTTTTCCCAGACCCGAGTTTTTGCTTCCGCGACCGCCCGGGCTGCCGTCCGCTTGGCCTGCCAGTACCCGTCGGCTGCCTCCCCCAAGCTAGCCAGGCTCGGTAGGACTCCTTCAGCTTGACGGCATCCCTTACTTCCGGTGTCCACCACTGGGTTCGGGGATTGCCACCGCGACAGGCACCGGAGACCTTACGGCCACAGCTCCAGACGTAAATCCAGTACAACTTCCGCACCTCTGCTCCGCGAGGTGTCACTGTACTGCTACCTCAGACAGTGTGTTGTTCATGTATGTTGTTGTAACCTGCGCTTGTATAGTTACAATAAAATGGCATGGATAATTTGACTCAGTTTGTCCCATGAATTATCACTATCATCTGATGTACATACAACTCGGATTTTAAGATGCATAATGCCTGCAATATATCGCAAAATTTGGATACCGCAATATCATATCGTATCGTGACTCAAGTATCGTGAGGTCCTTGGCAATGCCCACCCCTATCTCCTATGTATGTGCATTGCATTTTTTCATGACGGTATTGAAAATGATACCGTTACTATTTTTCAACACCTGCAGTATACGGTATTACCGTAATACTACCCCAAGCCTACTAACGAGAGACTGGACGCCGCTCCGACGCCCGTTGGCTCGGTGAAACACTTACTTTGGGAGGAATGAAGAATTCCAGGTAGTATTCCTCTCCTCGCTCGCCGCCGTCTCTGTCCCGCTCTCTGAGCACCAGGCGACATTTATGCCAGCGACCTCCTCTCCAGGGAACGTTCCCGCCACCGGCCAGAGGCAGCGGCGCCGGACCCGTCTGAGCCGCCGCCGCGGACTGAGCCGATGCGGCGGCGTTGTTGTTGTCCGTCCCGTGGTGCAGCAGCCCGAAGGAGAAGCCGGAGAAGCCGTGGCCGCTGCTCAGCTCGTCGTTGGAGGAGCTGACGCTGACCCCTCCCTCCCTCACCAGCCGGCCGACCTTCCGCGGCGGTCCCATGGCGGCGGCTGCGGCGGCGCTGCTCGGCGGCAGCGTGGAGGAGCCGGCGCCAGCGTTGAGCGTGAGGACGGGAGGAGGCGATCGCGATAGTCTGAGCTTCTCCAGGCGATGGCTCCACTTCTCCTTCTCGCCGCCCTCGCCGTTGCTACGGCGGCGGTCGCCGTGGCGCGCGGCCTCGGACAGTGACAGCGAGGTGGCGCTGCTGGAGGACGAGGGCGGCAGCGAGGAGGAGGACGAGTGCGGCAGCGAGAGCGGCATCGACAGCGACACGGGCATGGAGGAGGAGGTGGGCGTGGGCGGCTGCGTGCCAGAGTTCCTCTTGTTGTTGTTGGAGCCGGCGGTCGCCATGGTGCCGGCGGCGGCGTCGTGCACGCCCATCGTGTAGCTGTAGCTGGACGGCAGCGCGCTCTGAGCCGCCGCGTCGCTCGACGAGCTCCGCCAGTGCAGGATGCCGCGCACGCTGCCTCGCACGCTGCGCCCAACGCTGCGCAGCGAGAAGCGCTTCTTCAGTTTGTTTTTGGAGGAGGAGTTGGGCGTGCTGTTGCCGCCTTTGGAGTCGGGCGGCGGCGTGACGGCCGTCTGAGCAGCGGCGGCGGCGTCGGGGTCGGCGTACGCCTCCGTGGACTCCTCCCCTTCCCCTTCCCGCTCCTCCGGCTCCACGTCCTCGCCGACGGACGACGCTCCGAGCCAGCTGTCCTCCTCTTCCTCCACCGGCGCTTCCCCGTTCCCCGGGGTCAACGCCATTGCCATCGGTCCTCTGTCCTCGCGGCGCCCGTTGTTGTTGTTCCCGCCGCCCACCGAGGAGCAGCAGGACGACGAGGACGACGGCGGGAGGACGTGGCCGTGGGCGTAAGAGTCTTGAAACCGGTCGCCGCCGCCGCGGTTCTCCAGCACCAGGCGTGTCGGCGCAGGCTTGGATAAAGTCCGTGGCGTCGTCGTGTTGTTGGTTGCGTTGGGGAGACACGGGAGAACCGCGCCCATCGCCGTCATCGCCGTCGCCGACAGAGGCGAGACCGCTTCCTCCTCGAGCGAGGAGGTGGCGTCCGACTGCGGCGGCGGCCAGCTCGCCAGCTCGTCCCCGTCCCTCGGCAGCGGCGGCGGCGCCCCCTCCAGCTCCAGCTCGCTCTGGAAGTGGCGGACGAAGCGGTCGGTGAAGCGCCGGCAGAAGGCGGCGGCCGAGTCCGGCGAGTAGCTGGGGTTCTCCTGCAGGAACGCCCGGAAGTGGCGGGCGAAGTCTCCGGCCGCGACGCGCGCGTGGAGCTCGCAGAACTCGGTCCAGCTCAGGCACGGCGAGGGCGACGGCGTCGGCGTGTCGGAGAGCGAGGACGACGGGTGGTGAGGCGGCGGCGGCTGCTGCAGCGGCGGTAGCGGCGGCAGCGGTGACGAGGAGCTCACCAGGGGCGGGAGGGGCGGGGGCCGGGGGGCAGAGGACAGGGGCAGGGGCAGCAGAGAGGGCGAGGGCGGAGAGGGCGAGGGCGGAGAGGGCGAGGGCGACGGCGAGGGCGAGGGAGGCAGAGGGGAGGAGGAGTTAGTCGCCCGGGGGCTCGGCGGCGTCAACAGAGAGCCGTTCATCCTCCCGATTGATTGGTCGGAGGAGGAGGAGGAGGCGTCGGTCAGATCAGATCAGATCACTTCAAACATACACAAACGGCTGGGGGGGCAAACGGGCGGGTGGGGGGAGGGGGGGCGGGGGCAAACACAGCACATTGGTCTAATAGTTTACAACTGAGTGTGAGCCGAAGAGTCGCGTTCAACCCCATCCAAACGGAAACACAGAGGAGAGAAGACGACAACGACGACGACAGCAGCAACGACGACGACGATGCAGCAGACCCATGGGGCGTCAGCTGTCCGCTACATTATTTTATTATAAACAACTTATTTATTTATTTAAACAACAACGACCGCGTTTTCATTCAACAGCGAAGAAGATGAAGAAACACGGGGGATTCAGCCGGCGAATGGGAGGAGGAGAGAGGAGAGCGGTTCCTTCGCGAGGTCGACTCCTTCTTCACCGTCTGTCACAGATCCAGAGAAACGAGGACACATCCTGGAGAGGAAAACACAAAAAAATATGATCAGGTTCTAATAAACCAGACATTTTGTCATTGATTATTTAAACGATTAATCGATTAGTTGTTTGGTAGGGGTGTGCCAAATAATCGATTCACATAAGAATCGCAATTCTCATTTAATACGATTCAGAATCGAGATAAAATGTCCCAAAATCGATTGTAAAAAAATAAAAAATTAAACAAATCTGCTGGCTGTCGGCCCCCATTTCCTTAGAATTTAAAAGGCAGCATGTTAAACTGCACTATATAAGGGCACTTTTAATTTTGTTACTGAAGCAATATGTGATATTGCTTTTATGCAACAGTTTCAACAATTCAATGTAAGCATGGATAAATGTTCAAAACTCAATAAATGTGAAAAAGACACTTCAGTCGTTCTGTCTTGCAGAGCTGACAGGAGTAGATCATGAGGATCCTTTACACACCGACAGACTGAAGCAGAAATCATTAGGAATCAACTCGTTTTGAATCGAAAATCGATTTTGAATCGAATCGTAGCCCCAAAAATCTGAATTGAATCGAATCGTGAGAGAGTAAAAGATTCCCACCCCTATTGTTTGGTCAATAAAATTTTAAAAAATGTTAAAAAATATCAATCAGTGTTTCTCAAACCACCAGACAATGTCCTCAAATGTCTTGTTTTGTCCACAAACCAAAGAGAGACTCAGTTTATTGTCATAAAGGAACGAAGAAACCAGAAATATTCTGAGAATAAATCAGAGAATATGGAAATTTCTGTAAAAAAAACTATTAAAACCGGTTATTAGATTATCAAAACAGCTGACGATTTTTTATTCGATAAATCGATTTATTGTTGCGCCTCTAATTATAATTATGATAGATACTATTGTAACTTTTCAGTCCTGGCAGCAGTAAACATATGATGATTTCTACTTATATAAACAATACTAATACTATAAGTAGTAATGATGTTAATGTGAGATGAACCTGGACAGAGATGCTGTGTTAGCTGCAGCGTCCAGTTCAGTTATTACAGTGATGGATGGACATGTTAATGATATCCAATGTTATACATTAAAAAAATATATAGGAATATGGAATAGATCTTGTTGAACATGGAGTAGTTTTATTCTGATAGCTTAGGTATATTAGCAGATGCTTTGATTTGAATAACATTTGGACAATTTGTTTTTACAGTAGTAGTAGTAGAACAATACTAATACTATGAGTAGAACTGAATAATGTGAGATGAACCTGGACAGAGATGCTGTGTTAGCTGCAGTGTCCAGTTCAGTTATTAGTTTTGATAGCTTAGGTACATTAGCAAATGCTTTGATTTGAATAACATTTGGACCAATTTTTTTTAATGAGAACCATTTCTTAGCGCTTTTACCATAACATAGGAGTTAAATAACACTGTAAACGCAGGACACATTAAGTTGTAATGCAGTATTTCTACAGTGTGACAATAACACTTTGACGTCGGTTAATACCCTGGGTATCTCCCACCTCCACCTCCCAGCAGGTTAAATTAAATGGTGTGTAACTGCGGGTGATTAATTCACCTTAAATCACAGGTGAAGTCGGGTAAATGTTGAGACAAACCGGCCTCGGTTGTTATCTTGCTCACATGAAGTGGCAGTGTGAGTCTCGCTCATTCAGCTTTCTTTAAAGACGTGTAACGTTAGCGAGCTAACAATAGCTACCTGACGTCCACTAACTAGCTCGCAGGCTGCCAATCACTGCCGTCTTTAATTAGCAGCGTAGCTTTTTCTCACGGGTCTTATTCTCCACGGTGTCTGCTGCTCTCTCTCACCTGTGGCTTCAGATAAACCACACATTGAATCATCCGACAGCAGCTGACGCCAAACATTCTCGGCGGAGCTAAGTGGCTAACCGTTAGCCACTTAGCTCCGCTGCTATTAATAAACCAGCGAGCTAACTAGCCAGCTAGCTATCAATACAGCTGCAGCTCCATGTTCTGTGTTTTCCTACCTGGACGTCACAGTCCCGCGCTTTCACCCGCGTCTCTGGGCGCAGCTGGAAAACATTTACACCACACCTTCATAACGGAACTATCATTTCTTATTTCCCCCGTAAAGGTTGTTGTTGTTGCTGCTGCTGCTAAATATGAATATTGCTATGTCTTGCCTGGACCCCCGTTCTTCTCGCACTGCGCCGCTTCTTCTCGCGAGACTTGGGACGTTTGGCGAGTTCTGTGCAGCCGCTGCTCGGTCAGTCGGTCTCTGAAACGAGGTGAGGCCGGACCGTAGTGGAGAGGAGTTACCACACCGCTCCTCACTTTGGAGAATGTTTTTCACCATGCATCATTTCTATGAGGTGTCCAGAACAACATACTAAAAGTCCTAAGAAATCCTAGTTGGGGAAATATGTTTAATTCGCATCATTAGGCTATTTACTGTATAAAATCTGGTGCCGACAACAATACACCCCAATGGGACTATTTTTTTTCCTTTACTCCTATCATAATGAAACTTAACATAATGAAAGTATCCATGAAATGTAACATTTTTTGTATTACAAGTTTCTTTTAAAATGAATTTGAATATGCAAATGACTCTGAGCCTTACACTAATCAAACATGGCCAAAATACACCCAAATAGGCTTTTTTTTCCCCTTTACTCCTACCACAATGAAACTTTACACAATGAAAGTAGACATGAAAGGTAACATTTTTTGTATTACAAGTTTCTTGGACTACTAACACACAAACAAAAGGAAGCAGAGAACCTGACACCCCTCCAGCCTTTTCTTTTTCTTCTTCTTTTGTTGCATATTTGTCACACTTAAAATAATAAATAATCAAAAACATTTCAATAAAAGGCCTATTGAGATACATTATAAATACTAATTAAAGGACAATTCCGGGCAAATTCAACTCAGGGGTGTATTTTCCTAACATTTTAGGTCTAAAAGAAGGAATCTTAAGATTTTCAGTTTAATGTCTCCTGTTTTGCGGTAGTTGTGTCTGTCCCCGCATCGCCACGGCAGCGATGAATAGGAGCAGATGCAAGTTCCGCTGTCGACTGTTTACATCCCTCAAAGCCTCAATTTTTTTCCACAGACAGCATCAGATGGAGACTCAAACATGCACCCAGAAGTTTATTTACTTCAAGCAAGCCGACATGTTTATAAAACTAGATCTAATTCAAAGTCTCCCGGAGTCTCACACGAGACCCAAGTTGACGCTCGGTGTGTTCAGGTGCAGTGGGAGCTACCGTTTGTGTCATAAACACAGGAATATCAACTCTTGACTTGCTTGAAGTAAAAAAAAAAAACTTCTCGGTGCATGTTTGAGTCGCCATCTGACGCTGTCTGTGGAAAAAAATGTACACTCGAAGCAAGTCCAGAGTTGATATTCCTGTGTTTATGACACAAACGGGAGCTTCCCACTGCACCTGAACACACCGAGCGTCAACTTGGGTCTCGCGCGAGACTTTGAATTAGATCTATAGTTTTACAAACATGTCGGCTTGTTGAAGTAAATAAACTTCTGGCTGCATGTTTGAGTCTCCATCTGACGCTGTCTGTGGCTTTGAGGGATGGAAACAGCCTAAGCAGCAGAACTTCAATCCGCTCCCATTCATTGCTGCCGTGGCGATGCGGGGACAGACACAACTACCGCAAAACAGGAGACATTAAACTGAACATCTTCAGACTCCTTCTTTTGGACCTAAAATGTTAGGAAAATACAGCCCCGAGTTGAATTTGCCCAGAATTGTCCTTTAAATCACTCATCGAACGATCCCACAGATTTATTTGTTGAACTATAAACAATCACATGAACTTCACATGGAAAAAAAATTTGCACATGGGAAACATGTGGTTTTGGCCCAGTTTTATGTGAATCATTTCAAATATGTATATTTTTTTACACATGTGCTCTACATGTGATCACATGTGTTACCATGTAGAACAGTGTCAAACATGTTACCACATGTGGAAAATGGGTTCACTTAGGAATCCACATGAAATTGTGCCAAAACCACGTTTCCCATGTGCAAATAACATGTTTACCATGTGCAAAATTTTTCACATGTTAAGTTCATGTGGTTTTTCTGTAAGGGATTGAGTTAACAACAAAACCAGACTGATGAAATCACAACAAACATGAGATTTGATTTGTTTGTTTTTTATTTTATTTATTACAATATGCCGTCAGCCAGGGTTGAAAATGATATTAACTTTTTACAGATGGAGACCAGACCTGACTTTTAGACTCACATTAGAACAATATATGATAAAGAGACAATAATAAGATATAGTGAGACTTTAAATTTACTTGAGTGTAAAAACGTAAAGAGCAAAGGTAAATATCAAGTATACATTGATTAATTTATCATAATACAAAAATAAATTGTGTTTACTTACACTACTAATTGTCAAGTCAAACAGGTTAACCGCCTCACATTAACTCATTGAGTGCCGCGCTCCTTTCCAAAGTTTTAGTCAAGTGTACCGGCAATTTAGACCATTTTTGACTTTTTATGTAGAGCCATAGTGTATTCTATATTATTGCCACCAACACATACTGTAGCTCAATTGAAAGGTTTAACTTTATGCTTCAAATGACCACAAACCGTTTGTTTCTACGTGCCTCCGTTCCTGAGAAAAGTCAAGCTAAACATGGCTGGGTTTCACCAAAATCCCTCCTTTTTTTCTAGAAAAGGAGATAGAGCGTCTTTTATGAAAGCTGCTCTGTTTGTGTCTGTCGCTCTTCTGACACTCACATTTCTGGATCAAAGGGCTCGTATAAGATAAATATACACAACAATTGTTGTTCTATTCACAAAACCACCATCGGGGGCGGGGGGGGCGCCACTAAACAACAATAACACAGACGCACCGTGCCGTGTCACAGCCTCTCGCCGCGGAGCGTGAGGGTTTGTCGGCCACCGCGGCTCGGGAACACCGGTCCCGCCGGTGGTCGCGGTCCGTCTGTGGTTCGGGTCGGTGATGCCGGTCTGCTTTGGCCCAGAGACCATCAGATTTTACCGCGGGAGGACTTTGGGGAGGACACGGTGTTGCTCCAGCTGAAGACCGGGTGGGACTGTGGGCTGAGAGCTTCCTGTTTCTGCTCCGAGCTGCTGCAGCCTCGCGGGTGAGAGCAGAGCAGCTGCTGCATCCGCATGCAGAACTCCGTTTGCAGAAGCCGAGTTATGATAAAAACTTCCAGATCATGAGCTGTCATGTGACTTTGATCGTCATCTATTTCAGTTCTCCTCGTCGTAGAGTCCCCAAATTTACATATAATGTGTATTAAAGTGTCTATTTTCATAATTTAAAAAAAAAAGCAAAAAAACTCAACGCATGGGAACGAAAAACAAGAAATTACGTGGTTGGCACTCAATGAGTTAATATGTTAACTGTCGTCATAGCAACCTGATCTGAAACTCCATCATGTTAAAAAAAAAACACTGAATAATGTGGAAATGAGCTGTAGTTCTTCACCACACCACAAGATGGAGCTGATTAATCAGAATGAATGAAGAAGGAAACAGGAGGAGGAAGAGGAAGAGGAAGAGGAGGAGGAGGAGGAGGAGGAGGAAGAGGAGGAAGAGGAGGAGGAGGAGGAGGAGGAGGAGGAGGAAGAGGAGGAGCAGAGAGTGTGTAGAGGATCAGATGAGTCCAGAGACAGTGATGATCTCTGTCAGGTCCAGAACACACAGGGAGGATGGTGGACTGGACTCTGAGAGAGACAGAGGAGCTGCTCTCAGGTCAGTTCAGGAGGTTCTGGTTCTGGTCTTATCTAGTTCTAGTTCTGGTTCTGGTCTAGTCCGGTCCTGGTTCTGGTCTTATCTAGTTCTAGTTCTGGTTCTGGTCTAGTCCGGTCCTGGTTCTGGTCTTATCTGGTCTGGTTCTGGTCCAGTCTGGTCCAGTCTGGTCCTGGTTCTGGTTTCTGGTGGTCCGGTCACCTGGAAGGTCTGGAAGCTCATGTTGGTGCCGTAGCGACAGTACATGATCTGGTCTGGTCTGGTCTGGTTCTAGTCTGGTCCAGTCTGGTTCTGGTCCAGTCTGGTCTTATCTAGTCCCAGTCCTGGTACTGGTCCAGGCTGGAAGGTTTCCATCTGAGAAGAGAAGCAGAGGACAGAGGTGATGGATCAGTGATTGTCTCTCTGCTCTGATTGGCTGACTGTTGTCTCTCTCTCTGCTCTGATTGGCTGACTGTTGTCTCTCTCTCTGCTCTGATTGGCTGACTGTTGTCTCTCTCTCTGCTCTGATTGGCTGAGTGTTGTCTCTCTCTCTGCTCTGATTGGCTGACTGTTGTCTCTCTCTGCTCTGATTGGCTGACTGTTGTCTCTCTCTCTGCTCTGATTGGCTGAGTGTTGTCTCTCTCTGCTCTGATTGGCTGACTGTTGTCTCTCTCTGCTCTGATTGGCTGACTGTTGCCTCTCTCTCTGTTCTGATTGGCTGACTGTTGTCTCTCTCTCTGCTCTGATTGGCTGACTGTTGTCTCTCTCTGCTCTGATTGGCTGACTGTTGTCTCTCTCTCTGCTCTGATTGGCTGACTGTTGTCTCTCTCTGCGCTGATTGGCTGACTGTTGTCTCTCTCTGCTCTGATTGGCTGACTGTTGTCTCTGTTATTGTCTCTCACTGACTTTAGTCCAATAGTGCTGAAAGCAGCACAGACTGACTCCGCCCCCCTACTGACCTCACAGTCTCCAGTCTACAGTCTGGACTCTTCACAAGATCATCCAGATCCTTCACGTCTGAAGACTTCAGGTTGTTGTTTCTCAGGTCCAGTTCTCTCAGGTGGGAGGGGTTGGACTTCAGAGCTGAGACCAGAGAAGAACAGCTGATCTCTGACAACCTGCAGAACTCCAATCTGAATAAAGAATAAAAGAAGATAAATTCATTGATGATCAGAAAGAAGAGTTTTTTCTTCAACAGGTGAATTTCAGTGTCTTTGTCCAAACATGAGTTGTGAGGATCTTGTGCACATTGTTGTGATAGAGATGAAGTGAGTTGATGAGCTGATACTGGACATTTTCTCCAGAGTTTCTAGAAAGACTAGACTTATATTTGTACAATTTCATGTCACTAACTTTGTATTTTTCTTCTTCTCTGTTGTTATTATTATTATTATCATCATCAATAACTTTATTGATCAACTGGTATCAGGGTTAAATCAACAAACTAACAGCACAGGGGTCAATGACGTGATGAAACCCAGTGTCAAGTGGTGAAACTTTGATTTTTGATAAAAATCTGAATAAAGAGGAAAATAAATCTGGACTCAAATGAGGAATTAATACAACTCTGTGTTTCTAATCTATCAAATCTATTTCTATTCAATGTTTTCAGAAGAAAGTATATTTTTATAAGTTCACTTTAATCCACTGTAGGTGGATCAGATACAACAGTCAGTGAACTGACCTCAGAGTCTCCAGTCTACAGTCTGGACTCTCCAGAAAACCACTCAGACCCTTCACTCCTGAATCCTGCAGGTTGTAGTTGTAGCTCAGGTCCAGGTGTCTCAGGTGGGAGGGGTTGGACTTCAGAGCTGAGCCCAGAGAAGAACAGCTGATCTCTGACAACCTGCAGCTCCACAATCTGAATAAAGAATAAAAGCAGTGAGTTGAGGACAAAGCTCCTTGTTGACAGCGTTCAGTGTCTCATCATCTGTTCAGAGCTGAAGAAGCTTCAGAAAGAACAAGTTTAGAAAATCAAAGTCCAACAGCTGAAGCAACAGGAAGCAGGTTAAACAGTGACAGAGAGAAAACAGCTCATTAATATTCATGAGAAGCTGCTGCTGCTTCAACTTTGTATTTTTCTTCTTCTCTGTTATTATTATTATTATTATTATTATTATTATTATTATTATTATTATTATTATTATTATTATTATTATTATTATTATTGTTGTTATTATTATTATTATTATTATTATTATTATTATTATTATTATTATTATTATTATTATTATTATTATTATTATTATCATCATCAATAACTTTATTGATCAACTGGTATCAGGGTTAGATCAATAAACTAACAGCACAGGGGTCAATGACGTGATGAAACCCAGTGTCAAGTGGTGTAACTTTGATTTTTGATAAAAATCTGAATAAAGAGGAAAATAAATCTGGACTCAAATGAGGAATTAATACAACTCTGTGTTTCTGGACTCATTTTACATCATTTGTCACAGATTATTTAGAAGAAGACTTTTTTGTTTTTAGGACATGTCCTGCTCAAGATGCATTAAAATCTAAATATAGAAACACAGAAAAAATCTATTTCAATTTAATGTTTTCAGAAGAAAGTATATTTTTATAAATTCACTTTAATCCACTGTAGGTGGATCAGATACAACAGTCAGTGAACTGACCTCAGAGTCTCCAGTCTACAGTCTGGACTCTCCAGAAAACCACTCAGATCCTTCACTCCTGAACCCTGCAGGTCGTTCCAGCCCAGGTTCAGGTGTCTCAGGTGGGAGGGGTTGGACTTCAGAGCTGAGCCCAGAGAAGAACAGCTGATCTCTGACAACCTGCAGCGATACAATCTGAATAAAGAATAAAAGCAGTGAGTTGAGGACAAAGCTCCTTGTTGACAGCTTCAGTGTCTCATCATCTGTTCAGAGCTGAAGAAGCTTCAGAAAGAACAAGTTTAGAAAATCAAAGTCCAACAGCTGAAGCAACAGGAAGCAGGTTAAACAGTCACATAGAGAGAAAACAGCTCATTAATATTCATGAGAAGCTGCTGCTGCTTCAACACAGACGCAGTGACTCCACCTCTTCACCTGTCAGCTCCACCTGTGGCTCCATCCAGACAAACTCATGTTGTGCAGCCACATTTCTCAGAGACTCTGTCACTGAGCTCCTTCTCACTCCAACAGCTCATCTGCACTCATACAGTGTGCGTCATAGTGCGCGTGTGCGTAGCAACACGCCGCTTCAATGGCCGACAAACACGGCTCCAGAGTTCAGGGCTGTTTGACAGCAACATCAAGTTGTGACAATCTTCAGAACGACGTGGTCAGCTTTTCTCCGTGGGCGTTTTGAAAGTGTGTGAAGCAGGTTGTTTGTGGCGAGCCCGTCCACAGCAGCTCATCACTCAGCTTCTGTGCTGCTGCTCTGCTCTGCTAACACACTGACTGTGTTCAACAGCTCACACAAGCCACGTTCAAGAAGCTCAGCTGTCACTTTGAGCTGCTTCTGACTCCTGCCCTCAGCCAAGCACTGAGTCAACACTCTGAGCCTGAGCCGCCACATGAAGCAACAACCTTCAGCCCATCTTGGTGAGCCTCCAAACAAACCAGCTGAGCCTCTGCAGCTGCTTCATGTCAGCAGCAACAAGACCAACACTAGCAGCTCTGCTCTCACCTGTCTCACCTTGATTCTCAGCATTCACAGTCATTGACAGGAAGTGGCTGCAGTGTGTGCCGTGCTCTTCACTTCCTGCTTCACACTCCAGCCTCTCCCAGCCAGTTGAGCTACCAGGGAGCAGACTTTAGCTGCCAACAGCTCCCTACAGCCAGCCTCCACTGGAGCGCAGCTTTCCAGCCTCCTCTGCCTCTGCTGCCAGCTCTGTGGATCTCAGCTGCTTCCTCTCATGCTTCCTCCCATGGTTCTGTCAGCTCCACAACATCCACCAGCTGCTGTGTTTCTGACCACAACTCAACATCTGCTCTCAGATCAGTGCTGCACGTTGCTTCAACAACAAGTGTCTGAGTTGAAAACAACAGTTGTAGAAGCTGAGCTCGTTCTCTGCTGCTCTGAATCACAAACACGACGACTGCTCTCACCTTCTTCTCTCTGGACTCATCTCAACTGTTTTCTCTCTTCAGCTTCTTGAGAAAAATCCTCACACACAAATCCTGACATGTATGAACCAATGAGAAGCTGAAGCTTCAAACAACTACAACAGCTCCAGTCAGTCTGTACGTTTACATGCAGAGCTTAATCGAGCTATGCTCAAAATTCAATTTTGGCGTCAAGTCGGACTTCTGTCCTTGTCTCAATTTACATGCAACTGAGAAAACCAAATAACTGACGGGGTCCGCCCCTTCATGCGGCGTCAGCCGTTGTTTCAGTGGGTTAATGCCCCCCCCCCCCCCGTCCTGTTGACTTTTCTGTCACCTCGTAAAAAAACTGGATATAAACAATTTAGTAAGCTTTATAATAAATTCTCAACTGCAGTTCCCGACCAGACGCGTCAGTCTGGGCTGGATGCGCGCTGAGAATAGGATACGGGCTTCCTTTTTCCTCTCCCTCTCTCTCTCTCTCTCTCTCTCTCTCTCTCTCTCTCTCTCTCCCTCTCGCTCTCTCTTTCTTTTTTAATAAAACACTCTGGCTGGTCGCGCTGTGTGAAATGCATTGACTCGGCGCTGATGTTGGGTTTTTTTCTTTACTTTGCCGGGTTTGAGCGGCTTCTCTGCTCCACTTTGTGCCGTCTCTACTGTTGTGGAGCATGCGCACATGCATTGTCCAGTTATACTCTGACTAAGGTGTATACATGATAAGGAAAATCGAATTCCAATCGCATTATCTGGGTGTCTTAATCGGAGTTCTCCAACTCCGATTTCAGTCGGATTAAGGCAAGGCAAGGCAAGGCATCTTTATTTATATAGCGCATTTCATACCAAGGCAACTCAATGTGCTTTACATAAAGACAAAACATTTAAAAAAAGAAGCATAAGACAGAATAAAAACAAACAAAACACTAAAAACAGAGTTAAAAGCAAGAGCAAATAAAAGTAAAAGAAAAGAAAAAAAGATAAAGTTTTAAGTTCTCAGCTATAAGCACATGAAAAGAGAAATGTTTTTAGTTGGGGCTGATCTCAGGTCTGCTGGTAGTTTGTTCCACTTGTGTGCAGCATAACAGCTAAATGCTGCTTCACCATGTCTGGTCTGAACTCTGAGCTCCACTATTTGACCTGAGTCAGTAGATCTCAGAGCTCTACTGGGTTTATACTCTACTAACATGTCATTCATGTATTCTGGACCTAAACCATTCAGTGATTTGTAAACCAGTAGCAGAACTTTAAAATCTATTCTGTAGCTGACTGGGAGCCAATGTAAGGTCTTAAGAACCGGGGTGATGTGATCTGATCTCTTAGTTCTGGTTAAAACTCGAGCTGCAGCGTTCTGAATGAGCTGCAGCTGTTTGATGCTTTTTTGGGGGAGACCAGTCAGAAGACCGTTACAGTAGTCTAGTCTACTGGAGATAAAAGCATGAATCAGCTTCATCTGATCAGTTTGGGACATAAAACCCTTAATTCTGGATATGTTCTTCAGTTGATAAAAGGCTGATTTGGTGACTGATTTGATATGGCTGTTGAAGGTCAGATCTGAGTCTATCAGCACGCCAAGGTTTCGGACTTGGTCTTTAGTTTCTAAAGACAGTGACTCAAGGTGTTTACTGACAGCAACCCTCTTCTCTTTATTTCCAAAAACAATGACCTCAGTTTTTTCTTGATTTAACTGAAGGAAATTTTGGCTCATCCAATTTTTGACTTGCTCTAAACAGTGACATAATGACTCTATTGATAGCTTTCAGTGACGTCACTTCCCAGTGACCTGGCGGTCAAAAGCAACATTCCAAAATGGCCCCGCAATGGACTTTCTATGGACAAACAACCGAGTAATGACTTAAATCATCTGCCAGCGGCCGAGAAAGAAAGATATAAAAACAACTTTGAAGTTTTGGGCACTTGTGACCCATATTCAACACCAGCTGCTGTATACCAGCTGTTTAAAATGACCAGTTCCCTGCCGAAGCTCGAGTTGAGCGATGTTTACATTTACCTGGTGGAGAATCCATCATCCTCCACCGCTTGCAACCAATACCTCCGGTGTTATGGCTCAACTGGTTTCTGATTAAAAGCCCCATTGTGTAGTTTTTGATCTTAAAATAATGTTTCTTAACTCATTGAAGTGGTAGAAATGTACCTGTAACTTTCCTGTGCGGGAACACCGTCCTGGTACCGCAGCTCCGCTGAGCTCCACAGTCTGAGCTCCAGCCCACTGAGCCCAGGCTCCCTGCTCCTCTCACCCACAAACCAGAGCCCTTAGCTGGGCTGCACGGTGACCAGCTTCCCCCCCCTTCCGCCCGGAGCTTTGCACCGGGGGGAAGGACGGCAACGATGACGGCGGTCCGATAGCAGCGGGACCGGCGGCGGCAGCGGCGATGGTAACCCGGCGGGACCGTCCGCCACCGGGCACGGCAGCAGGACCACCCGCGGGGGCAGCGACACGGTAACGGGGGTCGGGACCGACCGCGGCGTGGCAAGGACGATGACCGGTGTTGTTTAGCGTATTTTCAGAGTGTTTTCCATTAGTTCGTAACTTTAACATGACAGGTTTTGTCATAGTGTGCAGTGTTGTGCAGAGTGAGAGAAGTGTGGCGCTGATGTCTGTAGATTGGCGGAACGGGAGCGTGCCTATGTTCCCTCAGCCCTATGTTCCCTCAGCCCTATGTTCCCTCTGGACTCTCTCTACCTATCTGGACTCGGTCTATCTGGCCTGTCTAGCCTCTACCTGGTCTTTTTACTAAACTTAACCAACTCCTTTCTTCATTGCCTAAACCCAACCAATGGTGGGACCAAAGGGCTGTGGGAATAGGGCCTAATTTTCAGTGACAACAAAAGTTAGAAATGAGGGAACATAGGGCTGAGGGAACATAGGGCCTAATTTTCAGTGACGACAAAAGTTAGAAATGAGGGAACATAGGGCTGAGGGAACATAGGGCTGTGGGAACATAGGGATGACCCCGGCGGAACAGGTTCACTCACAGAAGCATATGGCTGCAGTAACATGTGAACTGCGGCTTGATTTGTGAATTTGTGACAAATCTGCGGACGGAAGTGCAGCACAGCTGTTGTTCAGTACGGTAACCAGTTAAATCAGACACCAGTTGGGCCATAACACCGGTATTTTTGAAGCAGCAGGGAGCAGTGTGTGTTTTTCTGCCTTGTCCTAAGCCGCGGACAGCGGGGAAGTGGATTGTTTTGACCGCCAGGGGGGCGTTCCATACGGGCCGTGACGTCACATGAAAGCTATCAATTGGACTGCAGTCATCTGAAGACAGTGCAAGATCTGTGTGTCATCTGCATAACTATGATAGTTGACATTAGAGTTCTGTAGAATTTGACCCAAAGGCAGCATATACAGGTTAAACAGAAGGGGTCCAAGGACTGACCCCTGAGGAACTCCACATGTCATAGCCACTCGATCGGATTGATGACTACCAATGGTCACAAAATAACTCCGTTCCTCTAAGTAGGACCTGAACCATTTTAGGACTGTCCCGCTGAGTCCTGCCCAGGTTTCCAACCTGTCCAGCAGTATACTGTGATCCACAGTGTCAAACGCAGCACTGAGATCCAACAGGACCAGAACTGACACTTTGCCACTTTGAGTCAGTGTTCAACCTTATGTCATTTAACACTCTAATAAGAGCTGTTTCTGTACTGTGGTGAGGTCGGAAGCCTGATTGAAATTTGTCAAAGAGTCCACTGGAGTTCAAGAAGTTGCTGAGTTGATTAAAAACCACTTTCTCAACGATCTTAGCTATAAAGGGAAGATTTGAGATGGGTCTGTAATTGGTTAAAATGGTAGTATCCAATGTTCTCTTTTTTAAGAGTGGCTTGATGGCAGCTACTTTCAGGGGTTTAGGAAACATGCCTGATTGAAGTGAGCAATTTATTATTTGTTGCAGATCTGTTTGGACAGAGCTTATAATAGTTTTAAAAAAGTCAGATGGTATTGTGTCAAGACAACATGTCGATGTTTTAAGATGCTGAACTGTTTCTTCTAAGGTTTTTTGGTCAACTGTATTAAACTCTGACATTACAGTTGATTTATTCCTAGGTGATTTTAGGGATTGCATCATTGTATTATTTTGCTGATTTGTGTTGATATTTAGCCTTATGGATTTAATTTTTTCATTGAAAAAGTAAGCAAATTCATTGCATTTTTCTGTGGAAAAGAGTTCTGAAGCTATCTCTTTTGGGGGGGTTGTCAGCTTATCAACCATAGCAAACAGAGCACGAGTGTTGTTGATGTTCTTATTAATCATTTCATTAAAGTGTTGTTGTTGTCTAGCCTTGAATAAACCATGGTTAAAATTACAAAGACTTTGTTTGTAGAGGTCATTGTGGATTTGAAGTTTAGTTTTTCTCCATTTACGCTCAGCTTTCCTGCATTCTGTTTTCAGAGCCTTTACCATCAAAGTGTTCCTCCATGGTGTTCTCTGTCTGGTCAAGGTCATCTTAGTTTTAAAAGGTGCAATGGTATCAATGACATTTGAGATTTTGCAGTTGAAATTATCCAGGAGTTCATCAACTGTCTCTGCACTCAGAGTTGGTGACATGACTATAGCTTCCATAAACTTAACACTGGTATTCTAAGGTGTTTACATGCACTTCAGTTGTCCAGTTATAGTCGGATTAAGGCAATAATTCGGTTTTTTCAAGTGTCATGTAAACGTACTGAGTGAACTCACCTCAGAGTCTCCAGTCTACAGTTTGGACTCTCCAGTCCAGCACACAGACGCTTCACTGATGAATCATCCAGGTTGTTCTCACTCAGGTCCAGGTGTCTCAGGTGGGAGGGGCTGGACTTCAGAGCTGAGGCAACGACTTCACAGTGAAGCTCTGAGAGTCCACAACAATCAAGTCTGTGATTAGAGAAGAAACAAAATGTGTGAGAGTAAAATCAGACAATTTGTACTAAACACACACAACATGTCATCATGTGATCAACATGTGCTCTTCACACTCTGGTTCAGTCAGCCCCCCTGTAATCCTCTCAGCAGGCAAGCCGATTTTTCCCAGTGGCCACCCGTGGTACTGCAACAAAAAATCCCATGCGGCCCAGAAAGGATTTTTCCCATAGACCGCAATAGTAAAAGAGAAGCCTGTAAAACTGTTCACAGGACACCTCCAGCTGTAACCTCCGTTAATTACTAATCTTTGTATTCTATATTTTTAAGTCATGGACTTTTTATCCGTCAAAATGTTTTCTAACGGCCAGAAAAGCCACAGAAAAGTCTCATTTCTGGCCGTGACGTCACGGCTGTGTCCGTGCACCAGCAGTGCGCGGCCGTGTGTGTCTCGGGACCGAGGATGCCTGAAACTAATGAGACTCTGTCCGGTGCTAAAATCACTCAGAAAAGTGGAAAACACGGCTCAAAGGTGAGTTTTCGTTTGGTCACATCGAGTTAATTTAACTTTATGATATTTAATGTCTGTTATTAGTCTCTTGTCAACTCGTATTCTTAAACGTAACGTTTTAATTGATGAGATCGCCTCGTAATGACTGCATTTACTGACGTGAAACCAGACTGTTTTACATTACTTTCCCTGTAAAACTCATATTTTTCAGTAATTTTAGCTTGATACATCATTTATGCTGAATGTGTTTGTGTGTGTGTGTCAACAGTGTCTCATCGCGGCTGATGTCCAACACCTGTTGCTCCGTTCACAACGTCAACGTTAATTTATTTTACGGCTTAATTAATGCCATGGTGGTAAAATGTAAACCGAGACTTGTCCAGACTCCTCCATGGTCGGTGTGTGTGGTGTGTGTGTCCTGACGGTGCAGCTGCTCCCCGTCTTCCACCGGGGCCGGAGGAAGAACCGTGGACGTCCTCCTCCTCCTCCTCCTCACCGTCGTCAGTGTGTTTGTTCAGTGTCAGTATGCTAAATGATCACTTAAACTCATAATCATACTATTAAATTGTTCGGAAAAAAACAAACATGCTTGTGACTTTTTTCTTCTTCTACCAAATCCAACATCTGCAACTGTGTCTGGGGCATCGTGTTTAATTCAAATGTCTGGTTCTGTAACAGCTGTATTAGTGGACACTGATATTCTGCGTGTTGTGGAAATACTGTAAGGTTAAACTGTTGAATTACAAAGAGTCTCATCCACCTGAAGGCTTAATGATGATGATGAAACTATGAACACAGCCAGTACAGACAATTATTAAAAGGAAGATGCATTTGCCAAAGAGCTCTAATTTTCTTTAATCATAGCTGTGGTTGATAAAAACAAAACAACTGACTAAGTTTATAATACCTCCACCAACGTCCTGTAACAACTGGTGAACTGTGCAGCAAGTTAAATATACTATTCAAAAAGGTAAGAGTAAAGCCTCATTACATTATTTGAGGTGTTCTGGGGTCATCTCTGTCATGTTAAACAATAATACAGTTAATTATGATTTATTTTCCATTGTGATTTAAGCTTACAGGTTCGGACTATAACTCGTTTTCAGTGTAACATGTATATTAATTAACTGTCAAAACGATTTAACGATAATATAAACGATCGTAGTAAACCTACGACCGACCGTCTTACTTTTTAAATCATTATCTTTGTTTTAAAGTCCGTGTGAGTCCGGTAAAAGTCTTAATACTCGTTCCTTAAATCCACAAGTAACTCATACATGAACGCGCAGCGCCAAAACTAGAACGGCGGTTGCTCGTTCTCATTGCCCCAGGGCATGATGGGAGGCCGCAGAGCATTATGGGGGGTGACTCAACTGCGTATGCTCTATGGGCCGCATAACGCGGAAGTAAACCCGGAAGTCAGAAACTTTTTCGGCGTATGCGCCAGGCGAGCAACTTCCATTGAAATGAACGGCGGCCATTTTCCGGTCCGGTATCCAGTTAATATAATACATCCATGGGTACAGTTCATCTTCTCTCTTTGTGTTGGACATGAAACAATAACCCTCATCATCTGTGTGTGTGTGTGTGTGTGTGTGTGTGTGTGTGTGTGTGTGTGTGTGTGTGTGTGTGTGTGTGTGTGTGTGTGTGTGTGTGTGTGTGTGTGTGTGTGTGTGTGTGTGTGTTATTGATCATGTCTGGACTCACACAGCCTTCCTGCAGTTCCTCACAGCTGGGATCAGTCTCCATCGTCCCTGCCATGGTGATGTCTTGTACTCCCTCAGGTTCAACTCGTCCAGAACCTGCTCTGACATCTGCAGCATGTAGGCCAGAGCTGAACACTGGATCTCAGAGAGTTCCTTCTCTGATCTGTTCTCTGACTCCAGGAACTGTTGGATCTCCTGATGAACTGACTGGTCCTTCATCTCCGTCAGACAGTGGAAGATGTTGATGCTTCTGTCAGGAGAGATTTTATCTCTGTCATCACTGTTCATCTCCTTGAGGTTGTTGATGGTTCTCTGGATGGTTCCTGGACTGTTGTCTGTCTGACCCAGCAGACCTCCTAACAGCCTCTGGTTGGACTCCAGAGAGAGGCCATGAAGGAAGCGAACAAACAGGTCCAGGTGACCGTTTCTACTGCTGAGGGATTTCTGCATGGCTCTCTGCAGGAACTCATCCAGAGGTGAAGGACCTCTTGCATTAAGTCCAAAAAAATTCTGAATCTTCTCAGACAAAGACTTCTGTTTTGGTTTCGTCTCTGGCTCTTTGTAGTCTTCTCTCAGGAACTTCTTGATGACCTGTTTGTTCCTGTTGGTGAAACAGTGGAACATGTAGACTGCAGCCAGAAACTCCTGAACACTCAGATGAACAAAGCAGTAGACGGTTTTCTGGAAGATCACACTCTCTCTTTTGAAGATCTCAGTACAGAGTCCTGAGTTCACCAAGGCCTCTGTGACATCCAGACCACACTGCTCCAGGTCTTCTTGGTAGAACATGATGTTTCCTTTCTCCAGCTGTTCAAACGCCAGCCTCCCCAGCTTCAGAAGAACTTCCCTGTCGGCCTCCGTCAGCTCCTGTGGACTCGTCTCATGTCCTTCACCGTACTTGTTCTTCTTCCTCTTTGTCTGGACCAGCAGGAAGTGTGAGAACAGGTCCGTCGTGGTCTTGGGCAGCTCTCCTCTCTGGTCTGTGGTCAACATGTGCTCCAGAACTGTAGCACTGATCCAGCAGAAGACTGGGACTTGACACATGATGTGGAGGCTCCTGGACGTCTGGATGTGTGAGATGATTCTTCTGGACACATCTTCATCACTGGACCTCCTCCTGAAGTACTCCTCCATCTGGGCGTCAGTGAAGCCTCGGACCTCTGTTACCCTGTCGACACATGTAGGAGGGATCTGATTGGCTGCTGCAGGTCTGGAGGTGATCCAGACCAGAGCCGAGGGAAGCAGATTCCCCCGGATGAGGTTTGTCAGCAGCACGTTGACTGATGACGTCTGTGTGACATCAGACACAACCTTCTTCTTCTTCTTCTTGAAGTCCAGTGACAGTCGGCTTTCATCCAGGCCGTCAAAGATGAAGAGAAGTTTACAGACAGCCAGCTGCTCTGCTGTGACCTTCTGTAATGTTGGATGGAAAACATGGAGCAGCCCGAGAAGACTCAACCGCTGATCTCTGATCAGGTTCAGCTCCCTGAACGAAAGCAGAACCAGCAGACTGACATCTTGGTTCTCCAAGCCCTCGGCCCAGTCCAGAGTGAACTTCTGCACCGAGAAGGTTTTTCCAACGCCAGCGACGCCGTTGGTCAGAACCACTCTGATGGGTCTCTGTTGGACAGGTGAGACCATAGAGACGTCCTCTCTCTGTTGGAGATGAAAATAATTAGAGAACTTGTCTCTCATTTTGACCAAAAAGTTGTTAAAGACGTCCTCTCTCTGTTGGACAGGTGAGACCATAGAGACGTCCTCTCTCTGTTGGACAGGTGAGACCGTAGAGACGTCCTCTCTCTGATGGACAGGTGAGACCGTAGAGACGTCCTCTCTCTGTTGGACAGGTGAGACCATAGAGACGTCCTCTCTCTGTTGGACAGGTAAGTCTTTAAAGATGTCGTTACACTTGATTGTAGTCTCATGAAGGGTCTTCTTCTTGGACGTTGTCTCCAGCTGTCTCACCTCATGTTGGGTATTAACCTCTTCACTCTGTCCCTCTGTGATGTAGAGCTCAGTGTAGATCCTGTTGAGGAGGGTTCCACTTCCTGTTACACTTCCTGTTCCCTCAGTTCCTTCAGTCACTCGTTCACATCTGCTCCTCAGACTGATCTTATGTTGATCTAAAACCTCCTGCAGACCACGATCTGCTGAGAGACAAGAGACAGAGTCAGACTGAAGACAGAGAGTCTGACAATCTGATCAGATTATTTTCGTCAGCTACAGAAAAACTACAGACAACAAAGAGAAGGTTTGAATCATCATCTTAAATGTCAGTGCTGTGTGATGGAACAATGACTCTGGAGAAAACAACATGTAGCACCGGTATCACACCACTAACTGCGCCACTGGACCAGTTCTAGGCTCTAAGGAGTGGGGAGCAAGAATAATAACACCAGAGACCGTTTCTTTAAGTATAAAAGGCCGGCAATTTACTGAATGCATAAAACACATATAAAACACAGTACACAAAACCAAAAATACCCTGCAGGTTCCCAATATTAAGGTAAGTATAAATGAAAAAAGTATTTCACCCTTTCTTTTTGTTATTTAGTTCACCTAGTTTATTTTAGTAAAGCTAATCTAATTTAAGTTAGACCAGTCTCTTTTATCCTAGGTTGTTTTAGTCAGACTAATTTGAGTTTGAGACTATTTTAGAATTCCTATTTTTCTTCCTGAGTTAACTCTTTTTTCTTTCTTTTACAGGTAAGAATAAACCTTCAAAACACAATCAAAATCAAAGTGGACCACAGTTATTCAAATCACATTCAAAAATATAAACTTGTGAAAATAAAAGTATGACACTTTAAATTTAAGTTCAAGTCCAAATGTGAATTCAAATGTTCAGTTCAAAGAAAAGTTTCAGTTCGATTCAGTCCAAAATAATAATTCAAATCAGTTCTCAGTTCAGTTCAGTTCAGTTCAGTTCAAACTAGTTCCTGATACTCCTACCACTCTGGCAGGGAGTTACCACACGCAGGAGATTTCCTCAACGATGCGATGGAGAAGATGAGATGAAGGTCTGGGTCTGGCTCGCCATCTTGAATCCCGTCCGTGAATGTGCACGCCCGCACATGGCAGACCAATCTTCGCTCCGACCGAGCTTCCAACCGAGCAAAAAAACCTGACCAAAACCGATGTGGTTTAGTTCCCATAAAATCCCCGTCAAGTCCCGACCAGGTAAGTTATGTTTTTCAACTGTAATATCGACTTTTTCACTCCTTTTCTTGCTAGTTTATCACCGCTCGTTTTCTCGTGTTTTCTCCTCCGTTCTCTCCCTCAGGTCTCTGCTGCAGCGTCACTGAGGTGCTGCGTCTGTGTCGCTGGTCCCTTAAAGGGGCAGCGACATTATTCTCTGTCAACAGACTTTTAATCTTAAACACTAAATGATTACTGTATTAACATTTTTAATTAACTCTGATGATTAATTGACATTAAATAAATCACTTTTAACTTTTACACTTGTTTATTCAGTTTTTATTCAACTATTTATTCTTATTTATGTCATATTTTAACATGGGTTACATCCTCCCCTCTTTACCTAATGCACGTCCCTGTGCATTTTGAATTTATACTGTCATAACTCTAGGGATTTTTGGAAAGCTAGGTTCTTCAAGGGAGTCTGTAAACACATCACTCAAGGTTTGAAATAAAGACTGAACTATTGTAACCAACGGGTTTCCTAGCTCAGGATAAGTCAGTCTTTTAGTCGCTTTTCTGTCTCTGATAGGTCTTCCCGAACAGTCACTTTCGTTTTGGTTATCCGCTTGTTCCATATCACTTGTGTCTTCTTTGCTCTCCTGAGCAGGTTGAGTAGAAGGATGGACATTTTCCAGGTCTTCCTCAGGTAGGTTTCCAGTTTCCTGTCCAGCAGTTGAGTTGCTCTCTTCAGGATCAGGTAAGTCTTTGTCTCCAGTGTCAGGTAAGTCTTTTTCTTCAGGATCAGGTAAGTCAGAGTCTACAGGATCAGGTAGGTTACAGTCTGCAGGATCAGGTAAGTCACAGTCTGCAGGATCAGGTAAGTCACAGTCTGCAGGATCAGGTAAGTCACAGTCTGCAGGATCAGGTAGGTTACAGTCTGCAGGATCAGGTAAGTCACAATCTGCAGGATCAAGTAAGTCTTTCTTTTCAGGGTCGGACGAGTCATCAACTGCAGGATCAGGTGAGTCTTTCTCTCTAGATTCAGGTAAGTTCAGGTCACAAGTCTCTACTGGAGAATCCTCAGGGAAAGCTTTGGCTACGTCTGAAGGATCTTGCTCAACAGCAGTCAACTCTTTGGAAGGTTCCGGTTCAATCCTTTCAGGTAAGTGTTCCATGGGTTCAGGGGTCAGGTCGAAACCTAGTGTTTCCACTCTTAGGTTTCTGTGATAGTGATATTCCTCAGAGTCAGATTGGGATTCATCCCCATCAGCTCCATCTGATGTGTCATTTTTAGGATGTTGTCGAGTTCTTGGTCGCCTCACTGCCTTTGGCGGGTTAGTTTCACTTTCGATTGGGGTCACAGGAAGGAAACCGCATGGCAGCAGGAGGTCACGATGAAGAGTTCTTTGTGGACCATCTCTTGTCTCAGGTTTCACAACATACACTGGGACGTCTCCAGACTGTCTCAGGACAACATACACGTCGGACTCCCACCTGTCGGCTAATTTGTGCTTGCCTCTAAGGCGGACGTTTCGGACCAAGACTCTGTCGCCTTCTTCCAAGGTGGAGTCAACAACATGCTTGTCAAACCTTACTTTGTTGCGATTGGCTGTCTTTTTAGCATTCTCAGTTGCTACTCTGTAACTGTCTTCGAGTTGGGATTTCAGGTTACGGACATATTGCGAGTGAGAGCCTGGCTGATGATTGACTGGTAGGCCGAAGGCTAGGTCAACTGGCAATCTTGGCTGACGCCCGAACATTAACTCGTAAGGGGTAAAGCCAGTTGTCTCGTTCTTAGTACAATTATAAGCGTGTACTAACGGCTTGACGTACTCCCGCCAGTGACTCTTTTTCTGGTTCTCGAGGGTTCCCAACATGTTGAGAAGGGTCCTGTTGAAACGTTCTACAGGGTTCCCTCTCGGATGGTAAGGAGTGGTTCTTATCTTTTGAGTGCCAATGAGTTCACACAGTTCTTTTATTGTTCGGGACTCAAAGTCGGGACCTTGGTCACTGTGGAGTTTTTCAGGGATGCCATAATGGACGAAAAAGTGGTCCCAGAGGGTCTTAGCCACTGTCCTGGCTTTCTGATTCGGGGTGGGGACTGCCACTGCATATTTCGTAAAATGGTCGGTAATGACCAGAATGTCCTTCGTGTTACTGGAGTCCGGCTCCACACTGAGGAAATCCATGCACACGAGTTCGAGTGGTCTTGTGGCCACGATGTTGACGAGTGGTGCGGCTTTCTGGGGCATGGTCTTACGTCGTATGCAGCGGTTGCAGGTTTTGACCTTAGTTTCCACCTCGGCTGACATTTTGGGCCAATAGAATCGCTTCCGGATGAGATCTAGGGTGCGCTCTGTGCCCATGTGGCCCATGTCGTCATGGAGGCTCTTGAGGACTAAGGATCTCAGGGCTTCAGGGAGCACAAGCTGGTATTGAGTCTGAGCGCCCTCTTGTCGCCTGCGATACAAGATGCCATTTAAGACCTCAAGCTTGTTACACTCTCTCAATAAGAGACCAAGCTCAGGAAGCTCCTTCCGCAAGGATGGTGGGGGTTTCTCTCCCAACTCTACCTGCCTGAGGACTTCACGGATGCAGGGATCAACGTTTTGCTTGTCTCTTAGTTCAGCTGGTGTTAACGAGGGGATGACAGGTAAGCCACCAAGCTGATCCTCCTCTTCAAAGCTTTGTGGGAGAGCCTTTGGATGATGGGCAAGTGACACAACCAAGGTGGTGCTGGGCGATGTTTCTCCAGAGTGGTTGTTGGTCACTTGGTGGACCAAGTGCTTCTCACAGATGGCTTTGATGGTGTTTTCATTCAGGTGTGCATAATCAGCCTCTGACAAGTGTCTTTTTGTGAATTGTTGAATCCTCTCCAACTCTTTTTGTGATGTCGTGTCATCAGGTACTCTGCTGTGAGGACCTCTGGACAGCCCGTCCGCGTCTTGATTTTGCTTACCGGCTCTGTACTGTAGCTGGAAATCGAACGTCGACAGAGCGGCCAACCATCTGTAGCTCGTGGCGTCGAGCTTAGCAGAGGTAAGAATGTATGTTAATGGATTGCTATCTGTGACAGCAAGGAATGTGTTCCCGTACAGGTAATCCTGGAATTTTTCCGTTACTGCCCACTTAAGGGCAAGGAATTCTAATTTGTGCGCAGGATACCTGGACTCACACTTCGACAGACCTCGACTTGCGTATGCAACGACGCGCTTCTGTCCCTGTTGCTCCTGGTAGAGGGCAGCACCGAGGCCCAAGGTGCTCGCATCTGTATGTAAAATGTAGGAGAGCTTGGGGTCAGCAAACCCGAGGATGGGTGTGGTTGTCAGCTTTTCGATTATGGTGTCGAACGCTGCCTGGCAAGCAGGCGTCCATCTGTCACCAAAGGAGTCCTTTGGGTTGAAGTACTTCTCAAGGTTCACTGTGGTCTTAGCGTGCTTTCTCAGCGGCGGATAGCCAGCGGTGAGCTCGTTGAGTGGCTTCACGATCTTTGAGTAGTCTTTAACGAACCGGCGGTAATAACCGCAGAAACCCAGGAAGGTTCTTAGCTCTTTCAGGTTGTTTGGTTTTGGCCAGGTTTTTAATGCTGCTACTTTGTCAGGATCGGTTTTGATACCTTTTTCAGACACGATGTGGCCGAGGTACTTTACAGAGGTTTGGAAGAACTTGCATTTCCCTGGCGACAGTTTCAAGCCAAACTCTTTCAATTGGTTGAGCACGCGCATCAACCTCTCCTCGTGCTCCTCCAGTGTCGAGGAGAAGATGATGAGGTCATCCAGAAAAACTAGGGCTTGCTTCAAGTTCAACTCTCCCATACAGCGCTCCATAAGCCTCTGGAACGTGCTAGGGGCGTTAGTTATCCCCTGAGGCATCCTGTTGAACTCGAAGAATCCTAGAGGGCAGACGAATGCAGTTTTGTGTTTGTCTGCTTCCTCCATCTCTATTTGATAGAAGCCTGATTTGAGATCGAGCACCGAGAACCACCTGGACCCGGTCAACGCCGAGAAGGACTCTTCAAGATTAGGTAAGGCGTATGAATCCTTTACTGTTTGTGTGTTCAATTTTCTGTAGTCTATGCAGAGTCTGACATCGCCATTCTTTTTCCTGACGACTACAATCGGCGAGGAGAAAGGTGATTCCGATTCACGGATGACTTCTGCATCGAGGAGTTGCTGGAGATGGGTACGCACAGCCTCTATGTCCTGGGGGTGTATAGGTCTTGGCCTATGTTTGAATGGCGTCTCGTCACTGAGTGTTATGTGGTGTTTGATTTTGTCAGTGCGGCCAAAATCGAGCTCGTGCAGTGCAAACACCTCCGGCATGGAACTCAATTTCTCTGTTATCCTCTCTTTCCACTCGTTGGGTACAGGAGAGTCAGTAAAGTCAAAGTCGAGATTTGGTTTTTGGTCAGGTTTTGTGGGGGAGTCTGAGTCAGGGGTCTTGACAGATTGAACACTCTTGACAGCGTGTATCTCTGCTATGACAGCCTTTGGAGACAGGGTGATGTCATGGTGTGACTCGTTCTTGAGTGTGACTGGTATGGAGCGTGGCAGCTTTGGTGGTAGACTTACCAGGCTATCTGTCACCAGGATGCCACCAGGCAGGGACGATGACTTTGGCGACTCTACCATCACCCACTTTCCAACATCAGGTGTTCTGCAGCTCACTGATCCTTCAAGGACTTTGGTCTGTCCGGCTGCGATGGTCTCAAAGTCTCTACTATGAAGCCTCACCTCTCCCAGGCTGGAATCAACGGACTGTCTTTTCCTAATTTCATGGGTCTTTAAGACAACTTTGTAGCCATAAGGAAGAGACTCATAGTTCTGAGGTGCGATCTCTGCATACTCTTCATAGAGAACATCCAATGTATTTGTGCCTATAAGCACTGATGACAAGGTGGAGCGCATGTCAGGTACAACCAAGACCAGCGTAGGTACCTCGATGTCGGCTCCAAGCAAGCTCTTTGGGAATCTGATGGTGGCTTGAACATAGCCAAGGTAAGGGACGCTTTGACCGTTGGCTCCTTCCACTTCAAGCAGGTCATTCAAGGAATTGAGAGGTAAGTGAGACAGGTTCTCCAGATAGAAAGAGTTGGGGATCGTTGTTACTTGGGAGCCTGAATCCAACAAGCAACTGCAGTCTTTGTCACCTATGATCACTTGTGCGGTGCACTTGGCTCCAATCAGACCTTTTGGCAGGGTTACTGACTGTCTTTGTGTGTGAGAATACACATGGGCTCTGTGCAGCTTCTTTTTGGGACACTTTGTCTGTGTTCCAGTCCCCGTTTGTCCCACAACCGGAACTGGGTCTAGTTTAAAGGATCAGGCTTTGAAGCGCCATGTTGACTGTCCCATGCTAACTGCTTTTCTTTTAGCTGCTTCCTCTTCTCAGCTACAAGAGATGGGTTCGGCTCACTTTCACACTGAGGCTTGATGTGTCCGTCCTCTCCACATCGAAAACAATACCAGGGCCTTGGTCTATTGCTTGTGTTGTTGTTTGCATCTCGGCTGTGGGGCTGCAGCCTTTGAGATGTGTGAGTGATAGCTGGAGAATGTGTGCTAGCTGTTTGGGGAGCTAGTGGTCTGGCAGCTGGTTTAGCTTTTCTACTGTCTCTCTGTGTGATACGTGTGAGCTGGGACTGGAGATCAGCTATTTGTTTCTTTAGGTCTTGGATTTCAGACCTGTGATCAAGAGCTGGCTGAGATGAGTCGCAGTCTTCTTCACTCTGCACATAAACACCTTGATAATGAGAAGACACTCTTGGCTTTGAAACATTGAAGTGCTGTTTCATGCGGGATGCTTTGGAAGAACGCTTATCTTCTGCTGTGCGGAGTAACAGGAGAAGTTCAGCAAAGGTAGGTGGGTTCTGCTTCTTTTGTTCTAGCTGGAGTTCAGCTATCAAGATGTTATCCCAGCAGCCTCTGACGAACTGTCTGAGAAGATGCCGGTCAAGGTCGCTTGCAGTTACACCTTCCCTCCTGAGGGTGGTGCTCAGCATCACCTGCAGCCGTTGTAGATAAGCTGAGGGTTTCTCACCATTATCTTGCATTGTGTTGAGATACTTTGCGAAGAGGTCATCTCCATCCTCGACGGTGCCGAAAGCGGAGTCCAAGATCTCTAAGTACACATTAAGAGGAGATTCAGGTGTCAGGTGCTTCACAATATCAATAGCAGGTGATAAGAGACTTTCAAGAAGCTTTCGTGACTTGTAAAGATCAGACTGTGTTGTATCTTTAACTCTTTGAGTGCCAGCCCTTTTATAAAATGGTCAGTGCCATGTGCCAGCGTTTCGGGGCATTTTGAGTAATATTTTAAGACCAAGAGAATATTTTGTATTATGACTCTGAAAACACAAAATAGCTCAAAGGAAAGAGGAGACTCTCTATTTAACTAGGGAAAAAACATTTGTTTGTACCTTGTTCCATTCTTAATTTATCTTAAGTTGAATAGAGCCTGGTTGCACCAAAAAGACCACTTTTTGTCTAGAAAGCTGAGAAAAATGCATTTTTGTGAAAGAGAGTCTCTCAAGAAAAACTGTGATTTATCCGTTTTAATTTTGGCTTCAAAAACATGTAAGACATCTGAAAATTTCATTTCACATGTTTTTTCATTGTACAAAAAAAAAAAAATACAACAAGTAGGAGTCTTACTCTGCAGAGTGATGCCTGCTCTCCTACTCCTCCTGCAGTTGCTGCCCCCTCACCCTCTCCTCCCCCCTCCTCTCCCCCTCCCCTCACCCCCTCTCTGCCCCTCCCCTCCCCTCCTTCTCCTCCTGCTGCTTCCCCTCGTCTCTGAAGTAGGGAGGGAGACGTCGTGGCGTCTTCAGCCTCTGTGCTGGACGCGGCCGCGGCAGCGACGCACCGCGCTGATCTCTCGGTTCGTCGTCACGACGTCGGTTCACAGCAACTGGTGAAACTGACTCCGCGATCCGCTTTCGCTTCGGCATTTCGGTGCTGATCATCTAGATCAGTTTACCTTTCCTGCCTCCTCCGATCACTTCATGCTGGAGCTATGCTAACAGTATCCGTGGCTAAGCTTTCCTCCAGCTCCACGTTACACTTGTTCCAGGCTCTGCCCGTCGTTTTCCTCTAGAAATAGAAACTTTTCCCAACTTTTTTATCTCTGTACCGATCGCACTCGTCTTCTCCTTCCTCTTCACTTCTTGCTCTGATCTACAGTCTTCTTCGTTCTACACATCCCAGAAGCCCCAAAATTACTCACAGTGTGCGCAACAGCATCCCCATTTACCAGCCGCAGAAAACTGCATTTGACGTATATATACGTCAATGGCACTCAAGCGTTGGATTTTGATTGACGTATATATACGTCAATGGCACTCAATGAGTTAAGGAGAAGTTCCACGTTGGAGCGCCATGTCTCATAATCCACTTCATTGTTGGGACGTGGGACACGCCCAGAGAAGGGTCTGAGTCTCAAGGAAGTGTGCACCTGCAGAGCAGAGTCTTCATTTCTCACTATGTGCTCGACGATTACTTTTTGTATGTCAGGTGGATTGACGACAGAAAGTTTCAGGGCAGGCTGTATCTTTTCTTTAGATGGTGTCGGTGGTGGAGACCAGTGATGTTGAACATGCTGCTGCGGGGCCGTACTGGGCAGGGGGCTTACCTGTGCAGCATTTTCAGTGTCATGTTGCTCTGGGGCATCAGGTGAGTTCTGCTCTGTATCTTCATCTTGGGTCTCTGAGTGATCTAGATCGACAGTCTCACTGATGAGGGAGAGCTCTTCTTTGAGGACAGCTGCGAAGTCTTTGCCAGTCTGTTTTGCAATGTCCTTTAACTCTGAAAGGTAAGTCTGTGTAGCTGTTTTGCTAGCTACAGGTGTGTAGACACTAGCTAAGGCTCTGATGTGGTACGTGACATCAGTCTTAGTCTTACTGTTAAGTCGGTGTGGCAATAAAGGTAAGAGAGACTGTATAGCTGTACCATACGTATACTCTACAATAACCTGTTTGCCTGACTCTTGTTCAGTGAAATCTACTGGAATTACCCTTTGAATGGAACCATATTGTTTCAGGAAGTCACTTAGTTCGTCATCGGTTTCTGTACCAGTTATACCGCTAACTATGACTGAGTTAGGGATTTTTACACTACTCGTTTGAACGACATCCATTTTGAAAAACTGAAAGCAATATTATACGGTCTCTGGTTTCTAGTTTTAACTGCTTTAAGCCACTCCTGGCTGGCTCGCCATATTTGTAGCCCCGGTATCACACCACTAACTGCGCCACTGGACCAGTTCTAGGCTCTAAGGAGTGGGGAGCAAGAATAATAACACCAGAGATCGTTTCGGCGTTTTTTTCTTTCCTCAGAACTGTCACCATGGTGTCAGACGGTGACATGCTTTATCAGCTGATGTTATGGAGGCGTGACCTTCCTGTCAGGTTTGACAGATCGGTCACACCTCCCACCGTCGGGTTGCGCCTGCAAGACGGCACTCCAGGTGTGTGAGTGTAAAGGCCCCCTCGTCCCTGTTTATGGTCCTGTGGGCCCGTTTCCTAATCTCCACCGCTTCCATAATCCATCGCTGGTACCTGTTGTCTTCTGTGCGTATGACTCTGGCCTTGTCCCAGTTCATTATATGGTTTTGTCTTTTGCAATGGTCTGTTATGGCTGATTTCAAGTTTTCCTGGTGCGCTTTTTCTTTCTCTGATCTGGTGTGCCATTTTTCTGTTTCTATCTTACATTCTTTTTGGTGTTCTTTTTTACGGGTGTGGAAACATCTACCCGTTTCGCCTATGTAAGTCTTATTGCATGAGAGGCAAGGGATTTCGTATATGACATTACATTTATTGTCGGGTTGGATCTTATCTTTTGGGTGCACTAATAACTGCCGGAGTTTTATTTGTGGTTTGACTGGGGTGTTGATATTGTATTTTTTCATGACTCGTTGTATGCGCTCAGTGGTTCCTTTTATGTATGGTAGTGTGACGTATTTATTAGGGCCCGAGCGGCGACTGCAAGTCGCCCAGCAAAAGCCCTATTGAAATCGCGCTGTTTATTAGGGCCACGGGCAATCGCACCGGGCACTGGTCCCAACAGCTATGAAATAGCTGCAGGGACCAGTGCCCGGGCGAAGCCCGGGCACTACTGTTATTGTGTGGATTTTTTCCTAGTTATTCTCCTGCCTCTTCCGGACGATTTTCGATTCGCTACTAGTCCTGCAACTCGAAGAGTTGCAGGCCAAATTATATATCAAAACGTGCGGTCTGATCGGGATCGGTATGCTATTACTTTTTTCAACAGTGTACGAATTTTTCGCGACATAAGTCGCGAAAAACTGTGCAAAATTTTGCATGTAAGTCAATGGGACGGGCGGGAAAAAAAGAGCGAAAAAGACCAATCATTGGAGTTTAACAAACGTCTACTGCTCAGGCATACTTTCACCTAGAGACTCCATTTAAACTTTAAACAGTAGACACATGTCTTGTGTGTTGGCGTATTACTCCACGTTTTGATAGGTCATATAGTTTTTGATCAATCCCTGTTCAATGACCATGATCATTTTTGGAGAAATTATGAGATTATAATGGGTGTGTATTGCACGGAATGTTCGTGTCAGAGTGCGTGACATCATCGGTTAGAGTGGGAGAGATGCCAGAAAAACTCCAGATTTTTTCTCTTTCCAAACTCGGCCCGGCCACAATTTACACTCTACACACATAATTTCCGCCACGTTTGTAGACGAGCTCATCCTCGATCTCATCATCTGCTCAAAATATCAGAGTGACTTACAGAATTTAAACTCTGAGCCTCTAAATGCGGCCACGTCTGTCTCTGCTCCTCATAGACTCCAATACAAATATTTTCTGAGAGAAGCAGAACGGCCTGATGTTTTAAAACTGCCAGCGTCGCCAAAATATTTACTGTAGAAACACCAAATCGTACCAAAATTTTCAGTAAGTCCTTAGAGCAACGTTGATCTGTGTTTTGTTCTGATAGGAGTTACCGTTTTGTCATGCTAAGCCTAATTGTGAGACCGGTACAGAGGCAGAAAATGGCTCTTTTTCTCCACGTTTCTGTCTGTCTCAGCCTGCGGGGGCCCCTATCGCCGTGGTAACCTCTTTGATCCTCAGGCCAGAGCTCGTTAACTTCATAAACAATCCACCTGGCGCTCGTTTAAATGTTTATAAACAGAGACACAGCTAAATCAGACTGACACAGGATGCAGCTACTAACTAACTATGTGTCAAGTCAGTCACACACACACACACAGACTCTAGAGCCAGCTTCATGTGATTACAGTTACACACACACACACACACACACACACACACACACACACACACACACACACACACACACACACACACACACACACACACACACACACACACACACACAGGTAACCTAATGTGATTACAGCTCCTCCATATCAGTGCTTATAGAAAGATGATCATGTGTCTGTCTGATCAGCTCTGTCTTGACCTTAAGATCGTGGGTTTGATTCCCATGTTGACAGAGATGGCACAACCCGCAGTAGCTCCCGTGGCCCATTCAAAATTTCCCGAGAGGAAATTTTCTAGTTATTATTATTCCCACGATTCTTAAATCCCCAATTTCGCCCCTTTCCCAAACTGGAAAAGTTGTCTACTTTTGCATGTCCCTCCGGCCGAATCCGAAATTCTATATTTTTGGGTGGTCGCACATGGTCGACGCGAAATGGCGAAATAGCGCCCCCTACAAACTTTCAAAATCCCCATAGGGAATTTGAGTGACTTTGTCCGATGTTGATCAAATTCGATACACATATGTATTATACCCAGATATGCAAAAAAGCCTCTTAATGTCATGGTGAAATCCCAACAGGAAGTCGGCCATTTTGATTTTGATTTTTCCCGCTCAAAACGAACTCCTCCCACAGCATTCGTCCGATCAAGTTGAAATTAGGTATACCACATCTCCAGACCTAGCTGAGCTGAAGTTGTGCTCTGCGCGTCCGTAGGTCAAAGGGCGTGGCTGCCAGCGCTCAACTAACTTTGGCGTGCTCGCCATGTACATACGAGTGGCTCTCACGCCCACATACTTCATCCAATCAACTTCAAACTTGCTGGACATGATGATGGCTCCGCCCTGAACGTCCCGATATATTAACTTCCCACGTAACTCATAGCGCCCCCCGGTGGTAACAGGAAGTGAACTAAAATTCATTAAAAATACATTGTTGACCCCATCAACTTCATTCCACTTCTAAAACATGCAGAACCAGTTGGTGAAGCTACATTATGAAGACTGTGAAGCTACGAGTAATGGCGTCCCTGTGGGGGCGTGGCTACCATCAATTCCTCGCCATGAAAATACGTTTGGCTTTTTGATGGCTTTAATGAACTCGTATCATCATGAAAATTGATACACAGGTCCAGGGTGGAGACCTCTTCCATCTGATAGGGGTGTCGCTCATGTCGCCCCCTAGTGGAAACAGGAAGTGCCATTTTTTGCATCAACATTGTCCGATTTCCACGAAACTTCACATGTGTGATGAGGGACTGACCCTGAACACACCTGCATGCATCCCATTACTGCCCCCTGGTGGATGAACCATCAACTGCTCATAACTCCCTCTTGCTTTGTCCGATTCACTCCAAACTTCACATGAGTGATGAGGGGCTGCCCCTGAACGCACCACACCACATGTGCTGACTGTCCCCTGGTGGATGAACAAAACATTGCTTTTTTAGCCTCCTTCCTGGTTTTTTCTCCCTTTTAACTTCATGCCACAGCCCCGACATGCCTCAGGCCCCGCGGTCGCATGGGTGAGCGAGGGCCCGCCATCGCCGCTTGCGGCTTTAATTGTTTTTGTTTTTCCTTTCTTGTTTTTTCTTTTCTTTTCTTTGCGTTTGTTGTTTTCCTTTCTGGATCGCCCAGAGTGGGTATTGGCAGTTTTTTAATGCCTGCTGAATGTGTTTTTCTTCCTCCTATTTGTCCTCCTCCTCCGTGATGTTGTGGATTCAGTCATATACAGTAGTGTCCTTATGACGGATAATTTATGTGCAACGGTATGTTCTGAGGTCCAGAGTAGATATTGGTCGGTGTGCGTTGGTTTCCTGTATGTTACCTTCCTCTGTGTGGTGTATTTTTAAGTCCAAAAATGCTATTGTTTTTTCCCTTTCTTCTTCACATGTGAACTTGATATTTCCTGTTTTGTCCATGGAGTTTAGATGATCCGTAAGTTGTTGTGACCAGGGCATGAAATGCGGGTAACTTTTGTGATTGGCGGGCAGGGCCGTAGTATAGGGGAGAAAGGTGATGATAATTCTAGGGGCCCAGCGCCCAGTAGGGCCCACAAAAAACCCCAGTCTAATCTTTGTATGACTGATTTATATATTATTATATATTTATTTATGCATAAGACCCTGACTAATACTCATAGTAATGCTGCATTAGTATCAAAACAAAGTAGGCTAAATAAAAAATGATAATACATAGTCTAAGAAAAAAAGTGGAAAAGTCAGGGGCCCACTTTAGTATTCTTTCAGGGGCCCAGAATTCCTAGCAACGGCCCTGTTGGCGGGTGAAACTGTCAATCTACCTGCCACATTGGCGTGTAGCCAACACAACACTGAGCAAGTGTTGTGTTGTTGACCAATCAGGTAGGCTATGTGTACCTGTCTTTTTTTCCTGTACCGTGAGTACTGAATAAATACAACTTTGCCCTCAGCGGGCCGTGTCGAATCCTCTCGGGACTGACGCGGACATTATACATACGGTAAACCGGCTGCGGAATCGCTGCGAAGGGCCGAGCAACAGAGATCATGTGCGAGCCGAAGCCCTCCTGTTCACATCATCGCATTTGTCAATTGCTTTGTGTGTTTTATTTTGAAAATTAACCGGATTCTCTCGCTGTTTCTTTGTGCGACTTCCTGCCCAGCTTGACGGGATCGCTCGCGGCTGCGCCAGTGTGAACGACACAATCGTTAACATCAAAGGGCTCCGCTTCTCTGTGCTTTGCGGCTACTCGCGGCGCTTCTGCGGCCGGTGTGTCCCTGGCGTAAGCGCGTCTCCGTCTCCGCACTTCTGCCCCTCAGCTGTGTGTGTCTGTGTGTTCATCTCGTGCGCGCTGTTTAGATACTGACAAAAACGCACACACAAGCTGTAAAGTTGTCTCATCTGACAGCTGTCATTTGGGAGGTGAAGGCAGGGTTTTCCCTCAATTGTCCTGACGTTGATGTTACAGTATGAGCAGCAGGGACGGTCAGGTTGAATACTGTAACTAAAAAAAAAGAAGTAAAATAAATAAAAAAGAAAATAATTACACAATTCAGGTGCTTGAAAATACAACGAAAAGAATAGGCTACTGTTACACAGTAAAAAAAAAAAAAAGGGGGGGGACGGGGGTACTTATCCGCCAAAGGGGGGGCCAGCGGAGAAAGTTTGGGAACCACTGAACTTTAAAGAATAAAAGCAAAGACGGTTTATAAATAGCCTACTGTATATGTGTATTCTGTACAAGTTCAAGAATCATTCTTATGCATTTTCTGAGTTGTCCACCTTTATTTTAGGCACCAAAAATTTTGGCTGGTAAAAAACCATTGTGGCAGGTGGATTTCAAAATCTACCTGCCACAGTGGCTGGTGGCCGAAAAAGTTAACTTCAGGCCCTGGTTGTGACTGTCCTATTTTGGTTATTTCGAGTATGTCGTCCACATACCGTTTCCAAAACGTGGGTTTGCAGTGATCCGGTGCTATTGTCATTGCTCTGTCCTCAAGATCTTCCATGAAAAAGGCGCATAAAATTGCGGAGAGCGGGTCCCCCATCGCAAATCCCTCTTTTTGCCAGTAGATTTTACCCCTGAACTGAAAATATGTGGATGTTGATATAAAATGTAGCAGTTTGGATATGTCCTGCGCTGTGAGTCTTGTGCTCTTCTTCAGTGTTTTTCTGTTTTTAACCGGTTTTCAACTATATTAAGTGTGGTCATTACTGGAGTTTTTGTGAATAGGGATACAACGTTGTGTGAAATGAAAAGCTTGTCCTTTTTTAACCTGGTTTCTTTTCGTTCTTTTGCCAATTCTTTGGAGTTTTTGCAGTGATATTCAGTGAGTCCGAGGAGCGGTTTTATTACATCAGCCAGTGCTTTGGAAAGATTGTAAGTGACTGATCCTATACTGTCAACAATGGGTCTTAGTGGTGCTCCCGGTTTATGGATTTTTGGTGTGCCGTATATCCGGGGGGTGATGCTTGCTGTGGGTATGAGGTGGTCATATGTCGATTTTATTTTCTCCCAGTAGCGGTTTTAGTAGTTTTCAGTTTTCTTTTTTTCTCCTCAGTCGGGTCTTTTTTCAAAACTTCATTGTGTTGTGGTCCATAAGCATTTCATTCATCTGTTCGTCATACTGTGTTGTGTCCATGATGACGGTGGTCCTTCCTTTGTCCACCGGGATGATTGTTATGTTATTGTTTTTCGAAAGCGTTTTTATGGCTGTTGCCTCTTGTTTTGTTATGTTACTATGTGGCAGTTTTGCTGATGTGAGGATTCCTGCCACTTCGTTTCTAAGAGCAGCTCTCTGTCCCTGGTCTTGTATTGTGTTACATGCTAATTCTATGGCCACAATAAATTCTTCTTATGGAATTCTTCTGGGTGTGATGGCATAATTTAACTCATTGAGTGCCAACCACGTAATTTCTCGTTTTTCGTTCCCATGCGTTGAGTGCCAACAACGTAATTTTACGTTTTTTGCTTTTTTTTTAAATTATGAAAATAGACACTTTAATACACATTATATGTAAATTTGGGGACTCTACGACGAGGAGAACTGAAATAGATGACGATCAAAGTCACATGACAGCTCATGATCTGGAAGTTTTTATCATAACTCGGCTTCTGCAAACGAGTTCTGCATGCAGATGCAGCGCAGCTGCTCCGCTGCTGCTCTGCTCTCACCCGCGCTGCTGCTCCAACAGAAACAGAAACAGAAATAAGAAAGAAATAAATTTCTTTATAAAAAAGATAAAATATAAAAAAAATAAAAATAAAAAAGAAAGAAATAAGAAAGAAATAAGAAAGAAACAGAAACAGGAAGCTCTCAGCCGACAGTCCGCCCGGTCTTCAGCTGGAGCAACACCGTGTCCTCCCCAAAGTCCTCCCGCAGTAAAATCTGATGGTCTCTGGGCCAAAGCAGGCCGGTACCACCGACCCGTACCACAGACGGACCGCGACCACCGGCGGGACCGGTCTTCCCGAGCCGCGGTGGCCGACAGACCCTCACGCTCCGCGGGGAGAAGCTGTGACACGGCACGGTGCGTCTGTGTTATTGTTGTTTAGTGGCGCCCCCCCCGCCCCCGATGGTGGTTTTGTGAATAGAACAACCATTGTTGTATATATTTATCTTATACGAGCCCTTTGATCCAGAAATGCGAGTGTGAGAAGAGCGACAGACACAAACAGCGCACCTTTCATAAAAGACGCTCTATCTCCTTTTCTAGAAAAAAAGGAGGGATTTTGGTGAAACCCAGCCATGTTTAGCTTGACTTTTCTCAGGAACGGAGGCACGTAGAAACAAACGGTTTGTGGCCACTTGAAGCATTAAGTTAAACCTTTCAATTGAGCCACAGTATGTGTTGGTGGCAATAATATAGAATACACTGTGGCTCTACATAAAAAGTCAAAAATGGTCTAAATTGCCGGTACACTTGACTAAAACTTTGGAAAGGAGCGCGGCACTCAATGAGTTAAATCCCTTGCGAGTATGGTGTGCTCTGCTTCAGTGAACGTGTGCTTTGACAAGTTGTGAACCCATTTCTCGTTTATCTGTTCCTTGTGTAACAGATAGAAAAAGGAAACAACATATTTTGGTATTTTTTATTTTATTTTATTATTATTAATTTCACCAAAATCCATCACATGATGTGTTTTAGTTTATTTTCACTTTAAATATGGACTATCAGTAATATAATTCAAGTTTTTGTGGATTTATTTTTGTATTTCTTTTATTTTTACAAATCTGAGCTTTTATTTTGAAAGTTTGAGGACATGACGGTGCGTAGCTTCCTTTCTCCCTAGTCTGCGCTGTCCCTCACTGGAAGAGGTATGTTGTTTTGCTCTGGGATCAACAAATCATATTTCTTGAGTTTAAATGCAAAATTAACGGAAGAATGTTGGTGTACAAATGTTTCGAGATGTGTTTATGGAGGTCTTTGCGTAGTGGCGTGTTTTAAGAGCCATTTTGAGCGAGAGAAAGAGAGTTTGTTTTGCTGCGACTTTTCCCTGTATGTGTGCATGAGTGAGCGAGTGAGTGCGTGCGTGTGTGTGGGTCCTCCATGTCGTAGCCTACATGCTCAATGTATTTTATTTTTTGTGTGTGTTAGGAGTTATGTGGAGAGGAGATGACCATTGCACTCACATTGTGTCTCATGTCACCGTCATGCAGGAATAAAGTTGAATGTGAGAACCAGCCCCGTGTCCCCGGTCATTGAATGAACGCAGAGTACTACACACGAACAGCGTAGTCGGGACCCTGCAGACCCGTCCCGGCTAGACTTGCATTCGTTTTGTTTCTTTTTCTTGATAAGTTTATTGAGCTTTTCGATGTGACGTGTTTTTGTTTTTGAAAACTCCTTTTCATAAATGCCGTTTAGATGTTCCTCCATGTCACTGTTCAGTTTGAACCGGCATTTGAAGTCCTGTTGTGTTTGTGTTATTTTGGCATTTATGTTGTTGATCTTGTTAGTTGTGCATCTGATTCTTTCTTTTACCAGAGTCATACGCACTTACTTGATGGCCCTTTCCGCGTTTTTTGTTGGGATCGGGTTTTTGATGTTGAGGCTAGGTGGAACAATGTCCTCGTGCCAGTTTCTTCCATAGTTTTTCCATATGGCGCCATTCCTTGGCACATAACTCTCCATAACTTGATCTTAAAGCAGAAGTAAGCGATCCGGTCGTTTTGGCTAATGCTGCGTTCAAGGCCGGCTTTTGAAACCGTAAATTACAGCTTCAAGTCACGACTTACGACTTTGTAGCGTTCCAGGCAAGCCACTCGTGTTTTTCCGACCTGTTTTACCTGTGAAAGTCACTATAACGGCCACTCGTAACTTCTGACCCGTGAACTCGTACCAGATCGAACTGGTACCACTTCACAGGTCGGAAAAACACGAGTTCCGCCCTCGTCCCTATGTCACCACATTCAGGCGCATCCCTTGGCTGCACACACAGCCCTTCATGCCGTTCTCTCTCCTCATTGGATAAAACTTGTAGGATACGAGAAAAGTTTTCTCCTGGGCTCAGAGCAGAGCAGAGTGACTGACAGACCCGTGTTTCGGTCCAAACACTCTATGTAAGTGATTGCTGTCGGAAGATATAACTATTTAAGACTTATATTAACACAAAAATATTGCTTACTTCTGCTTTAATATACTATGAAAATTCATTATGTCCGTATGGAATAGATAAGTTATTTTTTCTTTTTCGGGACAAAGTGGTTTTTTCCATACCTTGTTGACGATTTCGGCGTTTTTTTTCTTCCGTCTTCCTCAGAACTGTCACCGTGGTGTCAGACGGTGACGTGCTTTATCAGCTCATGTTACGGAGGCGTGACCTTCCTGTCAGTAGGGTTAGGAACGTCCCTAACCCTACTGAGAAAGGCGGAAGAAAAAACGCCGAAACCGTCAACAAGGTATGGAAAAAGGTAGGGTTAGGGACGTTCCTGTCAGGTTTGACAGGTCAAACCTGTCAAACCTGACAGGAACGTCCCTAACCCTACTGAGAAAGGCAGAAGAAAAAACGCCGAAACCGTCAACAAGGTATGGAAAAAAACACTTTGTCCTGAAAAAGAAAAAAGAACTTATCTATTCCATACGGACATAATGAATTTTCATAGTATGCTCTGATTGGCTGTCTGCAGCTCACCTCTGGTTCTGGGTCTTTTTCCATGATCCTTCAGGACGTCAGAGACACCACTCCTCTTCTCTCTGTCAAGACATTTCTGGATCAACAACATGTCACAGTCTCAGCTCCACATCTCTGATCTGTCTGATGGATCTGGTTCCTAGTTTCTTCTTAAGAAAAAACTGAAGAACAAATGGTATTCTTGAAATCAAAGTTCTCAAATTGTTCTTTAATTTTTTCTTAACTTTAAGACAACCTCGACCTTTCATTTCATTTCATGTATTAGTTTATTTCATAGGGACAGTGCACCACTAATCAACAGAGTTAAAAGAAAAACTGTAAGTGGGCCAGAGTTAGCCAACAAGGCTAGTTTTCGTCCGTTGTCCCTGGCCAGATGTTAAAGGCAACCGAAAAGCCAAAAAAAGGGGCAACAATTAAGTACTTTCAAAACACAACTTACAGAACAATCTACCTAGTAAAAGCTCATAATAACAAGTAAAACAAGTAAGAAACAAGTAAAACAAGTAAGAGACCTGTACAGTGAATAGGTAAGCCTCTAAAAATCACCTTTTTCAACAACTTTTAAACAAGTTTAGACTAGTAGACATAGATTTGTGCCCAAAAATAAATGTTAGACTTATACAAATTAAATCCGTTTTAATCATCACTTATGGGCTTCTAGTCCTGTGTGGTGATTGCTTTGTTTTGTTGTGAACTGGGTGGAGAGCGAGAGAATTGATGCCAGAGCTCAGGTGAAGCTACGTGCAGCAGACTGTCTCTGATGCTGCTGAGTGCTAGCACGTCTCTCTCTCTCAGCGGCAGCAGTCAGGACCGCAAAGAAAAATAAATACAGTCTGAGTGAAGCGCTGAAGCCGCGAACCGATTCCCGAACGACACTGACAACTAAAGCCTCGACTGGTAACAAGTATTAGGGCAGTTGTAGTCTGGCCTGACGGAAGTGCGTTGCTGCGACTAGCCTCTGACTGGTCGGAACGAGCCACCCGGCGAAAGTCCCGCCTCTGTGCTGCAGCTTTCCCAGTCCGCCCGGTAACGGGAAACATCAAAACAAACAACAACAGGAACCGAACCATGGATCTATTATACATCCGTGTCTTGAAATGAACAGAAGACATATCTGTCAGCGGTTGCCAACCGCCGTTAAACTGAACAAAAGAATAAATATCTGTCAACAGTTGCCGACTGTCGTTACACCGCGGACCGAAATCCAGTTTCCAACCGGCAATATTTTGCAAGCGCACCGTTGCTACGGCGCCGATCACAACGATTGTGACTGGTTGAAAGAATTCCAAACGGCCAGAGTGTTTTTTTCTCTGATCGCAGAATCATAGGCGGAGCAGCCAGACTCTCCTTCTTCTCTGGAGGAGGGTCTGGCGAGCGAGACTAGGGCAGTTGTAGTGAGCTAGCTCGATGCTAACTTCGGCTAGCGGTAGCGGTTAGCATCCGCCGCTAACACCGGGACCGTCTTCCCTCTCACCGCGACAGCATAACTACATTACACCGGAGGCTCCCATGTCGGCCGGCTATCGGCCCACGGCTCCAGCGCTTCACTGAGACTGTATTTCCTTTCCTTTGTTGTCATGACAACTGCTGCTGTCTGGGGCAGGAGGCTACACAGCTTAGCCCGAGAGGAGGAGGGGCCGAGTTTCAATGTTTTGTTTACAAACTGCAACAAACAAAACTCCAGACTCTACCTGCTATGCTGTTTGACGGTGCATGCAATGCAATGCAGTGACATATTTTAAGAAGTTCTTAAGTAGGAAAAATAAGAAATTTGTGAGAAATGACTGTTCTTAAGACAGTTCTTAAGAAAATATTGAGGAATTGCACTTAAGAACTTTCTTATGAACTTCTTAATTTTCTTCTTAAGATCTTTGAACTTATTGGTGAATCTGGCCCCAGCTCATCAACGTTCACCAAACCACCTGGAATCAGCCACGTCTTTAAAGCTCATGTTGATCAGCTGCAGGAAGAACATGGAGGAGAAACAAGTCCAGATGTTCTTTCATCAGATCAGTTCAGAAGAAACATGAAGAGACCTGAGCAGTTAGTATGAAGACACTGATCAACCACAAGAACCAGTTCCTGTTGACTCACAGTCACTATGAGCTGCAGGACCTCAACACACTCAACACTGGTAAAGAGGCTGGAGCAGGTCTCTTACCGGGAGTCTGAAGGTCCAGGTCCAGGTTCAGGACTTAAGTTTAGAGGAGGTGAATTGGACCGGTTAGTCATCAGAGATGGACAGATGGATCCTGGAGACTCTGGTCCGTCCTCCTCTTCCTCCACATTAACACTCATCTTCAGGACTTCAGTCAGTCTGAGAGGGAAACCAGAAACACTGAACAACACTGAGCTAGCTAGCTTCAGATTCAGCATAAGGGGAAAGTTAAAGGTTGAGTTATTAAAAGCTTTATTTCTTCAAAAACAATACATCCACAGGGCGTTTAGAGGGGTGCAGAATACAGGTAGGCTATTGCTTTTCCATAAAAAATTATATTTAGTCTGAATTAATTAATATAAGAAAATATGATGGGTTTGACAATGACTTCCTGTTTACATCTGACCAGCCAATAGCCGTCACTTCTCCTCTGTTTTGCTAACCCTCCTCCCGGTTGTGTGGATTTGTTTTCAAAGCCTTTGATAATCAATCAGTGGATTTATGGATTATCATATACGATGTTACGATGTGTGTATTTGTGTAGTCTTATCTGTCATAAACAAGAGATAACGGTTTACAGGGAGCGTTTGTGTCGTGGACAAGATGAGAGCTGTGACACCGGGTCAGAGGCTCTGATCACAGGTTTGGTTTCCAGCCACGATGTGGAAGGAGCCTCCACTCTCCCTGTAACAAGTTACAAGTCTTTTATCTAACATCACAATAAGTGATGTAAAAAAAAAATTCTGTCTTGATCAATAGAGGGTGGTATGATTAAATTCAACAGCTGAACTCTGAATCCTATCTGAATCATTTCACCTCTTCATGTGAAGGCTGTGTTTCATTTGTGTTGAGTGTAAAACTTTAACTCTTCTCCAGAGAAGATAATGAGTCTTTAAAACAATAAAACAGTTTTCATCAGAACAGGTTTAGTTTTGTGTCATGTGTTTTTTTTTATTATCAGAACCTAGGTCTGATGTTCCTTTTTGTATTTTGCACAAATCCAATAAAAGTCATCACAAACCATAAACTATAAATAAGCTATAGTATTCATCCAGGCTTAGAAAACACTGGTGGGACAGGCTGCTTATGAACTATGTGGAGAGTTGATGATTGATTCTCTCTCTCTGTGTGTCTGTCTCTTTTTCTCTCTCTCTTTCTTAAATCTGTTTTTATCATGTTTGTTGTTGTTGGTATGACTTTAGACATTTATTTAGACACTTATTGTGTCTGCAATAAAGATTAATAATAATAATAATAAACTGTGTTTCAGACTCTTTATCTTCTCTGGGTCCGTGTTAAACTTTTATTCTGAAGGTCAAACACAGTTTTCACGTTAAAAAGTGAAATAAACAGAGGATTCAGAGATCAGCTGTCTTTGTTCTGTTTCCCTTAGCTGCCTGTTAACACTGACTCGCACGCACGCACACACACGCACTCACGCCACTCCGAACGTTTACTTTAATTTGTCGGAATGCCGACCCTTAATTATTTATGGGAAAAGGCCTCTACCTAACCTTTTTACTAAACTTAACCAACTCCTTTCTACATTGCCTAAACCTAACCAAAGCACAGAGCAAGGACATTTATTTTCAGCAGGAGTGCCGCGGCTGCATCAGACCATGGATGTAATGCATCAGACTCGCACCTGGGTGAAACTTTGGAGGCGGTGGGGGAGGGGGAGGGGGAGGGGGAGAGGGAGGGGCCGGTCGGGCGCTGTCCCCGCGGCGCGTCGTGTCAAGCCGGGCAGGAAGTCAAACCACGAGAGAATTCGGTCAATTTTCAAAATAAAACACATTCGGAACGGCGGCCCCTCGGGAAGTTCGAAATGACGGACCTTCGGGAATTTTCGGACTGGCAGACCGTCGGAATGGCGGTCCTTCGGAATGGCGGTCGCCCCCCCTCACATACACAGAGAGAGAATACTGTAGTGTCTTAACCGTTTTTATTTCTCATATCAGCGTTTTGTCCTAAAACTGTAGCCTATATTTTTAAAACCTGGTCCTGGTGTGGGTAAATCTCCAAACGCCGCCTCAGAAAAAAATAAATTTATCTTTAGTGAAACAATGACATCATAGCCTCACCTCTCTAACATGTAACCTGGGCAACACCGCTGGACGTAGAAACTACAACAACAACAATGGCGGACTAGTGTAAAACTACTCTGACTCTTCTTACCTTCACACTTCACAGGGACTGAGAATTAGCCTAACCAGTGGCGTAGCTGGGCTGTATTCCACATGGGTTTTGAGGTCCAAGGGGCCCGCGTGCGCAGCGGGCCACATTGCACACACAAATAGAGGACAGAAAAAAAGCCAAAAAAGTGCATCAAAAACATCTGAAATTGCTGAGATGTGTAAATTTCAGTAGTTATATGTTAGCCTACTGGTGAAGAGTAAATGAAGATGGCACACAGGAAAAATAAATAAATAAATAATAATACCCCCCCCCCAAAATAAAAAAAAATCATATTTTAGATGAGTGTCCTTCAGAATGATGCTGCTAAAGCTCAAAACCTCTATCAAATGATTGTACAATGTATGAACATCTGCAGTGGTTGATTCTGATAAAGTGTGCTGTTACTGTTGTAACGAATGTGAGCTGGAAAGACTGAAATGTTGTTGTTGCTACAACTTTAAATAAAGTTGGAAAAAAAACGAAAAAAACAACAACAAAGGTTCGGCTGCTCCTAAAGTCCGTCCGGACCGATTTAGATGTAACACCTGTCAAAGTTCTGTTCAAACTAGAAATATTGTGGATTTACCTTACAGTCTATGGGATTTACCCATAAAACAAACTTTTCACGGCAAAACAGCAAAGGTAAGAGGAAATGTACAACCATGTTTTGGTCAAGCAGTGTCTGTGTGTGCTGGTTGTTGTCTTCTCTCTCTGCCTGCTGCTGTGCAGCCGCGGTTGCTATGTAACGTTCCAATCTTTGTAGCTCTTTCATATGAGCGGTAGCTGTGTACTGTTTTGCATAATGTACAGTAGTAGCTATACGAGCCAGAAATGTGACGACTGGGTCCACACACAGGTGCTTCATGAAGTTTGATGTCTAGTTGTTTGTTTGAGTAGTGTTTGGGCTGTGTTTGGGTCATAAAAACATGGGTTTTTTTACACGTTGTAGACCAGCTTCTGTTGTTTAATTTGATGTAATAGACATGGATCAGCTCAAATTGGGAGGGGCCGCGCCCGCTCGTATCCCCCCTTAATATGCAACATAATGCAGTGACCCAGTCTGATGTTACACTCTGTGCTACCTGCCGCTGCGACGGAAGGCAGCCGCGGTCAACCGCGTCCCGAACCTCCCTATGACCAGCCGGCCCCTGATTTAAACCAAAAAAATTAAAAAATTAAAATCCTCGGCAGTGTGGTGGGGCCGCAGGATTTCACCACAAGAAGGGCCCATGGGTTTACAAAACCCACCAACCCTACGTCATCTACGCCACTGAGCCTAACGGTGAATAATAATAATAATAATAATGTTGTTTAACACTCACCTGCTGCAGCTCTTACTCCTTCTTCTTAAAATGGCGTCTGAACTAAATACTTTAACTTTCTTTCGCTCCTCCTCCTCACCTGTCTCATATCCACACCTCAGTCTGGGGCGGAGCCAGGCAGCCAGCTCACCTGAGGGAGTCACAGCACAGCAAGCCTCTACATTTAAAAACCTCCTAAACTAAACTAGACATAAAGATGTCACCACATTCAGGCGCATCCCTTGGCTGCACACACAGCCCTGCATGCCGTTCTCTCTCCTCATTGGATAAAACTTGTAGGATACGAGAAAAGTTTTCTCCTGGGCTCAGAGCAGAGCAGAGTGACTGACAGACCCGTGTTTCGGTCCAAACACTCTATGTAAGTGATTGCTGTCGGAAGATACAACTATTTAAGACTTATATTAACACAAAAATATTGCTTACTCCTGCTTTAATATACTATGAAAATTCATTATGTCCGTATGGAATAGATAAGTTATTTTTTCTTTTTCGGGACAAAGTGGTTTTTTCCATACCTTGTTGACGATTTCGGCGTTTTTTTTCTTCCGTCTTCCTCAGAACTGTCACCGTGGTGTCAGACGGTGACGTGCTTTATCAGCTCATGTTACGGAGGCGTGACCTTCCTGTCAGTAGGGTTAGGAACGTCCCTAACCCTACTGAGAAAGGCGGAAGAAAAAACGCCGAAACCGTCAACAAGGTATGGAAAAAGGTAGGGTTAGGGACGTTCCTGTCAGGTTTGACCTGTCAAACCTGTCAAACCTGACAGGAACATCCCTAACCCTACTGAGAAAGGCGGAAGAAAAAACGCCGAAACCGCCAACAAGGTATGGAAAAAGGTAGGGTTAGGGACGTTCCTGTCAGGTTTGACCTGTCAAACCTGACAGGAACGTCCCTAACCCTACTGAGAAAGGCGGAAGAAAAAACGCCGAAACCGCCAACAAGGTATGGAAAAAGGTAGGGTTAGGGACGTTCCTGTCAGGTTTGACAGGTCAAACCTGTCAAACCTGTCAAACCTGACAGGAACGTCCCTAACCCTACTGAGAAAGGCAGAAGAAAAAACGCCGAAACCGTCAACAAGGTATGGAAAAAAACACTTTGTCCTGAAAAAGAAAAACGAACTTATCTATTCCATACGGACATAATGAATTTTCATAGTATGCTCTGATTGGCTGTCTGCAGCTCACCTCTGGTTCTGGGTCTTTTTCCATGATCCTTCAGGACGTCAGAGACACCACTCCTCTTCCTCCTGTCAAGACATTTCTGGATCAACAACATGTCACAGTCTCAGCTCCACATCTCTGATCTGTCTGATGGATCTGGTTCCTAGTTTCTTCTTAAGAAAAAACTGAAGAACAAATGGTATTCTTGAAATCAAAGTTCTCAAATTTGTTCTTTAATTTTTTCTTAACTTTAAGACAACCTCGACCTTTCATTTCATTTCATGTATTAGTTTATTTCATAGGGACAGTGCACCACTAATCAACAGAGTTAAAAGAAAAACTGTAAGTGGGCCAGAGTTAGTCAACAAGGCTAGTTTTCGTCCGTTGTCCCTGGCCAGATGTTAAAGGCAACCGAAAAGCCAAAAAAAGGGGCAACAATTAAGTACTTTCAAAACACAACTTACATAACAATCTACCTAGTAAAAGCTCATAATAACAAGTAAAACAAGTAAGAGACAAGTAAAACAAGTAAGAGACCTGTACAGTGAATAGGTAAGCCTCTAAAAATCACCTTTTTCAACAACTTTTAAACAAGTTTAGACTAGTAGACATAGATTTGTGCCCAAAAATAAATGTTAGACTTATACAAATTAAATCCGTTTTAATCATCACTTATGGGCTTCTAGTCCTGTGTGGTGATTGCTTTGTTTTGTTGTGAACTGGGTGGAGAGCGAGAGAATTGATGCCAGAGCTCAGGTGAAGCTACGTGCAGCAGACTGTCTCTGATGCTGCTGAGTGCTAGCACTGAGTGCTGACTTAAAGCAGAAGTGAGTGATATATTTGTGTTAATATAAGTCTTAAATAGTTATATCTTCCGACAGCAATCACTTCTATAGAGTGTTTGGACTGAAACACGGGTCTGTCAGTCACTCTGCTCTGCTCTGAGTCGAGGAGAAAACTTTTATCGTATCCTACAGTTTTTATCCAATGAGGAGAGAGAACGGCATGCAGGGCTGTGTGTGCAGCCAAGGAACGCCGTGAATGTGGTGACGTAGCGACGAGGACTGTTATGGTGCGTTCAAGGAAACTCGTATTTTTCCGACCGTGAAGTGGTACCAGTTCGATCTGGTACGAGTTCACGGGTCGGAAGTTACGAGTGGCCGTTATAGTGACTTTCACCGGTAAAACAGGTCGGAAAAACACGAGTGGGTTGCCTGGAACGCTACAAAGTCGTAAGTTGTGACTTGAAGCTGTAATTTACGATTTCAAAAGCCTGCCTGGAACGCAGCATTAGCGAAAACGACCGGATCACTCACTTCTGCTTTAAATTCCATTAACTTGTAGCTGCCTGACTCACACGCGCGCGCGCGCACACACACACACACACACACACACACACACACACACACACACAGAATATACAGTAGGCTATATTAACCTTTTTTATTTCTCATGTCTTCATTTTGTCCTAAAACGGTAGCCTGTATTTTTAAAACCTGGTCCCAGTGTGGGTAAATCTCCAAACGCCGCCTCAGAAAAAACTTAAAGCAGAAGTAAGTGATATATTTGTGTTAATATAAGTCTTAAATAGTTATATCTTCCGACAGCAATCACTTACATAGAGTGTTTGGTCTGAAACACGGGTCTGTCAGTCACTCTGCTCTGCTCTGAGCCGAGGAGAAAACATTTATCGTATCCTACAGTTTTTATCCAATGAGGAGAGAGAACGGCATGCAGGGCTGTGTGTGCAGCCAAGGAACGCCGTGAATGTGGTGACGTAGGGACGAGGACTGTTATGGTGCGTTCAAGGAAACTCGTATTTTTCCGACCGTGAAGTGGTACCAGTTCGATCTGGTACCAGTTCACGGGTCAGAAGTTACGAGTGGCCGTTATAGTGACTTTCACCGGTAAAACAGGTCGGAAAAACACGAGTGGGTTGCCTGGAACGCTACAAAGTCGTAAGTTGTGACTTGAAGCTGTAATTTACGGTTTCAAAAGCCTGCCTGGAACGCAGCATTAGCCAAAACGACCGGACCACTTACTTCTGCTTTAATACCTAAAGTCAGAACCAAAACTCATGGTGAAGCAGCCTTTTGTCATTACGGCCCACGACTGTGGAACAGCCTTCCTGAAGACCTGAGAGCAGCTGCAAATGTGGACATTTTTAAGAGCAAAGTTAAAACACACCTTTTTAGCTTGGCTTTTGATTGGATTTTACTTATAGGTTTCACTATTTTATTAGTTTTCCTATCATTTTATTGCATTTATCGATTTTTACTGTTTATTACATTTTTTATTATTATTTTTATTTTATTTCGTTTTGTATTCATTTGTACTTCTAATCTTTTTAGTCTTAGCATATTTGCGGTATAATTTTAGTTCTTTTTTATCATTTCATTTAATTATTTGGTTTTATCCAGTCTCTGGTGTTTCCTCACGGCAAATTGTAGAGTAAGATAGCGCTTCAGTTGCCTTCTTTTAAAGCTTTATAAAGTGTGTGTGTGTGTATGTGTGTGTGTGTGTGCGCACGCGTGTATCTGCGTTACTTTGGGTTTTATTTTTGCTTTGTTTTGTCTGCTTTTATCGTGTAGAGCACTTTGTGCTACATATATTTTGTATGAAAAGTGCTCTACAAATAAAGTCTGATTGATTGATCCACACCTCAGTCTGGGGCGGAGCCAGGCAGCCAGCTCACCTGAGGGAGTCACAGCACAGCAAGCCTCTACATTTAAAAACTTCCTAAACTAAACTAAAAATACCCAACATACCAACCGTAGGCTACGTGCTACAGTTTGACAGAAAGAGAAACTTTATTGACACATTTATTTTCTATGACGTAGGCCTATACAAACATGTCACAGGTAAAGCATTTCTCATCAGCTTTATTTTTTCTCTTTTTTTTATTTGACCATGATGATTTTGAATGATTTCTGAATGTAAGTGATCTCATGTCTGCCTTTGTCATTTCTGGTTGACTGTTTGAAATAAAGTTGTTAAAAATAATAATAATTTAAGAGCACATTTAACACACTCATGAACACCCCCACTTGCTCTCACATTATTAACTCCTTTAACACAGAACACTATAAGATTTTCTACCTTAAACTTACATCATGTAACCTAATCTTATCTGTGACTCTCCAAACACAAACTTGACAAACTTTATTTTTCCTTCATGATCAGTCGACCTCAGAAAATTATCTGTAACATCAACCTGCTCACATCTATGTCTGTTCACAGCTTCTTTGCTAATGCTACTGCTCCTTGGTTATCTTCATAAACCATAGGTGGTGTGTAGCTGAGTCAGTATTTAGATTTAATGTGTTTTTAAGTTGATATTATCTATGTGAACTTCAGCTAAAACTAAAAACCCACTCCACATATTATTCAGACCAGTGGTAAATATGTTAACCAGCTAAACTGTTGTTGCTGCAGCAGTTTGGTTCAGAGAACGATGGTTCCTGGTTCCAGCTGTTGTTGCAGGTGGGGCGTTAATTAGCGGTGCACCCCCCAAAACGCGCCAAAACGTCGCTGCTGCTGGAAGAGCCGAGACACACGGTGAAACTCTCTCCGTTATTTGTAGATAATATGCTCTTAAAGTCCTTACTTACCATGAATATCACACACACACTGAGTGATGAGGTGGCGGCCATGTTTAAAGTGTGTGTGACTGTGTGTTGTTTTTCTTTGTTCACGGTGAGACGAGGATTTAACGATCTCATCTCATTAGCATACATGTGTTTGTGTTGTGGCTTTGTTCTGTGTGTTTAAAGTTCATCTGCTGTGGATCCAACTGAAACTGCCACTATACGATCTCATGTCTACAGAAATATCTGATTGATTAGTGAACATTCAGTTTGAAACTGGAAACTACAGCTGCATCTCAATAAATCTGAATATCATGGAAAAGTCCATTTACAGTAGTTCAAGTCAAATAACCACAACCAAGTATTGAGTGCATATAGATGGAGAAACTTTTCACAAGGCCAATATTTCTGTATTAAAAATGCTTTTTTAAATTGGTCTTTTGTTATATTCTAATTTTGTTAGAGACTGAATTTTAAGTCTTCATTAAATGTAAACCATAATCAATACAATTAAATAAATAAATTCTGTGTGTAATGGATCTATATAATGTGTTAGCTTCACTTTTTGAATTGAATTACTGACATAAATAAACTTTTCCATGATATTCTAATTTATTGAGATGCACCTGTATATATTTATTTATTTATTAGTTTATTTCGGGCATGTCAATTAAATCATCATCATCACACTTCATCTTAGTTAAAATAATACAGTACACATGGCCGAAAGGGAAAGCGGGGGAAGCAAAAGCTTATCTAGTCCCGCCCCCATAATAAAGAATAAATTATCTTCATCATAATCTTTTCTTTTTCTTTTGACATAACATTTTCTTATGATATATCTTATTGATTAGTGAATATTCTGTTAGAAGTGTTAAAAAGGAATGTGATTAATGAGATAAAACATAAAAACATTGTCGATGCAGCTAATGTGCTCCTACTGTTGTGTGCAGAATAAAATCCTGAGATGGTCTCCAACAACGTCCTGTTTCCTGTGAGGTGAGTGGTGCCAGTGGGTTGCAGTCTGCTACAGGTGAGTGTTGGTGTCTGTCAGCAGCTTCAGGTAGTTGCACCAGCTACATCACTCCTGTGTGCTGGCCTGGGCCTTGGATTTGTCACATCTGTAGACATTTTATTCTTCTTATGACTCATTTACACCAACACATTCATTATATCCTAATAAAGTTCCAATCCAATGAACATAGAGACACTATAAATCATATTACAGTGATATTTGTGCATAATCATCAACCTTATTTAACCAAGTTAACAAAGACCACATTCTTATCAGTGGCAACAGCCTGGTAATAAACTCTTCAGCTCATTAATTAACACTCCAGAACTTATGCATTAACTTTTCATAACTTAGGTTCAGTTGTTAACAACAATTTCACAACAAAACAAGTCATGGACCCACAACACACACACATCACGCAAACTCCCACAGACAACACTGGAGACACAGCGTCACATTTTATCAACAAAAACAAACCTTTATTCATAGAGCACTTTTCATACAAAGGGAAGCAGCTCAAAGTGCTTTATGCAATAAAATAAACAGCAGTCAACATCCTCTGTCATTCAACATTCACAGTTACTCACACACACAAATGTTCTCCATGTAAACGTAGGCACATGCCCCACCACAATCCCTGCTCTAATTCTGCCCCCTAGTGTCCAAACAAGAGAACTCCTCCTACTGGAATCAGCTCAAGGTCAACAAACCGAATCATACAGACATAAATAGGCTTTCCTCCATAAATATGGTAAAATGCAGTTACATTAATACATTATGAGTTAAATGTAAATAATTTATCTCAAATGTGAACACACTATAGACACCATAGAACAGGTTTGTCTCTGTCATTTGTAGCCCAGAGCAATTAAACAGTTATGCATTCAGTTGAACTCATCATTTTAAGTCATGTCTAAAAAACACACTTGACATAAATAGTTTCATATTTTACATAAAAGCACTTTAAATTAACACACTCATTTAAATTGATTCCACACCCCTGGGCTTAGAGGTTCTGTGAGTGTTAAAGTTTGATTTCACAAAAACATCGGCATCACCAACCATCAACTGTCTGCACAAACATTTATAATAACAGCATGAGCACAGAAAAACAGCAACAGATCAAAGTAGGAGTTTGTTATGCGTTGTATGTAGCATAGCTAAGGTAAAAATAATTTGTTCATCATGATGCACTTTTCATACAAAAGGAAGCAGCTCAAAGTGCTTTATGCAATAAAATAAACAGCAGTCACAGCCGCTCTCATTCAACATTCACACACACAAATGTACAACATGTAGGCACTCACACTTCTCTAAAGTTTAACTAAGAAGTTTCAGTAATTCCTTTGGGGTTTGAGACGACACTCACCTGAAAAACACAGGAAAGAAACAGTGACACAGAGAGACGAGGCTGCTTGAACTGAGTCTTCCATGGCGATGAGGAAAACCCATCCAGACATGCCCCACCACAATCCCTGCTCTAATTCTGCCCCCTAGTGTCCAAACAAGAGAACTCCATCACCTCTAGGTCAACAAACCATATCATACAATTCAATTCAATTTATTTTTTTAAATGGGACAATGCGAGTTCATGAACGAAAACAATCGTAAACACGCCGGATTGTAGCCACAGGCTAATTTACATCCGCTGTCCCATACATAGATGTTCCCTACATAAATATTCTTTCTTCCAAAAACATATGATGAAATGCAGTTATATTAATACATTATGAGTTAAATGTAAATCATTTACCTCCACAAATGTCCCACTCTGTCAGCATGAACCAGTTCTAGAGCTGCTTTGGCTCTAACATCCTGAACACACACTTCACACTGTGGGACAGGTTTGTCTCTGGTCATTTGTAGCCCACAGCAATTAAACAGTTATGCATTCACTTCAGTAGAGCTCATAATTTAAATACATGTTTAAAGATGCACTTGAAGTAAATAGTTTCATATTTTACATAAAAGCACTCAAAATAAACACACTCATTTAAAAATGATAAAGTGGGTCAAATAGCAGAGTCAAGTGGAGGTGCACGGTAGCCAGTGAAATGCTTCATCCACTTCCTGAGTGAAGACCAGCTGGTCAGGTGAGGACAGGTGAGTTTTAATATGTAGTCAGCTGACTGATGTTTCTGTTAACCATGATGATAATTGTTGCCGTTGTAAACTGTGTCGGTCCATGCTAGTGTTAATACAATCCACTCGCTGTGATGCTAATTACTTCAAGTTAAATCCTATTGGGTTAGCCTAACAGTGTTAATGGCTTTGAAGTGGTGAGTGAGAATATCTTAGTAAATACTGCTGAGCAGCAGACATTTTCTGACTACATGCTGTGTAAAAGAAACTGTTATTCAATGTGTTCTGAAATACTTTGTGTAAAGTACTGCAGCTGGCTGTGGGTTAACACGGGTTCATATCAAATATTTACTGTTAATGCTGGTATTTCTGTAGCTAATAAAAGTTAAATGATGTTCTGAAGATTCGTCAGAGTTTAACCGTATATTTAAAGGTGCACCGGTGAGTTAATTTTTGAGATCTCCCTTATGTATTTGACCTGCAATTGAAATGTAGTAAAAATGTTGAATTGCTCACAACTTGGCATCAAGTAATTGTATCTTGACCTTGTCTCAGGTCCCAGAGTGAATACTTTTCAAAATGCCACCCTGCTGAGATGGTGGAGCCGACCTAGAGTGATCCAGAGATTTGTGAAGATTTCAACAGTTTCCAGAGAGAGAAGATGTTCCAGTACTGGATGACGAGCCAAGCCCAGAGAGATACTGAACCACTGGCTTTCAGCAAGGAGACAGCAAACTAGGTAACACTTATGTATTCCTCCTCTTTGTCAAGAATGGTTACACTTTACATTCATCATTTACTGTGTGTTGACAATGTAATACATTTTGTTTTTCCTGTGAAAGAGTATCTACCACAGACACAGGTAGGTGTACAACACAACTTTGTATTACAGCTCCGTTTACAAACATGTCGGCTTACTTGACGTGAACAACCCCCTCGGCGTATGTTTGAAGTCATCTGACGTTGTCTGTGGGATGTAAACAGCCTAAACTGTGTAAGATCGGTCCGCTCCCACTATACGCTGCCGTGACGATATGGGGACTGCTATTGATAAACCAGCGAGCTAACTAGCCAGCTAGCTATCAATACAGCTGCAGCTCCATGTTCTGTGTTTTCCTACCTGGACGTCACAGTCCCGCGCTTTCACCCGCGTCTCTGGGCGCAGCTGGAAAACATTTACACCACACCTTCATAACGGAACTATCATTTCTTATTTCCCCCGTAAAGGTTGTTGCTGCTGCTGCTGCTGCTGCTAAATATGAATATTGCTATGTCTTGCCTGGACCCCCGTTCTTCTCGCACTGCGCCGCTTCTTCTCGCGAGACTTGGGACGTTTGGCGAGTTCTGTGCAGCCGCTGCCCGGTCAGTCAGTCGGTCTCTGAAACGAGGTGAGGCCGGAGCGTGAACACACAAGGACCGCAGGTAATGGAGCATAGATATATTATATACATATACTGTCAGTAAATATATATATATATATATATATATATATATATATATATATATATATATATATATTTATTAGGGGTGTGACTTTGTACACGTGTACACGTTTACACGGAATGAAACTGTAAACGTGTAGTAAAAAATCCCTAAACGATACACGCAATTTTTTAATTTTTTTTTTAATTGTTATTACATAGCTACATTTTGGGGGGCTGGGTGAAAAATAGTCCCTCACACTGTCTTAATTTAGAAAAAACTATGATTTAATAAAAATGATGCTGTGACGCGCTTCCCTCCTTCAGACAAAATGTGCGTGACTGCGTTTCCCCCCCCCCCCCCCCCCTTTTTTCTTTTTTTGCGAGTGTAATGGCGCCGCCACCGAGTAAACGCCCATCCGAAATAAACGCCGGGTCAAACATTGCTTTTCTGGTCGCCAAAAAATATTCTATACAAATATAGCCTCCCTAAACACAAACAAATAACCTTAAACGGATTGAAAGGGGTGTCTCGAGACATTGAAGACGGCAGAGGACTGAGACGCCTCTGGGCTGGTTGCTCCTGCCCGGTCTGTCCTCTCCTCTCATCCGCACTTCAGCACCTGTCCTGGGCTGCACCCATAGACTGCACCGCGTCGGCTCGGCTCGCTCCTCGTTTTAAATGACTTTACTCCTTTTAAAAGTAGCGTAAACAATTTACTGTTCTGATCACTCATATGCGTGTTTAGTTAGGCTATACGGTGCATTATTATTAGTTGTACTTCAAAAATAAAGGACGGTGGAGCGAGCCAAGCTGTAGCCCAGGACAGGTGCTGAAGTGTGGGAGAGGAGGGAGAGACTGGGCTCCGCGGGGCTCTGGCAACTTGCGGCGGATCAGAGAGGGTGGAGGACCGACATGACAGGGGGTCTTGGTCTCCTGTCTGTGCGGAGGTCAGCGAGAGGGGGGGGGGGGTACGGTGGTCGACTCTGAACGCTCACCGGGCGGATCTCTCCAGTTACGGTGCGGTGCGGTGCGTGTCGGGGGGGAGGGGGGAGGGGGGCGGGACGAATCCGCCGTCGAGTCTTTCTATGGACAAACAAGTCGCGGACAATAGCTTTCATGTGACGTCACGGCCCGTATGGAACGCCCCCCTGGCGGTCAAAACAATCCACTTCCCCGCTGTCCGCGGCTTAGGACAAGGCAGAAAAACACACACTGCTCCCTGCTGCTTCAAAAATACCGGTGTTATGGCCCAACTGGTGTCTGATTTAACACCTGAAGCGTGTACACGAAAAAAAATGCACAGTGTACACGTGTACATATTTTCGTACACGTTCACACCCCTAATATATATATATATATATATATATATATATATATATATATATATATATATACCACACACTCCTCTTTAACTAACAAACAAAAGGAAGCAGAGGACCGGACACCCCTCCATCCTGACCTACAGCCTTTTCTTTTCCTTTTTTTCTTCTTTTGTTGCATATTTGTGGCACTTAGGCTAAATGTTTAAGATAGCTAATAAAACAATTTTCAATAAAAGGCCTATTGAGATATATTATAAATACTAATTAAACATTGAAGTGAATCACTCATCTAACGACCTCACAGATTTATTTGTTGAACTATAAACAACCACATGAACTTCACATATATGTGAAATATTTTGCACATGGGGAACATGTGGTTTTGGCAATTTTATGTGAATCATTTTAAATTTTTTTTACACATGCTCTACATGTGATCACATGTGTCAAACCACATGTAGAAAATGGGTTCACATGGGAGTTCACATGTGATTCACATAAAATTGGGCCAAAACCACATGTTTCCCATGTGCAAAATTTTTCACATGCGAAGAATCACATGTTAAAGTTCATGTGGGTTTTCTGTAAGAGATTGATTAAACAACAAAACCAGACTGATGAAATCACAACAACCATGAGATTTGATTTGTTTTTTTTTAAATTTATTACAATATGCCGTTAGCCAAGGTTGAAAATGATATTCACATGTAATAGATGGAGACCAGACCTGACTTTTAGACTCACATTAGAGCAAAAAAGACAATAATAAGATATAGTGAGATTTTGAATTTACATAGCCTAAGTGTGAAAGTGTAAAAAGCAAAGGTAAATATTTACTTACCTTACTTTATTTGTTTGTTTAGTTGGGACAATGCATATTAATGGACAGTGAGTACTAGAATACCCACTGTATATACACCGGATTTTTTGCTAAATTACATCCATAGTCCCCAAAAAAATACAACAATTAACATAAAAAAGCCCATAAAGACAAAGGGTCCATGCCTATGTTCCCACAGCCTTATGTTCCCACAGCCCTATGTTCCCACAGCCCTATGTTCCCACAATTCTAAGATTTTTCTCAAAATTAGGCCCTATGTTCCCACTGGACTCTCTACCTATTTGGGCTCTATCTATCTGGCCTGTCTAGCCTCTACCGGGTCTTTTTACTAAACTTAACCAACTCTTTTATTCATTGCCTAAACACAACCAATGGTGGGACCAAAGGGGTGTGGGAACATAGGGCCTAATTTTCAGTGACAACAAAAGTTAGAAATGTGGGAACATAAGGCTGTGGGAACATAGGGCTGTGGGAACATAGGGATGACCCCAAGACAAACAGTGTTGTGGGTAACGCGTTACAAAGTAACGCTACAAAGTAACGCGTTAGAGTACTCTAATTACTTTTTTCGTGTAACGCGTAACGTAACGCGTTAGTTTCGGGCGATGAGCAATCAGTAACTTAGTTTTTTTTTTTTTTAAAGTAATCCGTTACTTTTCGCCGGATAAGGAAAGGAAAATCCCGACTGCAGCCTGCTTTTTGTCAGACAGTAGGCTACGGCTAGTAGAGATGCGCGGTTTGCGGACACAACCGCGGAGTCCGCGGATAAACCGCGGGTCGGGCGGGTGACATGACGAAAAAATATATTTTAATTAGATTCGGGCGGGTGGCGGTTGAACCAATTAGGAAAAATATATACATAGTTAAATATTGTTACCCACATACGAAAAACGAGCAGCACTCTTTGAAACAGTCAAATTTTCATCAGGCACTGCAGTAATTGCCCACTGGTGTCTGTGCATGAGAGATGGCAACACCTTATTCATTTTGTGAGGAACGCACTCCTGATCTGAGGGCATTGGCAACAGTCAACACTTTCTTCATGGAAATGACAATACAGTGGAAACAGCTTATAGTGATCACGGATAGGCTATAGTAGCCTAATCAAACGCTAATATCAAAAGGCTTGGGACGGAATCATTTCTATACAAATGCTGTTTAAATAATTAGTTATAGTTATGAAGAAATCCGCTTATAGTATTCAGTTTTGGTCATTTTATGGATGAAAGCATGCGCAAAAACAATTTCAAAACTACGTGCATCATATTCATTTTATTTTCGGCGGTGTCCCTTTGACGTGCACTGCTGCAGCAGCCTGCACATGTTGCTGCGCTGTGTTGTTGTGCTGTGTGCGTCACCTGGCTGCTGAGCCACATGGCTGTCGGTGCGGCGCAACTCAATATCACTGGCTGTTTGTGTTGTCTGTCAAAACGTGGATGAATGAAACCTATCGACTTTATATCGACCGCGGACGTCAGGAATAGATTTTCGGCTTTTGGCTCGTTCCGTTCATCTCCGCATAGCGCTCTGTTCCCGTTAGAGAGAGAGAGAGAGAGAGAGAGAGAGAGAGAGAGAGAGAGAGAGAGAGAGAGAGAGAGAGAGAGAGAGGCGCGCTCTGCATGACAGCAGCGCGCGGTAGAAGTGAAACTCATCAGGCCAGACCACCCTCATCCATATTAGATGTTGGCCTACAACAACGGGCGGATGGCGGGCGGGTGTGGTTTTGAAAAAACGTTGGTTCGGGTGGATGGCGGGTGGATGATGACTTTTGTGATGCGGTTGCGGATGAAATAATTGCCTATCCGCGCATCTCTAACGGCTAGACTACTGTGCAACCTGCGGATGTGTCAGCCGAGGTGCAGCGCTGTGATGCTGACCTACGTGTGTGTGTGTTTCAATTCGCCAGCGAAAAGGACCGGGCCGGCTCTCAGTGCTTGCCCGCTTTCAGCAGCTCCCTCTCGGGGAGCGGCAGCTCAGTTCTCTCCCGGTCGAGCCCCGGATATCTACTCCATAGCTGCCGTAGCAGCAGTGTCATACCAGTACATTTAATCACATTTTTAACTTTTATTACACACAAGGCAGGAAGTTCACGTCTCGCCAGCCTCCCTCCTCTCCACACGTGAGTCCCCCGTTCAAGTTCAAACAGATCGAGCATGAAGCCGCTGAGAGGGATTCACGGCAACTACTGAATCCCCCCCCAAAAAAAGAACCCGCTACGTGGCATATTTGACTGTCTTTCCTGTTAATGTTATTCTGTAGGAGCTAATTTGATTGGATGACTGATGTTATTCATTGTCAGGACTCGGTGCATTTAAAAGAGGCTGTGTGTCTGTCAGTTAAGTTGCAGCATGTGCGAGGCGCTGCAAAAGGCTTTTCATTTTTAGTAACGCATGAGTACTCTAACGCGTTTATTCATAGGTAACGCAGTAACGTAACTGATTACTTTTAATTGATGGTAACGTTGTAACCTAACTAACTACTTTCCAAAGTAACTATACCCAACACTGAAGACAAAGGACCGGTAGATAACAGAATAAGTACATTTACATAGTTACAGGAGGGTTGGACACACAAGTAAAGTAAAGTAAAGTAAAAGTAAGTGTAAAAGTGTAAAAAGCAAAGGTAATATCAAATATACATTGATTCATTGATCATAATATAAAAATAAATAGTGTTTACTTGTTGGCCAAAGACTAAAACAACGTGGCGTCCTAAGCAGCTGGTAAATCTGTGTATTACAGTGTCCTGTAAGGGACAAACAGTCAAACAGGTTAACCGCCTCACATTAATATGTTAACTGTCGTCATAGCAACCTGATCTGAAACTCCATCATGGTAAAGGAACACTGAATAATGTGGAAATGAGCTGCAGTTCTTCACCACACCACAAGATTGAGCTGATTAATCAGAATGGATGAGGAAGGAAACAGGAGGAGGAGGAGGAGGAGGAGGAGAAGGAGGAGGAGGAAGAGAGAGGAGGAGGAGGAGGAAGAGGAGGAGGAGGAGGAGGAAGAGGAGGAGGAGGAGCAGAGAGTGTGTAGAGGATCAGATGAGTCCAGAGACAGTGATGATCTCTGTCAGGTCCAGAACACACAGGGAGAATGGTGGACTGGACTCTGAGAGAGACAGTGGAGCTGCTCTCAGATCAGTTCAGGAGGTCCAGGACTTTAGTCCCAGCTGAGAAGAGAAGCAGAGGACAGAGGTGATGGATCAGTGATCGTCTCTCTTCTCTGCTCTGATTGGCTGACTGTTGTCTCTCTCTGCTCTGATTGGCTGACTGTTGTCTCTCTCTCTCTGCTCTGATTGGCTGACTGTCGTCTCTCTCTGCTCTGATTGGCTGACTGTTGACTCTCTCTCTGCTCTGATTGGCTGACTGTTGTCTCTGTTATTGTCTCACTGACTTTAGTCCAATAGTGGTGAAAGCAGCACAGACTGACTCCGCCCCCCTACTGACCTCACAGTCTCCAGTCTACAGTCTGGACTCTTCACTAGATCAAACAGATCCTTCACGTCTGAAGACTTCAGGTTGTTTCCACTCAGGTCCAGTTCTCTCAGGTGGGAGGGGTTGGACTTCAGAGCTGAGACCAGAGAAGAACAGCTGATCTCTGACAACCTGCAGCTGTCCAATCTGAATAAAGAATAAAAGAAGAAGATTAATTAATTGATGATCAGAAAGAAGAGTTTTTTCTTCAACAGGTGAATTTCAGTGTCTTTGTCCAAACATGAGTTGTGAGGATCTTGTGCACATTGTTGTGATAGAGATGAAGTGAGTTGATGAGCTGATACTGGACATTTTCTCCAGAGTTTCTAGAAAACATGAGTCGTCTGACTGAGAGAAATACGAGTGTGTGTGAAGGTTGAACTGAAGTGAACAGACATTATTCATGACCACTGAGTGAAATGAGCTGAAACTGAAGAATCATTCTCACACAACAACTGCAAATATTCAACAACCACTATTTCAAATGTCATTAATCAATTCAATCAAAGTCAATGATTCAAGTTCTGAGTGAAGATCAATCAGGTTCAGTTGTGGATCAAAGATCTAAGATCTACAACAGTAACAGTCAGTGAACTCACTCCAGAGTCTCCAGTCTACAGTCTGGACTCTCCAGAAAACCACTCAGATCCTTCACTCCTGAATCCTGCAGGTTGTTCTCACTCAGGTTCAGGTGTCTCAGGTGGGAGGGGTTGGACTTCAGAGCTGAGCCCAGAGAAGAACAGCTGATGTCTGACAACCTGCAGCCCCTTAATCTGAATAAAGAATAAAAGAAGAAGATTAATTCATTGATAACTGATCAGATGTGTCCTGATCAATAATCAGACGTGTCCTGATCAATAATCAATAGAGGGACTTTGTCCTTGTGTTATTGTGGATCTTCATCGTGTGGCCTTCTACACACATCATCCACATGTCAGCACAGATTCATCAGCTGCTGCTGACCTCAGATCAGTCTGTCAATATACAATCAATATCTGATCAATACCTGTTGGACTAAACACTGACTACAACTCTCTGATTTAGAGATTCTGATTCTTTTAGACAGATTTATATTTGTACCATTTCATGTCACTAACTTTGTATTTTTCTTCCTCTCTGTTGTTATTATTATTATCAATAACTTTTTTGATCAACTCGTATCTTGTAACTTTGATTTTTGATAAAAATCTGAATAAACAGGAAAATAAATCTAGACTCAAATGAGGAATTAATACAACTCTGTGTTTCTGGACTCATTTTACATCATTTGTCACAGATTATTTAGAAGAAGAGTTTTTTGTTTCTAGGACATGTCCTGCTCAAGGTGCATTAAAATCTAAATATAGAAACACAGAAAATAATCTATTTCAATTTAATGTTTTCAGAAGAAAGTATGTTTTTATAAGTTCACTTTAATCCACTGTAGGTGGATCAGATACAACAGTCAGTGAACTGACCTCAGAGTCTCCACTCTACAGTCTGGACTCTCCAGAAAACCACTCAGATCCTTCACTCCTGAATCCTGCAGGTTGTTGTTGTAGCTCAGGTGCAGGTGTCTCAGGTGGGAGGGGTTGGACTTCAGAGCTGAGACCAGAGAAGAACAGCTGATGTCTGACAAACTGCAGCCCATCAATCTGAATAAAGAATAAAAGAAGAAGATTAATTCATTGATCACTGATCAGATGATGATTCTCTGTTATTATTATTTTTTATTAATAACTAGGCGTGTCCTCCACTAAGGATTTTCATAGTTGAATCTGATTGGTCAGATTTTGCCCATAGTCGACTAATCGTAGAATCATGTTGTTTTTTCCGTCATTAATTCATGATCTCATTCACGTCTTTTTCTGGAGAAAAGAGTTAAAACAGCTGAATAAACTAATTCTTCAGCTGGCATCAGATAACAGGACATTCTCCATCCGTCCTTTTCCTGATCTCACTCATTAGGCTACGATGACATCATCATCTCTCTTTCAGGGACGGTGCAGCGATGACGAGTACGAGTGTGTGCTGTGAATTAACGAGTGTGTGCTGTGAATCAACGAGTGTGTGTGGAGAATGAAAACGTAGAGTCTCGTTGTGAGGACAAGATATGAGCATCAGTGCTGGTTCAGACCGGTCAGGGGTCGAGGGTCATAGCCAGTGGCGGCCTTAGACATCTGGGGGCCCGTTTCAATATTTCATATGAGGCCCTACCCTGCTAAACATAAAATGATTTGCCAGTTATGAGCCCGTGTGTCGCTGATGCTTTAAACCCTGAAAGGATACAGTAAACGCACTATCCATGCATCCCAGGTACGCACAACACATTAAGTGTTAAAATCACTACCAGGGCAAGAAACCAGGACTTAGCAGAAAAAACGAGGACTGAAGTTGGTTTTCATCAAAAAAGAAAAAAACATGAACAGGAATCTTAACACAATCAAGAACTACAGGCTTTATAATAATATTCTGAATTTAAATTGGCAACAAAAGTAAAGAGAGCAAAGTGCTCCGAGTTATTTCAGCACCACGACCACGGACAAGGAAAGGACGAGACATGCGGACAGACAGACGTCTACAGGTGCTGCGGTGCTGGAGCAGCAGACAGACAGCTGTCTCCTCCATTATTACAATCTGTAAATAAGCTGCCAATAATATCACATTTTAGTTGTGCTCTCGCTGTGTTTTATTTCTCTGTTAAGTTAGGACGTACTCATAGATCGCATGTTTGGAGGCATTTTAACCCGAGGAAAAAAAGAAAAGAGGAGGAAAGTGATTGACAGACGTCAATCATCAGGTTACGCAACTGGGCGCACGTCAGGAGGAAAGCAGGAAAAACAAAAGGACATAAAAAGGAATAATACTGGGAGAAGGAAAACGAAGGTCTATTGATAGTTTGCGGGCCGTTTTCAAAGGCAAGCCTACGTTGTTATTGATATTTCCTGCCGTATTATTAATTAGGAGTGATTAGTACCGTCGCGGTGTGGCATGACACGCGCATCAGTGGTTGTAGAGCGGATCTGGGGTCGAGTGTGTGACCGCACGGTGGACAGAGCTGTTTGTGTGTGTGGTGGATGTAGGCCTGTGTGTGTGTGTGTGTGTGTGTTTTTTTTAAACCGAGGTGATGAATTATCTTTCACTTGGTGGCTGGGGCCTGTTTCAATTGAAATGGTTGAAACATAGGTAAGGCCACCTATGGTCACAGCACCATGGTGTTGTTGGTGTTGTTGCTGTGTGTGTGTGTGTGTGTGTGTGTGTGTGTGTGTGTAGGTGCTGCACAATAGACAGAGAATGCATCCCTTAAGTTTAATATTGTAAATAGAACTTTCTGAATTCAGAGAAAGAGACAGAGAGAGACGGTTCTCCGGTGCTCGATCACTCACTGTGATGTTTGTATCTAAACCATCTCTACTATTTTATAAGAAAACAGATAAATTCTATGTAAAACCAGATGTTCAGCAGCAGGAAGCTCCCCTATATATTCACAGTGGTACAGTGGGTACTAGTTTCATTTGGACGTTTCCCTGTAGGTCACACTGTAACCACTAGGTGGAAGCATCGTACTGAGATGCAGCTCAAAAGATTTTGCGATAATTCCACGTTTGACCACAACGTAGCTGCAATGGAGAGTGGCGCTGTTCATAGGCCATAGGTACTTCATTTACAGCTGTGGTCGAGAGAGCTAGAGAGTGAATGGACAGAGAGACCGCTACGCTGCTGATTTTGTTAACAGCAAGGATGCAAACAGCGCGACGAAAAGCGAAACTCGCTTTTTTCATGACCAATCAGCGCCTCAGCTGGGGTCAGTAAAATGTTTTTCTTCCAAGCAGCTGTTGTTGTTGATGTTTAGCGCTACCTGGAGCAGCAACAACAGTCGCTGCAGCTTCTACTGAGAGCGGGTCAGACGTAACGCACGTGAGACAGACACACGGACCGACCGTGCAGATGTCGCGGACATCGTTAAACTTTTTACACTAATGAAAAAAAACTGTTGTCACATTTTTCTCATTGAAAAACTATGCTGTATTATTATTATTATTATATTGCATTTCTCGTGTTCACTGCTCTGTGCTGCTGTCTTATGGAGGCGTCCTGCTGCTCACAGATGCCACCTGGCGGTTGTTTGGGCACATTGCAGCTTCTGGTGAAAACACAATTACTCCTCTACAAAAAATCCGTGTGACTCTCCCATGACTCATGCTTGAATCTCGCGTGAAATTGTCCAAATTAAACTAGTACCCACTGTACAATCTTTTCTTCATAACCACATTTTGTGACGATTCGACAGTGAGGTTGATCGTCCAATCAGAGCTCTCTGAATCAAATTGTTGAATAGTCGACTATTGGAGATCACCTCTATTAATAACTTTATTGATCAACTCCTATCAGGGTTAAACAGCACAGGGGTCAATGACGTGATGAAACCCAGTGTCAAGTGATGTAACTTTGATTTTTGATAAAAATCTGAATAAACAGGAAAATAAATCTGGACTCAAATGAGGAATTAATACAACTCTGTGTTTCTGGACTCATTTTACATCATTTGTCACAGATTATTTAGAAGAAGAGTTTTTTGTTTCTAGGACATGTCCTGCTCAAGATGCATTAAAATCTAAATATAGAGACACAGAAAATAATCTATTTCTATTCAATGTTTTCAGAAGAAAGTATATTTTTACAAATTCACTTTAATCCACTGTAGGTGGATCAGATACAACAGTCAGTGAACTGACCTCAGAGTCTCCAGTCGACAGTCTGGACTCTCCAGAAAACCACTCAGATCCTTCACTCCTGAATCCTGCAGGTTCATGTTCCAGCCCAGCTCCAGGTGTCTCAGGTGGGAGGGGTTGGACTTCAGAGCTGAGCCCAGAGAAGAACAGCTGATCTCTGACAAACTGCAGCCCCACAATCTGAATAAAGAATCAAAGAAGTGAGTTGAGGACAAAGCTCCTTGTTGACAGCGTTCAGTGTCTCATCATCTGTTCAGAGCTGAAGAAGCTTCAGAAAGAACAAGTTTAGAAAATCAAAGTCCAACAGCTGAAGCAACAGGAAGCAGGTTAAACAGTCAGTACGTTTACATGACACTTGAAAAAACCGAATTATTGCCTTAATCCGACTATAACTGGACAACTGAAGTGCATGTAAACACCTTAGTCCGACTGAAATCGGAGTTGAGAACTCCGATTAAGACACCCAGATAATGCGATTGGAATTCGATTTTCTCCGTCATGTATACACCTTAGTCGGAGTATAACTGGACAATGCATGTGCGCATGCTCCACAACCATAGAGACGGCACCAAGTGGAGCAGAGAAGCCGCCCGCACCCGGCCAAGTAAAGAAAAAAACCCAACATCAGCGCCGAGTCAATGCATTTCACACAGCGCGACCAGCAAGAGAGAGAGAAAGAGAGAGAGAGAGAGGAAAAAGGAAGCCCGTATCCTATTCTCAGCGCGCATCCAGCCCAGACTGGCGCGGCTGGTCGGGAACTGCAGTTGAGAATTTATTATTAAGCTTACTAAATTGTTTATATCCAGTTTTTTTACGAGGTGACAGAGAAGTCAACAGGACAGGGGCTGAAACAACGGGTGACGCCGCATGAGGGGGCGGACCCCGTCAGTTATTCGGTTTTCTCAGTTGCATGTATATTGAGACAAGAACAGAAGTCCGACTTGACGCCAAAATCGAATTTTGAGCCTAGCTCGATTAAGCTCTGCATGTAAACGTACTGAGTGACAGAGAGAAAACAGCTCATTAATATTCATGAGAAGCTGCTGCTGCTTCAACACAGACGCAGTGACTCCGCCTCTTCACCTGTCAGCTCCACCTGTGGCTCCATCCATACAAACTCATGTTGTGCAGCCACATTTCTCAGAGACTCTGTCACTGAGCTCCTTCTCACTCCAACAGCTCATCTGCACTCATACAGTGTAGGGCTGCCACAAACGATTATTTTGATAGTCGACTAGTCACCGACTATTTTTTTTCGATTAGTCGACTAATCGGATCATACGTAAATTGAATGTAAAACATACAGCTTATCACACCAGCATGCAGCTGCTCTCATATAACCATCATTAGCTTTCAGCTTGAAGTGTTTAAGGTATATGCTAACTAAAAATAAAGACAATTAAGATGATAGTTCATTAAACTTTTAAAGAAATATGCAGCTTTAACTGTAGCATAAAGTGCAAACAGCTGAGTAAAATAAGGATAAGGCACCGGCCTAAACAACACCAAAATAAATACTTAAAGGTTTTATAGGTTTTTATTTCCTTCATTTGTCTCTGGGAGCTACATTTAAATAAAATGAGGTAGACACCTGAAACTAAGGAATTATTCACAATAATAAAGTGTTGGTAGGCCTATCATTCAAATATAACTTGTGCTCAGTGTAAATAATAGGCTAGTCGTTCTGTTAAAAAAATCGAATAGTTAATAAGACAATCGTCTTGTAAAAATGTAAATGTCCCTTTTTACAGTCACAGAGGGAGAAACATGGAAAGACTCAACAGAAAGTTCTGTGTGAAACTGTTAAATGAAAACAAGTGAAACTGAGATGCAGCTCAAACTCTGCAAGGTGCGGACTGTGATGAGAAGCTACAGGAAAATATTGACGTAGATTTACTCCGGGAGAGAAGACTTCCTCGTTAAGATGAGCGCTCATTACGTGACGAGGACGCTGTGACCAGACGCTGTTTCGTTCCAATATAAGTCCGCGATTTTATTATTAAATGACGAACGGCTGATTTTCAGCCCGTGACTTAAAACGATGGAGCGGCGGTACCGCTCCTAGTACCGCTTCTCATTTAAAATGACAGAGAGAGAGAGAGAGAGAGGAGCGGTGGTGGCGGCAGCGGGGGGTGGGGGGCGGGGGGGGGAGGTTTACACCGGTGCCGCTTGATGAGGGACAAGACAGGTAGAGAGAGAAAAGAGAGGACACCTGTACTAACTCACCTTGAGTGAGTGAGTGCATGTGTGTGGTGGCCGGCTGCAGCGGCGGGTGCGTGTGTGGAAGGTGCCGCAGCAGTTTTGAGAGAAAAACAAAGTAAAAAAAAAAAACGACTCATCGACTATTAAATTAGTTGTCGACGTAGTCGTGACTAGTCGACTAATCGTGGCAACCCTAATACAGTGTGCGTCATAGTGCGCGTGTGCGTAGCGATACGCCGCTTCAATGGCCGACAAACACGGCTCCAGAGTTCAGGGCTGTTTGACAGCAACATCAAGTTGTGACAATCTTCAGAACGACGTGGTCAGCTTTTCTCTGTGGGCGTTTTGAAAGTGTGTGAAGCAGGTTGTTTGTGGCGAGCCCGTCCACAGCAGCTCATCACTCAGCTTCTGTGCTGCTGCTCTGCTCTGCTAACACACTGACTGTGTTCAACAGCTCACACAAGCCCACGTTCAAGAAGCTCAGCTGTCACTTTGAGCTGCTTCTGACTCCTGCCCTCAGCCAAGCACTGAGTCAACACTCTGAGCCTGAGCCGCCACATGAAGCAACAACCTTCAGCCCATCTTGGTGAGCCTCCAAACAAACCAGCTGAGCCTCTGCAGCTGCTTCATGTCAGCAGCAACAAGACCAACACTAGCAGCTCTGCTCTCACCGGTCTCACCTTGATTCTCAGCATTCACAGTCATTGACAGGAAGTGGCTGCAGTGTGTGCCGTGCTCTTCACTTCCTGCTTCACACTCCAGCCTCTCCCAGCCAGTTGAGCTACCAGGGAGCAGACTTTAGCTGCCAACAGCTCCCTACAGCCAGCCTCCACTGGAGCGCAGCTTTCCAGCCTCCTCTGCCTCTGCTGCCAGCTCTGTGGATCTCAGCTGCTTCCTCTCATGCTTCCTCCCATGGTTCTGTCAGCTCCACAACATCCACCAGCTGCTGTGTTTCTGACCACAACTCAACATCTGCTCTCAGATCAGTGCTGCACGTTGGTTCAACAACAAGTGTCTGAGTTGAAAACAACAGTTGTAGAAGCTGAGGTCGTTCTCTGCTGCTCTGAATCACAAACACTACGACTGCTCTCACCTTCTTCTCTCTGGACTCATCTCAACTGTTTTCTCTCTTCAGCTTCTTGAGAAAAATCCTCACACACAAATCCTGACATGTATGAACCAATGAGAAGCTGAAGCTTCAAACAACTACAACAGCTCCAGTCAGTGAACTCACCCCAGAGTCTCCAGTCTACAGTTTGGACTCTCCAGTCCAGCACACAGAAGCTCCACTGATGAATCATCCAGGTTGTTTCCTCTCAGGTTCAGGTGTGTCAGGTGGGAGGGGCTGGACTTCAGAGCTGAGGCAACGACTTCACAGTGAATCTCTGAGAGGTCACACTCAACAAGTCTGTGATTAGAGAAGAAACAAAATGTGTGAGAGTAAAATCAGACAATTTGTACTAAACACACACAACATGTCATCATGTGATCAACATGTGCTCTTCACACTCTGGTTCAGTTCATCTTCTCTCTTTGTGTTGGACATGAAACAATAATCCTCATCATCTGTGTGTGTGTGTGTGTGTGTAGAACTAATTGATGGTGTTATTGATCGTGTCTGGACTCACTCAGCCTTCCTGCAGTTCCTCACAGCTGGGATCAGTCTCCGTCGTCCCTGATCTGATGTGTTGTACTTCTTCAGGTTCAACTCGTCCAGAACCTGCTCTGACATCTGCAGCATGTAGGCCAGAGCTGAACACTGGATCTCAGAGAGGTACTTATGTGATCTGTTCTCTGACTCCAGGAACTGTTGGATCTCCTGATGAACTGACTGGTCCTTCATCTCCGTCAGACAGTGGAAGATGTTGATGCTTCTGTCAGGAGAGATTTTATCTCTGTCCTCCCTGTAATAACTGTCAACACTGCCATCACTCTTCATCTCCTTGAGGTTGTTGATGGCTCTCTGGATGGTTTCTGGACTGTTGTCTGTCTGACCCAGCAGACCTCCTAACAGCCTCTGGTTGGACTCCAGAGAGAGGCCATGAAGGAAGCGAACAAACAGGTCCAGGTGACCGTTTCTACTGCTGAGGGATTTCTGCATGGCTCTCTGCAGGAAGACATCCAGGGTTAAATCATCATGTTGTATCCACAGGAAGTTCTCCAGGACCTGTGTGTTCCTGTTGGTGAAACAGTGGAACATGTAGACTGCAGCCAGAAACTCCTGAACACTCAGATGAACAAAGCAGTAAACTGTTTTCTGGAAGATCACACTCTCTCTTTTGAAGATCTCAGTACAGAGTCCTGAGTTCACCAAGGCCTCTGTGACATCCAGACCACACTGCTCCAGGTCTTCTTGGTAGAACATGATGTTTCCTTCCTCCAGCTGTTCAAACGCCAGCCTCCCCAGCTTCAGAAGAACTTCCCTGTCGGCCTCCGTCAGCTCCTGTGGACTCGTCTCATGTCCTTCACCGTACTTGTTCTTCTTCCTCTTTGTCTGGACCAGCAGGAAGTGTGAGAACAGGTCCGTCGTGGTCTTGGGCAGCTCTCCTCTCTGGTCTGTGGTCAACATGTGCTCCAGAACTGTAGCACTGATCCAGCAGAAGACTGGGACTTGACACATGATGTGGAGGCTCCTGGACGTCTTGATGTGTGAGATGATTCTTCTGGACAGATCTTCATCACTGGACCTCCTCCTGAAGTACTCCTCCATCTGGGCGTCAGTGAAGCCTCGGACCTCTGTTACCCTGTCAACACATGTAGGAGGGATCTGATTGGCTGCTGCAGGTCTGGAGGTGATCCAGACCAGAGCCGAGGGAAGCAGATTCCCCTGGATGAGGTTTGTCAGCAGCACGTTGACTGATGACGTCTGTGTGACATCAGACACAACCTCCCTGTTGTTGAAGTCCAGTGACAGTCGGCTTTCATCCAGGCCGTCAAAGATGAAGAGAAGTTTACAGACAGCCAGCTGCTCTGCTGTGACCTTCTGTAATGTTGGATGGAAAACATGGAGCAGCCTGAGAAGACTCAACCGCTGATCTCTGATCAGGTTCAGCTCCCTGAACGAAAGCAGAACCAGCAGACTGACATCTTGGTTCTCCAAGCCCTCGGCCCAGTCCAGAGTGAACTTCTGCACCGAGAAGGTTTTTCCAACGCCAGCGACGCCGTTGGTCAGAACCACTCTGATGGGTCTCTGTTGGACAGGTGAGACTGTAGAGACTTTGTCTCTCTGTTGCACAGGTGAGACCGTAGAGACGTCCTCTCTCTGTTGGACAGGTGAGACCGTAGAGACGTCCTCTCTCTGTTGGACAGGTGAGACCGTAGAGACGTCCTCTCTCTGTTGGACAGGTGAGACCGTAGAGACGTCCTCTCTCTGTTGGACAGGTGAGTCTTTAAAGATGTCGTTGCACTTGATTGGCGTGTCATGGAGGGTCTTCTTCTTGGACGTTGTCTCCAGCTGTCTCACCTCATGTTGGGTATTAACCTCTTCACTCTGTCCCTCTGTGATGTAGAGCTCAGTGTAGATGCTGTTGAGGAGGGTTCCACTTCCTGTTCCACTTCCTGTTGCCTCAGTTCCTTCAGTCACTCGTTCACATCTGCTCCTCAGACTGATCTTATGTTGATCTAAAACCTCCTGCAGACCACGATCTGCTGAGAGAGAAGAGACAGAGTCAGACTGAAGACAGAGAGTCTGACAATCTGATCAGATTATTTTCATCAGCTACAGAAAAACTACAGACAACAAAGAGAAGGTTTGAATTAGGGCTGGGCGATATAACGATCTCGATACGGGATCGCGATAAATCTTTGATCGATTTCGATAATAAGCTATGGCCCTATTCCTCGATATCACATGAAAGTAAATATGCGCGACAGCAGCCGGCCACACTTCCGTCTAATACTCCGTCTCCTGTCCTGAGCATGCAGAGCTTGTTTGAGCTGCTGCAGCTAAAGGGAGGAAGGATAAGATGGATAGATAGATGGATAGATAGATAGATAGATAGATAGATAGATAGATAGATAGATAGATAGATAGATAGATAGATAGATAGATAGATAGATAGATAGATAGATAGACTTTATTGATCCCAAGCTGTGATAAAGTGAAAGTTGTAAAAGAGGGAGGAAACGAGTGGAGGTGGAGCCGATGGCAACTTAAGCGATTGTGAACGTGTGGAGCGTCAGTTCGTCTGTCCCGGCTAAAGAAGCCTGTCAGTGTGGAGTCAGAGCAACCTGATGATAGCCTACCACGGCCACAAAGTGGAGGAAACACGGAGCTGCTTGTGACGTTTATTCTGCGGTAACATGTCTCATGTTTGCTCATGTATACAGTGTGAAGAACATGCGCTATGCTCAGGCCCCCACATACTCCGGCGTATTTGACTCCGTGGATGTCCGCACGCACTCGAGGCAGACGAGGACCCAAAGCGGGCAGCCGCCGGTCCCTTCCGCGCAAAGCTCAATTTTTATGACCACGCAGACTCGATCTGTTTCAAATGTGACACTGTATGCTTGCCTATGAAACCGCAAAAGTCCACGGACAGTGCGCGCAGAGTCAACGCCACTCACAGTATTCACCGACAATCTCTCTCCCTCCCTCCCTCTCTCTCTGTCAGCGCCGCGCGCACACACACACGGAGCGTCGCATCGGAGCGGTGAAGTGAAACAACAACCTGCAGATCACCTGAGTTTACGTGAACTGCGCTCGTGGTTACCGAGTCAGATCAATAAATAGGCTTTATGCACAGCTCCACTACTTCCTGAGCTCAAACAGGCTCCTTTCCTTCCTGTCTTACATTATTGGACAAACTGATGAATCCAGGTGTGTCTGACCATTGTTGTGACTACTGAGGTCAGAGTCAGACACACCTGGATTCATCAAAGCCTTAAGTTCAAGTAGTAGTGGGGCTCAGCATAAAGCCTGTTGTCAGAGTAGCTAAATAGCTAAATATTTGTCTACAACCTGTTCAAATAACTAGAAAGACTAAAGCCTCGTGATTGACACATTTTAGAGCTGATGTATGGTAGAAAAAAGACAACAGAAAACAACAACAACAACAATGTAAATCAAATCAAACTGTGGATTATTGAACTGTTCCACCCTTAATGAACATTAAAGTGAACTCATGTCATCTTCCCAAACTGAACACATTCTCTGGTTTCTTCAGGATTCAGTCAGGATTAGGGATGTATACCGTGGACCGGTACTTTTTGGTACCGGTCCATAATTGCGTCGGTACCAGAGTACCGTTAAGATTCTGGACTAACGGTACTCTTATCGGTACTTTTTGAACGTCTCCCTAAGCGTCACGTAATAATGACACCGCCGCCACAGCAGCTTGTCACCCCCCAATTTCCACCGGTCCGTCAGCGCAACAGAACTGCTACACGGCGGTCACCGCAGCTGATCCCTGCCGCCCTAATCAGCACTTGGACCGGGCGAGCCGCGGCGAGTCTCAGCGGCGTCTCTCCGCGCCGCCGCGCCGACACACGGCCTGACGATGCGTGTGGAGCGAACGAGTCCGGCCCGGTCCGTTCGCCTGTGTCGGGTCGTCATGTGTTTGAAGCCTCGCACCGAGACCCAGCAAAGTACTTTAATTCATGTCGGAGGCGGAGGGTTGAGTGTCCAGTAGAGCAGCAGGTCAGTGAGGAGACAGAGGCTCCAGCAGCTTCATGTCTGCTGGTGAGAGGAGCAGAGTGCAGTCAGAGCCACCTGGTGTCACACCGGTAAGAAAGGAAACACTGAGCTGCTTGTGTCGTTTATTCTGCGGTAACACGTCTCATAAATTGACTGGTCTACGGCGTGAAGAACATGGACCGGCTGCTGTGGATGCAGCGTGTGTGTGTCAGCGCTGTACACAGACACACACACACATACACGGGGTGCAGCGTCGTAGCAATGAAGTGAAAACAACCTGCAGATCACCTGAGCTGACGTGAGCTGTGAGTCAGAGCAATACAACTTTAAGAGTAAAAAAGCTAAATATTCATCAAGATCCATAGAAGGAGATCCTATTTTATCATGATGATAGATTAACTGCAGCTTCTGCAGGTTAACTGTTGACTTGCTCAGGGTTTAAAGGAGGTGTTCTTCTCTGCTGTCAATTTTTTATGCTGGTTGCTGCCCCCCTAATAAAAAACAAAACAAAAAAAAAAGGTTGAATCTTTTAGCATCATTATTTTTTACACTAAATTACATGTTGTAGTATCGATAAGAGTATCGATAAGTATCAGTACCGATAAGGAGTATCGGTATGGGTATCGGTATCGATAAAATCCTAACGATATACATCCCTAGTCAGGATGCTGCTTGAACTGGCAGCGTCAGCAAAAAATACATATCGAGACGATATCGAGAATCGATCAATATGGAAAAACATATCGTGATAACGTTTTTTGCCATATCGCCAAGCCCTAGTTTGAATCATCATCTTAAATGTCAGTGCTGTGTGATGGAACAATGACTCTGGAGAAAACAACAGGTCCTGGTTTCACTAATGACCACATCAGCAGACAGATGTTCAGACTCACTTTGTCCACAGCTGCTCTGATTGGCTGTCTGCAGCTCACCTCTGGTTCTGGGTCTTTGTCCATGATCCTTCAGGACGTCAGAGACACCACTCCTCTTCCTCCTGTCAAGACATTTCTGGATCAACAACATGTCACAGTCTCAGCTCCACATCTCTGATCTGTCTGATGGATCTGGTTCCTAGTTTCTCTCTGACTCAGGCTTCAACCTTCACTGACTCCATTTATAATGATAATAATAATAATAACTAGAAAAATTCCTCTGGGAAATTTTGATAGGACCACGGGGGGGCTACTGCCGGGCATTCCATCTCTGTCAACATGGGAATCAAACCCACGATCTTCAGGTCAAGACAGATCTCTTTCAATTTCAATTTCACAAGCTTTATTGGCATGACTGTCATTACAATATTGCCAAAGCATTACAAAAATGGTAAAATAACACATACAATATAAATAAATAAACGGATAATATAATAATAAAGATGATAATAATGAACAAACTGCTGCTGCTGCTTCTAGAGCAGTGGCTCTTTGTTCTCCTAACAAATGACAGAATTTGTCCTGGTCTGAGAGTTGGGTGAAGTTTGGTGTTGTTAGTGTGATGTTAGTGTATGTCTGTGTCCTGATGTGTGTGTATGCGTCACAGTGCAGCAGGAAGTGCTGCTCTGTCTCCACCTGTCTATGTGGACAGAGCTGACAGAGGCGCTGGTCTCTGGGCAGCCAGGTCTGTCTGTGGCGGCCTTTCACTGAGCTCTGATACTGACGAGCTGTAACCACTTAAAGTTAAGGGAGCAGAGACAGACGTGGCCGCACTCAGAGGCTGATAATTCAAATTCTGTGAGTCTCTCTGATATGTTGAGCACATGGTGAGAGACAGAACAAGTTTGTCTACAAATTCTGAAAAAATCATGTGTGTAGAGTGTAAATTGTGGCCGGGAGGAGTGTGGAAAGAGAAAAGTTTCAGACGATTTCAGACAACTTCTCCCACTCTGACCGATGATGTCACGCACTCTGACACGAACATTCCGTGCAATACACACCCATTATAATCTCATAATTTCTCCCAAAATGATCATGGTCATTGAACAGGGATTGATCAAAAACTATATGACCTATCAAAACGTGGAGTAATACGACAATACACAAGACTTGTGTCTACTGTTTAAAGTTTAAATGAAGTCTCTAGGTGAAAGTATGCCTGAGCAGTAGACGTTTGTTAAACTCCAATGATTGGTCTTTTTTGCGCTTTTTTCTCCACCAGTCCCATTGACTTCAATGCAAAATTTTGCGCAGTTTTTCGCAATTTACGTCGCAAAAAATACGTATTCTGTTTAGGGCTGCCCCCAAATAGTCGACCAAGCACTGGTCGACCAAAAAATCATTAGCAGACCAAAATTTCATTGGTCGATTGGTCGCAGGAGAAAAAAAAAAAACATTTGGAGCCGTGTCTTGTCAAAATTAAGCCAACATCAATGACTGAACTGTATAGGAAAGGTTATGGGGCTTTTATTTTGAAGGGCCAGATACAGGAAGTCGTGACGTGACACTTTTTTTCTTTTTTTTTTACACTGCACGGCCGTCTCTCTCGTATCACCGCTGTCACCATTAGCGGTGCTGTCTGAGCCCCAGTCCCGTCCCACAGCGCTCACCGGCGGTCAGTCTCAGTGTCACGGAGCGGATCCATGATGGTCCCCGCTGCAGTCAGAGACCCGCACCCATAGACATTATGTCTATGCCCGCACCGCTCCACGCCGCGGACCCCCACCCCCGCACCCCCGTCACACAGCCTGAGCTCAGTAACTTTTTACCCTCCTCATCTACTGTGTTTATTGGTGATAAACGGGCATTCTGCCGGTAATAACGGTGAAACCCGACCGGCTTGTTGTTGAATCTCGGACCCAACACGGCCGGAGTCACGAGCATTAATTAATTAATTCTCAACCTGACCGCGGGCAAAAAAAAAAAAAAGATTAATTTTTTTTTTTTTTTTTTCCCCTCAAGGTGGGGGGTCGATTAGTCGACTAATCGCCATAAGTGACGACTACTGGTCGACCAACAAAATCTTTGGTCGGGGGCAGCCCTAATTCTGTTGAGAAAAGACATAGCACAGCAATGCCGAAACCGCATGTTTTTATATATAATTTGTAGTAGTGAATCGAAATTTGTCCGGAAGATGAAAAATAATAATATTAAGTATTAAAAAAATCCACACAATGACAACAGTGCTCGGTGCGACCTGTGGCCCTAATTAATTAACCCTCGTCTCCACATTTAAAGATGTTTATGTGAACTCAACTTGTTCTGGACAGAAGTTGGATGTTTGTTTGAAACTTGAACTGCTTTAAAGCTTCAACTTAAAAAAAATAAAAATAAAAAATCGACTTGTTCTGTTTGAATATTTCTAAAACATGACGTATAAACCTGTGACCAGCGAACGCATCATCATCACCACTGTCTGTCACACTCTGAGTTCAGCATCAAACTTTATTCAGTCTCCAACATGTCGACACAGACGTTCAGGGAGAGAAGACGTCTCACTCTGAGTCTGATCCAGGTCACTGTGTGTAAATGTTTGTTTACATCTGTGTGTGTGTGTTTTATTTTTTATTTATTTTAATGTTTATTTAGCAGGGACGATACATACACAACATTGCCACAAAGAATGAAAATGTGATGCATACAAGACGTCTAGCTGCAGCTAATGGTCTTTGTCCCTGGTCAGGCTACAGAAGGATCAAAGATACTGAATACCGTTACAATAAGTGCAACTAGAAAATTTCCTCTCGGGAAATTTTGAATGGGCCACGGGAGCTACTGCGGGTTGTGCCATCTCTGTCAACATGGGAATCAAACCCACGATCTTAAGGTCAAGACAGAGCTGATCAGACAGACACATGATCATCTTTCTATAAGCACTGATATGGAGGAGCTGTAACCACATTAGGTTAACTGTGTGTGTGTGTGTGTGTGTGTGTGTGTGTGTGTGTGTGTGTGTGTGTGTGTGTGTGTGTGTGTGAGTGTGTGTGTGTGTGTCACATGAAGTTACCTGTGTGTGTTAGAGTGTGGGAGAGGAGTGCGCGCTTCCGCGCGCATTTGTATGTTACCTGTGTGTGTTGATGTGTGTGTAACTGTAATCACATGAAGCTGGCTCTAGAGTCTCTGTGTGTGTGTGTGTGTGTGTGTGTGTGTGTGACTGACTTGACACATAGTTAGTTAGTAGCTGCATCCTGTGTCAGTCTGATTTAGCTGTGTCTCTGTTTATAAACATTTAAACGAGCGCCAGGTGGATTGTTTATGAAGTTAACGAGCTCTGGCCTGAGGATCAGACATTACCACGGCAACTCGAGGTGGTTACCACAGCGATAGGGGCCCCCGCAGGCTGAGACAGACAGAAACGTGGAGAAAATGAGCCATTTTCTGCCTCTGCACCGGTCTCACATTTAGGCTTAGCATGACAAAACGGTAGCTCCTATCAGAACAAAACACAGATCAACGTTGCTCTAAGGACTTACTGAAAATTTTGGTACGATTTGGTGTTTCTACAGTAAATATTTTGGCGACGCTGGCAGTTTTAAAACATCAGGCCGTTCTGCTTCTCTCAGAAAATATTTGTATTGGAGTCAATGAGGAGCAGAGACAGACGTGGCCGCACTTAGAGGCTCCGAGTTTAAATTCTGTAAGTCTCTCTGATATTTTGAGCAGATGATAAGAGAGATAACAAGTTTGTCTTACAAATTCTGAAAAAATTATGTGTGTAGAGTGTAAATTGTGGCCGGGCCGAGTTTGGAAAGAGAAAAAATCTGGAGTTTTTCTGGCATCTCTCCCACTCTAACCGACGATGTCACGCGCTCTGACACGAACATTCCGTCCAATACACACCCATTATAATCTCATAATTTCTCCAAAAATGATCATGGTCATTGATCAGGGATTGATCAAAAACTATATGACCTATCAAAACGTGGAGTAATACACCAATACACAAGACTTGTGTCTACTGTTTAAAGTTTAAATGGTGTCTCTAGGTGAAAGTATGCCTGAGCAGTAGACGTTTGTTAAACTCCGATGATTGGTCCTTTTCGCTCTTTTTTTTTCGCCCGTCCCATTGAGTTCAATGCTAAAATTTTGCGCAGTTTTTCGCGACTTACGTCGCGAAACATTCGTACACTGTTGAGAAAAGTAATAGCACACCGATCCCGATCAGGACGCACATTTTGATATATAATTTGGCCTGCAACTCTTCGAGTTGCAGGACTAGTAGCGAACCGAAAGTCGGCCGGAAGTGGAAAAATAACTAGAAAAAGCATTTCCAAGAATGGAAATGGTGTGACTGCTGATAGCAACTGAACGCTGTTGCAGAATTAGCAAATAGTGCAAGCAGTGATCACCATACAAATTTTTTACCAAGGTCGGAATCGAACCCACAACCTCATGGTCATTAGACTTCCACTCTGCCTCTAGGCCACGGTGCACACACAGTTAACACCAAGAAAGCTTGAGAGTCAAGCTTGAATGACTTAGAATGAAAATTTCTGTGAATTTCAGGCTGAGAGCAGCAGTTTCAACATGAAGCAAGTTATCAGAAGTCAACAGAGGACAACTGGGAAAATAATTCACTATAATTGTTGTTGAGGCAAGACTTGAACCAGCAACCTTCAGGTCTCCAGACCAGCAAGCTAACCACTAGGCTACAGACAGAGACAGCATATGAGGGGTAAAGAAAACCTTTGATAAGAGGATCACTGGCTTCTGCTTAAAAAAAAAAGTAAGGAATCGTGGCAGAAAAAGTTAAATATTTTAAAAAGTATAAATAGTTAAAAAGAGAAAAGTAATGCCGATAAAGTTAAAAAAAAAAAAAGCTGCACGTTTTGATATATGAATTGTTGAAATAGCACAACACCTAACACACTAACCATATGGCCACAGAGAACCTGAGTTACAATGAGCTTTATACTATGAGGAATCAAAGACTGTCCAATGACAGCTGAATAATTGGAATCAAAAGTCAAGCAATGATGTGAAATGACTGAGGCAGGAATCGAACCCATGGCCATATGATCACTAAACCTTTACACTGCCACTCGGCTACAGAGAGCACACTGCTTTCAAGACTGTTGTCATTCATTGTAATGTGATGATGTGCTGCAAACTGGTATGAGTAATCAAGGAGATAACAAACACCTGTAACCAATTGAAGGCGGGGGAGGAGAGCAGAATTCAACATAACATAACAAGAGTTCTTCCCTTGGATTCGAACCAGTGACCTTGGGGTTGGGAAGCAGCCACCCTACCCCCTACACTACAGTGGAGTTGAGATGAAGAGAGGTTGAGACTTTGATGAATGTGAGATTTTTCAATGATTCTTAAAATAAAGAGAAATTAGTATAAATTAGCCACACCAAGTAAGGAGAGGACTTTTTTGTGACCTGTGACTATTTTTTGGTGAATTAAAATGAATTAAAAAGCACTTAACAGCAAGTTACAAAGTTGAGCTCCTTCTCCTGCTGCTGTGAAAAAAATACATTGAGCTGAATGAGAGCAGAGAGCTCCCTGGCTGCATTTAAAAAATATTTAAAATTATTATCTAAGTCTCTTTGCATTTTTGACCAGAATTTTAGCCAGAAGACAAGTGTGGCTACAAAACTGGAGAAAATAATTTGTCTAGAGTTTAATTTGTGGCCGTGCTGACAGTTTAGCCAGAAAAACTCTAGAATGTTTTTTTGCCTCTATCCACTCTGACACCACTCTAGCTCTGCTCGTTAGACGCAATACACACACATTATAAAGCTGAAAAAAATCAGGAAAAGTTAAATATTTTAAAAAGTATAAAGAGTTAAAAAGAGAAAAGTAATGCCAATAAAGTCCAGAAAAAGCTGCACGTTTTGATATATGAATTGTTGAAATAGCACAAAGTATGAAGGACTAGAAGAAGACCGTAAAAAGGCGGAAGAAAATGGCCAAACAGAAGAACAATAGTGTGACTGCTCAGCAGTCACACTAACTAGGAAAAAATCCACACAATAACAGTAGTGCCCGGGCTTCGCCCGGGCACTGGTCCCTGCAGCTATTTCATAGCTGTTGGGACCAGTGCCCGGTGCGATTGCCCGTGGCCCTAATAATAATAATAATAATAATAATACATTTTATTTAGAAAGCGCCTTTCACGCCACTCAAGGACACTTTACAGCAGTTAAAATCATCAAGCACCAAAACACAGAATAAATCATCAATAAACAATAGCAAAACACAAGAGCACAGAATAAACAACATTAAAAAGCACAGAATAAACAACATTAAACACATCAGTAAGAATGAATACTGAAAAGAACAAATAAATAAAACTGTGCAGAATAAAAGGGAAAAGTTAGGGTGAGGGGTGGTGGGGTGGATAAGCAATTTTAAACAGGTGGGTTTTGATTTTTGTTTTGAAAAGAGGGAGAGAGTCAATGTTACGGATGTGAGATGGTAAAGAATTCCAGAGTTGGGGAGCAGAGCGACTGAAAGCTCTGCTCCCCATGGTGCTGAGGAGAGCAGGGGGGACAGTGAGGTGGAGAGAGGAGGAAGATCTGAGGGAGCGTGCTGGAGTGGCAACATGGAGAAGATCAGACAAGTATGGAGGGGCGAGGTTGTGGATAGCTTTGAAGGTGTACAGAAGGATTTTGAATTGGATTCGTAGTGGGACCGGGAGCCAGTGAAGCTGCTGTAGGATGGGTGTGATATGGTGGGAAGAAGGGGTTTTGGTGATGACACGTGCAGCGGAGTTTTGAACCAGTTGAAGCTTATGGAGACTGCATTTAGTCCCTTCACTGAAGCATCTTGTTTCCTGACCCATTAGACATCATCTCTGTGAACAAATCCAGAAGCTGCTGCTCAGTGAAGCTCTGACATGTGAAACTCATCATTCAGGCTGTAAAATGATCCTGCAAACTGCTGTAAACTCTGTTAGAAACTAGGGGTTGCACAGACTAGTCGACTAATCGACTAGTCGACTTTACTGCTCCACAATGACGTTTTGAGCTTGACGTCGACTAGTCGCTGATCATGTAACAGTAGGCTACAAGAGTAGCGGCTTGAAACAACAGCTGAGTGCGCTGAATGAAAAAAATACGAGCGCCGTCAAGCTGCATAGAACGATCTCGTACCAGACAGGAAGTCAGAAAAGGCGAGAGAATCCGGTCAATTTTCAAAATAAAATAAATGATGATTAGTTTGCTTGTCCGTCTATAAATATTTATCAGTTGCGTCTGCACACGACACACATCCATCCATACAGCGCTAGAGACAGACCTGTGTGTGTGTGGAAAACCGAGCAGCCTACAGACGGGTCGATGTTTGACCGGCGCGGAGAGAGAGAGCAGGAGAAGCTGCTGCCTGTGAGACGCCAAGCGCCTGTGAGGCGCTGCGCTTCCGCGGGCAGTGTGTCCGCGCTGCCGGCAATTAAAAAAAAAAAAAAACTCCGCTCATATCGACAGCTTTACGTCGCGCACAACAACAACAACCACCAACAACAGCAACAACCAACCAGGAAAAAAAACTGTGAGTGAAACTGTGAGTGAGCAGGACTGTGATGGTGACGAGGCCTGTGTCGTTTCCTCCCTAATTGTTTAACGGACAGTACCGGTAGCTACAGTAGCCTATTATCTTTTGCACTTGTAGCTATAGGAGTGTATGTTACAAAAAAACAAACTGATTTACAGCTTGTTGTTTATAAAGCTGCTGTTCTGTGGCGTCATTTCTGTGCGTGAGCTGTCAGTCAGTGAATACAGATTGTTGCAGAGCTTTTCCCTCCTCCTGTGATTTTAGTTATGATGGGAAAAATATGAATGATGTCATCAGCGACTAGTCGACGTCGACTCGACTTTCATAACATTAAAGTCGACTTTAAAAAATCTGAAGTCGTGCAACCCCTATTAGAAACCAGCTCATCAACGTTCACCAAACCACCTGGAATGAGCCACGTCTTTAAAGCTCATGTTGATCAGCTGCAGGAAGAACATGGAGGAGGAACAAGTCCAGATGTTCTTTCATCAGATCAGTTCAGAAGAAACATGAAGACCTGAGCAGTTAGTATGAAGACACTGATCAACCACAAGAACCAGTTCCTGTTGACACACAGTCACTATGAGCTGCAGGACCTCAACACACTCAACACTGGTAAAGAGGCTGGAGCAGGTCTCTTACCGGGAGTCTGAAGGTCCAGGTTCAGGTTCAGGACTGAAGTCTGGAGGATCATCTTTGGACCGGTCACTCTTCACAGACCAGCAGGAGGGTCCTGGAGGCTCTGGTCCGTCCTCCTCTTCCTCCACATTAACACTCATCTTCAGGACTTCAGTCAGTCTGAGAGGGAAACCTCCCCAACCTGCCCCAGGGACAACAGATGAAAATTAGCCACTGTGGTTAACTCTGACACTTTTACATAGATGGTAACTGACATGTTGATTAATGTGCACTGTCCCTGTTCAATAAACAAATTAAATGAAACCAGAAACACTGAACATTACTGATGTTAGCTTCAGATTCAGCAGTTAAGGGGAAAGTCAAGGGGAAATTAAATTCAACAGCTGAACTCTGAATCCTGTTTGGGCAACTTCGGTTTTTTTCAACCTGGGCCCTGTTTTCATATGTTTTTCTGTAGATGTGAGTGATGGATAATATTTTTTTTGAGGTGGCTCCAGTATTGAGCCCGGCAGGCAGCCTGCAGCCCAGCTGACGCTCTTGCATGGGGCAAGTGGCTCCCGTCAAAGTTCGTCGTAAACAAGCATTTTTTTCAAACTGACAGGCTCAGATAGTTACAATGAATGTCCGACAACATACTAGAAAGGAGAAATTAACGTATTCAGGGTTTTTTCTGGCCAAAATTTGGGTTGAGGCGGCCGCAGGGATACGTATCTCTCCCTCCGGTGTTGTGGCCCTACTGGTTTCAAGTTAACTGGTTGCAGATGCAGATGTTTTGCGCTCCCTGAGCAGATTCGTCACAAATTCACAAACATACACAACATATTACCAGCGAGTTTCAAGCCACAATTCACATCTACCGCGGCGAATATGCTGCTGTGAGTGAGCACTAACAGTTACGTACCAGCCACATGGGAAAAAAAATAAAGTGGAGAAAAAATAATCTTCACATATTTGCGTGGGTCGGGACTCGATCTCGCTTCAGCAAAACCAATTACACCACTAACCACCTGTCTACCTCTGTGAGCCACTCAAGCTCACAGGTGCCAGCCGCTTCACTGGATATCAGTCAATTACGTCACTACAGGTAACGTTTTGACTCGAGCTGATCTGAGACAACTGGTTACCATCGGTTTGCCTTTGAAATACACGGACAATGCCTCGGTGTATTGTTCTTTTTCCTCCAGTCTAATCAACACATTCAGCGCTACACTTCTCTCCGCACAACGCTACGCACCACAACAAAGCCTGTCGTGTTGAGAAAGTGATGAACTAGCTCGGAAATACTGTCAAAATACGCTCAACAATATGTAAACAAAAGCGAAACACTTGAGCCACTGCATGTGTACATGGTTGAAAAGTACTACTTGCATTTAATCACATTACTGTATTGCGAATGTTTTGTGTACTTACATTTCTTTACATTCTCTACAGATCTTATAAAACGCACAACGTATTTATTGGCGTGCATTAAAAGAAATGTTCACTTCAAGTCGCCGTGGTCGAGGAGGAGGTGAAGTTAGCTCTGAGTCTACCTGTTTCTGCCTGATGCGTTCAAGGGAACAGGGCAGCGTCGGACGTGAGTCGATTGTTTGAAATTTAGATTTCGTGTGTCGACATATTTTATCATTGCCCTTTGTAAAGGTATACTTTTCATTAAAACTAGTTTGACATTCACAAAAAAAACTGACATATCTATGACAGAAAATCATTCTGGACTAATGTTCAAATAGAGATTGATAATTTTCTTGCCATTTAGATCGCCATGGACCCAAAACTGTTTAGTTTGTCAGTTTTTTCTGTGAATCCGTCCGACGCTGCCCTGTTCCCTTGAACGCATCATAGCCACAAGGCAGAAACAGCAGAGGTTAACATCACCTCTTCCGCGAACCACGGCGACTTCAAGTGAACATTTCTTTTAATGCACGCCAATAAATACGTTGTGCGTTTTATAAGATCTGTAGAGAAGTGTAAAGAAATGTAAGTACACAAAACATTCGCAATACAGTAATGTGATTAAATGCAAGTAGTACTTTTCAACCATGTACACATGCAGTGGCTCAAGTGTTTCGCTTTTGTTTACATATTGTTGAGCGTATTTTGACAGTATTTCCGAGCTAGTTCATCACTTTCTCAACACGACAGGCTTTGTTGTGGTGCGTAGCGTTGTGCGGAGAGAAGTGTAGCGCTGAATGTGTTGATTAGACTGGAGGAAAAAGAACAATACACCGAGGCATTGTCTGTGTATTTCAAAGGCAAACCGATGGTAACCAGTTGTTTCAGGTCAGCTCGAGTCAAAACGTTACCTGTAGTGACGTAATTGACTGATATCCAGTGAAGCGGCTGGCACCTGTGAGCTTGAGTGGCTCACAGAGGTAGACAGGTGGTTAGTGGTGTAATTGGTTTTGCTGAAGCGAGATCGAGTCCCGACCCACGCAAATATGTGAAGATTATTTTTTCTCCACTTTATTTTTTTTCCCATGTGGCTGGTACGTAACTGTTAGTGCTCACTCACAGCAGCATATTCGCCGCGGTAGATGTGAATTGTGGCTTGAAACTCGCTGGTAATATGTTGTGTATGTTTGTGAATTTGTGACGAATCTGCTCAGGGAGCGCAAAACATCTGCATCTGCAACCAGTTAACTTGAAACCAGTAGGGCCACAACACCGGTCAAACGCCCCGTCCTGATCCACATCCACTGCAAAGTAAAGGTGCCGCCAGCTGTAATAGTGTAACATCCGCGTTTTTACAGCTGATTTTAGGATGAAACTCTGAACATAAATAATAAATTACCATGAAGATCTATCCGGGTTAAACAGCCACCTTTGTAGCAAAGGAGAGCCCGGCTCGCTACAGTAGCTGCAGCTCTCCGTCTCCGTCTCCTTCTCTCTCTACGCTCTGTGCCGGTGGGGTGTGTTTACACTCAGCACCAGGTTTGAACGGAGCGGAGTCTATGAGCCCCAATGAGCCCCGCCCCCGCAGGCACACAAGCAAGCCGCGCATCAACGGCATCTTGCGGTCTGGCCCGGAGCTGAAATCAAACACACCCCTCCTGCTGCGGTCGAGTTGAACCAGTTGAAAACAGCGCCGCTGAGCTTCCATACCGTAGCCTACATTGAGTTTCAATCAAGATTCCAGCGCAGCGGCAGACAATTTCAGCGAGGCCGTGCCGACCACAGGGTCTGGTATGTTGTCGGACACTCATTATAACTATCTGAGCCTGTCAATTTGAAAAAAATGCCTGTTTATACCGCGAACTTTGACGGGAGCCACTTGCCCCATGTAAGAGCGTTAGCTGGGCTGCAGGCTGCCTGCCGGGCTCAATACTGGAGCCACCTCAATAAAAGTGTTATCCATCACTCACATATACAGAAAAACATAGGAAAACAGGGCCCAGGTTGAAAAAAACCGAAGTTGCCCTTTAGCTCTTAATGTGAAAACTGTGTTTCATTTTGTGTTGAGTGTAAAACTTTAACACTTTTCCAGAGAAGATAACGAGTCTTTAAAACAGTGAAACCTGTTTTTTGTTTTATTTGTGGAAAATACAGAAAACCGCATCTAGACCACATCAGACCAGGTTTCACAGTAGATCAGGTTCTGATCAAAAACCACAAAATCTAGTCTGATGTGGACCTGGTCCAATGGGAAAATTGTGCTCTAATCGAATAAAAGCCGTCACTAACCATAAACTGTGTTTCAGACTCTTATCTTCTCAGGGTCAGTGTTAAACTTTTATTTTGAAGGTCAAACACACGGTTTTCACATTAAGAGGTGAAATAAACAGAGGATTCAGAGCTCAGCTGTCTGACGTAAATTCCCTTCACTTTAGAAAGGTGGGGCTATGGCATCGTTTCACTGAAGATCCGTTTCGGTTGTTTACAGCAATGTTTTCAGATTGACCATCTCTGGGACCATGAACTAATGTTTTCTGCCTCCCAAAACGCCGTGAAGACGAAGGAGAAGAAAAGGTTTTGCAGACACTCCTAAAGCCATAGGCCTATCTGTGTGGACAGGGGGAGGTAGCTGTCCTCCTGCTGTCCCCCCTTTAGTCTCTGTCTGTGTGTGGACACAAGTTCACTCTGACTCTTCTTCCCTCCACACTTCACAGGGACTGACACTCACAGACTTTAACGGTGAATAATAATAATAATGTTGTTTAACACTCACCTAACGCAGCTTCACCGTTATTCCCTCTGTCATCTTAAAATGGCGTCTGAACTAAATACTTTCACTTTCTATCTCCTCCCTCTGTGTGTTTACAGGAAACAGCTGACACTGTTACTGACAAGGAAAACTAATGTCTGAGAAACAGAAACAGATTTTACATTTTATAAATGTTGAAAGTTCCTGTTGAGTTGTACCTGTTGATTTTCAGAACAAACAATAACTCTGTTTAATAAAATCTTTCCAGTAAAAGGTTCTGCAGTTCCTCACTCTGACCACAGGGAGGCAGTCAAGTCCAACTCCAGCACTTCACCATAATAAAGGTTCATTTCCACAAGTGGAGAGCACACTCCAGAAATGTTATATCAGTCTGTTATGATGATCACAGAAATAAGGACAATGATGTATTTTCCTTCATTAATCTGATCTGACTTCTGACCAAACGTCACATTCATAAATGTCAGAAACAAACAAGACGACACATTTCTTGGTTTATCAACACAGAAATGGAGCAGAAACATTTCAACATTTTTCTCTGTACAAAACAAAACAAAACAAAACAGTTGAACTGAAACAGTTATGCATTATGTTCAAAGTCTTTACTTGAATTATTCACTAACTTTCTGTTTATGATAGTATGTATTTATATCATTAAAGTGTTTATATAATCATTTTATTATATGTTGTTAATTTATTTTTTATTTTTCCTCTATTTCTGTATTTGTTTTTATTTGACCTTGATGATTTTGAATTATTTCTGAATGTAAGTGATCTCATGTCTGCCTTTGTCAACGCTGGTTTGAAATAAAGTTATTTAATAATAATTTGAGAGCACATTTATGTGAACACCCCCACTTGCTCTCACATTGTTAACACAGAAAACTATAAGGTTTTCTACCTTAAACTTACATGATGTAACCTAATCTTATCTGTGACTCTCCAAACACAAACTTGACAAACTTTATTTTTCCTTCGTGATCAGTCGACCTCAGGAAATTATCTGTAACATCAACCTGCTCACATCTCTGTCGACTCACAGCTTCTTAGCTAATGCTCCTGTTCCTTGGTTATCTCCATAAACCATAGGTGGTGTGTAGCTGAGTCAGTATTTAGATTTAATGTGTTTTTAAGTTGATATTATCTATGTGAACTTCAGCTAAAACTAAAACCCACTCCACATATTATTCAGACCAGTGGTAAATATGTTAACCAGCTAAACTGTTGTTGCTGCAGCAGTTTGGTTCAGAGAACGATGGTTCCTGGTTCCAGCTGTTGTTGCAGGTGGGGCGTTAATTAGCGGTGCACCCCCCAAAACGCGCCAAAACGTCGCTGCTGCTGGAAGAGCCGAGACACACGGTGAAACTCTCTCCGTTATTTGTAGATAATATGCTCTTAAAGTCCTTACTTACCATGAATATCACACACACACTGAGTGATGAGGTGGCGGCCATGTTTAAAGTGTGTGTGACTGTGTGTTGTTTTTCTTTGTTCACGGTGAGACGAGGATTTAACGATCTCATCCCATTAGCATACATGTGTTTGTGTTGTGGCTTTGTTCTGTGTGTTTAAAGTTCATCTGCTGTGGATCCAACTGAAACTGCCACTATACGATCTCATGTCTACAGAAATATCTGATTGATTAGTGAACGTTCAGTTTGAAACTGGAAACTACAGCTGCATCTCAATAAATCAGAATATCATGGAAAAGTCCGTTTACAGTAGTTCAAGTCAAATGACCACAACCAAGTATTGAGTGCAAGATGGACTAACTTTTCACAAGGACAATATTTCTGTATTAAAAATGTTTTTTTAAATTGGTCTTTTGTAATATTCTAATTTTGTTAGAAACTGACTTTTAGGTCATTATTAAATGTTAGCCATAATCAATACAATTAAATAAATAAATACATGAAATGTTTAATTATGTGTGTAATAGATCTATATAATGTGTTAGCTTCACTTTTTGAATTGAATTACTGACATAAATAAACTTTTCTATGATATACTAATTTATTGAGATGCACCTGTATATATTTATTTGTTTATTTGTTTATTTCGGGCATGTCAATTAAATCATCATCATCACACTTCATCTTAGTTAAAATAATACAATACACATGGCCGAAAGGGAAAGCGGGAGAAGCAAAAGCTTATCTAGTCCCACCCCCATAATAAAGAATAAATTATCTTCATCATAATCTTTTCTTTTTCTTTTGACATTTTGACATAACATTTTCTTATGATATATCTTATTGATTAGTGAATATTCTGTTAGAAGTGTTAAAAATGAATGTGATTAATGAGATAAAACATAAAAACATTGTCGATGCAGCTAATGTGCTCCTACTGTTGTGTGCAGAATAAAATCCTGAGATGGTCTCCAACAACGTCCTGTTTCCTGTGAGGTGAGTGGTGCCAGTGGGTTGCAGTCTGCTACAGGTGAGTGTTGGTGTCTGTCAGCAGCTTCAGGTAGTTGCACCAGCTACATCACTCCTGTGTGCTGGCCTGGGCCTTGGATTTGTCACATCTGTAGACATTTTATTCTTCTTATGACTCATTTACACCAACACATTCATTATCTCCAAATAAAGTTCCAATCCAATGAACATACAGACACTATAAATCATATTACAGTGATATTTGTGCATAATCATCGACCTTATTTAACCAAGTTAACAAAGACCACATTCTTATCAGTGGCAACAGCCTGGTAATAAACTCTTCAGCTCATTAATTAACACTCCAGAACTTATGCATTAACTTTTCATAACTCAGGTTCAGTTGTTAACAACAATTTCACAACAAAACAAGTCATGGACCCACAACACACACACATCACACAAACTCCCACAGACAACACTGGAGACACAGCGTCACATTTTATCAACAAAAACAAACCTTTATTCATAGAGCACTTTTCATACAAAAGGAAGCAGCTCAAAGTGCTTTATGCAATAAAATAAACAGCAGTCAACATCCTCTGTCATTCAACATTCACAGTTACTCACACACACAAATGTTCTCCATGTAAACGTAGGCACATGCCCCACCACAATCCCTGCTCTAATTCTGCCCCCTAGTGTCCAAACAGGAGAACTCCTCCTACTGGAATCAGCTCCAGGTCAACAAACCATATCATACAGACAGAAATATTCTTTCCTCCATAAATATGATAAAATGCAGTTACATTAATACATTATGAGTTAAATGTAAATAATTTATCTCCTCAAATGTGAACACACTTCACACCATAGAACAGGTTTGTCTCTGTCATTTGTAGCCCAGAGCGATTAAACAGTTATGCATTCAGTGGAACTCATCATTTTAACTCATGTCTAAAAAACACACTTGACATAAATAGTTTTATATTTTACATAAAAGCACTTTAGATAAACACACTCATTTAAAAATGATTCCACACCCCTGGGCTTAGAAGTTCTGTGAGTGTTAAAGTTTGATTTCACAGAAACGTCGGCATCACCAACCATCAACTGTCTGCACAAACATTTATAATAACAGCATGAGCACAGAAAAACAGCAACAGATCAAAGTAGGAGTTTGTTATGCGTTGTATGTAGCATAGTTAAAGCAGAAGTGAGTGATATATTTGTGCTAATATAAGTCTTAAATAGTTATATCTTCCGACAGCAATCACTTACATAGAGTGTTTGGACTGAAACACGGGTCTGTCAGTCCCTCTGCTCTGCTCTGAGCCGAAGAGAAAACATTTATCGTATCCTACAGTTTTTATCCAATGAGGAGAGAGAACGGCATGCAGGGCTGTGTGTGCAGCCAAGGAACGCCGTGAATGTGGTGACGTAGGGACGAGGACTGTTATGGTGCGTTCAAGGAAACTCGTATTTTTCCGACCGTGAAGTGGTACCAGTTCGATCTGGTACGAGTTCACCGGTCGGAAGTTACGAGTGGCCGTTATAGTGACTTTCACCGGTAAAACAGGTCGGGAAAACACGAGTGGGTTGCCTGGAACGCTACAAAGTCGTAAGTCGTGACTTGAAGCTGTAATTTACGATTTCAAAAGCCTGCCTGGAACGCAGCATTAGCGAAAACGACCGGATCACTCACTTCTGCTTTAAGGTAAAAAACAAAAAAATCTTGCATAGTTCCTCTTTAACCGTCTTCTCTGTCAGCGATACTGAAGGTTGTGAACAACACCAACCCGCCCCAGCACCACGGCAACCGTCTCACCAACAGCTGCAGACACACAACATTTCCTGTGTCTCTCCCAACACATTCATTATCTCCAAATAAAGTTCAATCCAGTTAACATACAGACACTATCAACAAAAACAAACCTTTATTCATAAAGCACTTTTCATACAAAAGGAAGCAGCTCAAAGTGCTTTATGCAATAAAATAAACAGCAGTCACAGCCGCTCTCATTCAACATTCACACACACAAATGTACTACATGTAGGTACTCACACTTCTCTAAAGTTGAACTAAGAAGTTTCAGTAATTCCTTTGGGGTTTGAGACAACACTCACCTGAAAAACACAGGAAAGAAACAGTGACACAGAGAGACGAGGCTGCTTGACCTGAGTCTTCCATGGCGATGAGGAAAACCCATCCAGACATGCCCCACCACAATCCCTGCTCTAATTCTGCCCCCTAGTGTCCAAACAAGAGAACTCCATCACCTCTAGGTCAACAAACCATATCATACACACATAAATATTCTTTCTTTCAAAAACATATGATGAAATAGTTATATTAATACATTATGAGTTATATTTAGATAATTTATCTCCACAAACGTCCCACTCTGTCAGCATGAACCAGTTCTAGAGCTGCTTTGGCTCTAACATCCTGAACACACACTTCACACTGTGGGACAGGTTTGTCTCTGGTCATTTGTAGCCCACAGAAATTAAACAGTTATGCATTCACTTCAGTAGAGCTCAAAATTTAAATTCATGTTTAAAAATGCACTTGAAATAAATAGTTTAATATTTTACATAAAAGCACTTAAAACAAACACACACATTTAAAAATGATAAAGTGGGTCAAACAGCAGAGTCAAGTGGAAGTGCACGGTAGCCAGTGAAATGCTTCATCCACTTCCTGAGTGAAGACCAGCTGGTCAGGTGAGGACAGGTGAGTTTTAATATGTAGTCAGCTGACTCATGTTTCCGTTAACCATGATGTTGATTTTTGCCGTTGTAAACTGTGTCGGTCCATGCTAGTGCTAATACAATCCACTCGCTGTGATGCTAATTACTTCAAGTTAAATCCTATTGGGTTAGCCTAACAGTGTTAATGGCTTTGAAGTGGTACACATCTAATTCCACCACATGGGACTTGAGCGCCTGCTTTGCCAATATATCAGCATCCTCGTTCCCTTCCACTCCCACATGTGCTGGGACCCATACAAAGCTGACCTGTATTTCCTCTTCATCCAGCTCATACATAATACTATAAATGTTACTTAGGCTGTCTTTACACTGCACGGTTCAAGTGGCCCAATTCCGATTTTTTTCTCTCAAGTGGCTCAGATCGGATCTGTAACATGAATGTGTAAACGGGACAAATGCGCATGGAATCGGATATTTTCAGATCAGATTCAGGCCCCCGTTGTATGTGGAAATAAATCAGATACAAATCGGATCTCTGCCAATGCGTCTGCAGTCTAAACAGACAGATCGGATCTCTCCTGGCAATGCGTGTCATACGTCATCAATGATAATATTAATTCACGTGCTCACGCCTCGCTGAACCTCTGTAGTCCGTGTAATCACTGTCACAGGCGTTACAGTGTTTAATAAACTCGTCGTCCCTGTAAATGAGGGAAACCTCAGTGACCAACGAGTTAAAATAAAGGTTTAAATAAATAAAAAAATAATTTTTGTGGTGTCCGCGCGTCTGTTTTTTCCCCCTCACTAGTTCTTGTTTTCATATAGCCACTATAACATTCATTTCTATGCGGATCGATACGAGGGCAAGCGAGGGAGCGCGAGATAAACACCAGATTTCACGTTTTCCTACCGGCAAAAACTGAACCGAGCCGATAAGAAATCAAGAGTGGAAAAACAAACATTGTATACAAATGTGTGAGGCTGTCCCCGTCCTCACGACGTGAGCGACGGAGGATCAAACGGTGGCACAGCTGTCACCGTCACTCAGCTGCTCATCTCACAGCAGCTCTGCTCCACGCAGCCACTTCACTAACGTTATTTTGTAACGTTCACTTTGTAAGTGACGTGTCGGATATAAACTCTGAACACCAGACTCACCTTTGTTTAAAAATATTCTTATATTATTACGTGACAATTTCCTGAAATCACTAGTTTATTTCCAGCGGGTCGTTTCATGCAAGCAGCAGGTGTAAATGCAGATTATCAGATCTGGGTCACTTCTGATAGAACATGTAAATAGACCGTCAAAAAAATCTGATATAGGCAACAAATCGGAATTGGGCATCAAGACCTGCAGTGTAAAGACAGCCTTAGAATGTCCTGTCTACATGATCTTCCTGATTTAATGCTGGTCAGAGCTGCTACGCTGTCAGATGCGACCACAGTACTCTGATGCCCGTTTTCTTTGACCCACTGCAGACTCATCAAAACAGCTATTAGCTCTGTGGTGTACACTGCCAGCTCATCTGTAGCTCTCTTTTTGATCCCCACCCTCTTCTCTGGAATATGAAACGCCACTCCTGTACGCCCGGTCTTAGGATCTTTGGATCCATCAGTGAACACCATTGTTCTGTTCGAAAATTTACTGTCCAAATATCTCTGTACTATGTATGACACTTGCTTCGGGCTCTTTTTAATTTCTCCCAGAAGCCCCAGGTCCACTTCTGCTGCCACCACCAGCCAGGGAGGGAAAGATGAACCTGCGCCTGTGGAGCAGTACCTGATGTTTTGCAGGCCTATACTGTTTGCCCTGCTATTAGCCACCCACCCAAAGCTCATAAAATCTGACTTTGCGTGCTCTGCACATTCACACAAGACAGCCTTTGTTGGATGGCTTCCATCATGCCCTTGTAGACCGACCCAGTATGCCAGCATCATTTTCACCCTCCTGAGGCGCAACGGCGTTTCCCCCATCTCCACCTGTACTGCAGCTACCGGAGAAGTCCTTAATGCTCCGCTGCACACCCTCAAAGCCAGGGTTTGTTCCACCTCCAGCTTCTTTAAATGACATTCTGCGGCAGACATGTACGCTGTACACCCATAATCCAGCGCAGCCCTCATAAGCGCCCAGTAGATATTGCGCAACGATGCCCTGGATGCCCCCCAATCCTGCCCTGAGAGACACCTTAGCAGATTATTTATCTTTTTACACTTTGTTTTAACTTTCCCTATATGCTGTCCCCACGTCAGTTTTTCATCAAACCAGACACCAAGAAATCGAACTATACTCACTTGTTCAAGTGTCTGATCATACAATTTTAATGATAGCAACTTATGCCTCTTAGCGAAACATATTACCTGAGTCTTGGGGACTGACACTTTAAAGCCCCACTTATTCGCCCACTGCTCCACTGTCTGGATTGCTTTTTGCATTTTACCTTGCAAATATGCCAAATTGCGACCTCTGACCCAGAGAGCCCCGTCATCTGCATACAGGGACTTCCCTACACTCCGGTTAACCTGTGCAAATACATCATTAATCATGATATTAAACAATATAGGACTACACACACTGCCCTGTGGGGTTCCATTCTCCACTGGGTACATTCTAGAGTGACAGTCTTTTACCTTAACCTCAATTACTCTTCCATGAAAAAAGTCCAAGATCCAATTAAACATCCTGCCCTCTATACCCATTGCCTCCAGTTTTATCAGCAACCCTTCTCTCCATAGCATATCGTATGCTTTTTCAATGTCAAACATGACTGCTATAACCATTTCTTTATTTGTCTGAGCCTTTCTAATTTCTGATTCCAAATACAAAATAGCATCCATAGTATTCCTCCCTTTGCGGAAACCACTCTGACACGGAGAGAACAGCTGTCTACTTTCCATTATATAGTTCAATCTCTCTGTAACCATTCTCTCCATTGTCTTCCCTAAATGGGACGTTAATGCTATGGGCCTGTAACTAGATGCTTCTGAGGGATCTTTCCCTGGTTTTAATATAGGTACTATAACAGACTCTTTCCATGCCTTCGGAATTTTGCCCTTTACCCATATCAGGTTGAACAGCTTCAGTACCACCATCAGTGAAGCATCATCCAAATGCATCAGCATGCTATAGCATACATTGTCCTTCCCTGGAGCAGTTTGCCTGGCACTAGAGATGGCTTTCTTTAGCTCAAACAGGCTAAACCGACTCTCCGAGCTATCAGCTGTTGCTACCTTCCTTGCCCTGATGTTAGGATTATTTGCTAGTGTTGACTCTCTCTGCTGCTTTGCTAGGTCTGACAGGTTCTCTGAGCTGTGCACTTTGACCAGAGTTTGGGCCAGCATCTCTGCCTTTTCCATGCTACTTACAGCTACTATGTTATTTCCTTGAAGCACTGGGATTTCCCGATATCCCCGAATGCCACTCATTCTTCTTATCATTCCCCAAATATCTGGTAACTTGGTCTCTCTACCTATGGTAATACTTTCTCCAATATGCCCGCTTTGCTGTTCTTATAGTTTTCCTGACTACTGCTTGAGCCTTTTTATACTGCATTAAAGCAGATATCAGCTTCACGGCCGTTTCGGCTAATGCTGCGTTCAAGGCAGGCTTTTGAAACCGTAAGTTACAGCTTCAAGTCACAACTACGACTTGGTAGCGTTCCAGGTAACCCGTAGCTCGTGTTTTTACCATCCTGTTGTCTGTGAAAGTTCCCTATAACGGCCACTCGTAACTTCCGACCCGTGAACTCGTACCAGATCGAACTGGTATGACTTCACAGGAAGGAAAAACACAAAGTACGAGTTTCTATGAACGCACCATGAGTTAGCAGCCCCCGCCCTTGTCAGGCATCAATTGGTCCTCGTGCTACGTCACCACATTCACGCGCATCCCTTGGCTGCACACACAGCCCTTCATGCCGTTCTCTCTCCTCATTGGATAACACTTGTATCCCACAAGGAAAATTTTCTCCTCGGGTTACAGCAGAGCAGAGTGACGGAGAGACTCGTGTTTAGGCTGAAATACTTCATGTAAGTGATTGCTGACGGAAAATAGGACTATTTAGGACTTATATTAACAAAAACATTCCACTGATATCTGCTTTAATGCCTCCATTGAGTGGAGTGCCTTCAGACGCCTAAACGCTCTATTTCTCTCCTTTACTGCCTTCCCACAGCTTTCATCCCACCACGGAACAGCCTTTTTCCTCTTACTCCCGCCACTTTTCGGAATTGACTCTTCTGCTGACTGTATGATTGCTGTGACAAGCTCTGCATTAAATTTGTCTACATCCTCCATACACCCTCCAGAAATATCCCCACACCTAACCTTGCTCACCGCCTGAAATTTATCCCAGCTAGCGCTACCAAATTTCCATCGACGGGCTCCACCTGCTTCTTCCTGCCCCAGCTCCACTCCTACCTTAGTCAGTATCGGGTAATGGTCACTGCCCACTGTTACCGTGTTGAGCACCTCCCATTCTCCAATACCTGCTAACTCTGATGACACTAGGGTTATGTCAATGGCACTTTCTGTATTCCTTACATTGTCACCCCCGTTCTTCTCGCACTGCGCCGCTTCTTCTCGCGAGACTTGGGACGTTTGGCGAGTTCTGTGCAGCCGCTGCTCGGTCAGTCAGTCGGTCTCTGAAACGAGGTGAGGCCGGAGCGTGAACACACAAGGACCGCAGGTAGTGGAGCATAGATATATTATATACATATACTGTGTGTGTGTGTGTGTGTATATATATATATATATATATATATATATATATATATATATATAAAGTGTAGCGGAGAGGAGTTGGACCGTCACCACACCGCTCCTCTCTAACTAACCTGACACCCCTCCATCCTGACCTACAGCCTTTTCTTTTTCTTTTTTTTCTTCCTTTGTTGCATATTTGTTACACTTAGGCTAAATAATCAAACAAATTTCAATAAAAGGCCTTTTGAGATATATTATACTAATTAAACATTCAAGTGAACGACCCCACAGATTTATTTGTTGAACTATAAACAACCACATTAATTTCATATGTGAACATTTTTTGCACATGGGGAACATGTTATTTGCACATGGGAAACATGTGGTTTTGGCAATTTTATGTGAATCATTTTTAACATTTTGTACACATGTGCTCTACATGTAAACTTATGTGTTACCATGTAGCCTAGAGAGCAGGTGTCAAACATGTTACCACATGTGGAAAATGGGTTCACATGGGAATTCACATAAAATTGTGCCAAACATGTTTCCCATGTGCAAATAACATGTTTCCCATGTGCAAAATTTTTCACATGTGAAAGTTCATGTGTTTTTTCTGTAAGGGACTGATTAAACAACAAAACCAGACTGATGAAATCACAACAACCATGAGATTTGAATTGTTTGTTTTTTTATTTATTACAATATGCCGTTAGACAAGGTTGAAAATGATATTCACATGTAATAGATGGAGACCAGACCTGACTTTTAGACTCACATTACAGCAAAAAAGACAATAATAAGATATAGTGAGACTTTGAATTTACATAGCCTAAGTGTGAAAGTGTAAAAAGCAAAGGTAAATTGTAGAAGCTAAAATATATATTTTGCCTGCCATTTTGCTTTAAGCTTTACGTCATTGCATTGTCACATTGAATGGGTGTGGTTATTTTATTTACTTAGTGTGTGTGTGTGTGTGTGTGTGTGTGTGTGTGTGTGTGTGTGTGGTGGCGGAGTTTTGAACAAAGAGAGAGAGAGAACTAAGCTCATATATTTTTTGTTGACCGTCAATTCACCGTCATTTTCACTTTACCATCTCACCATTATCATCATTATTATTTATTGAAAGGGCACGTATTATTTTCCCTTTTTGATATAACTGCTTGTTGGCTCTTTTTGATTTTTGTCACAATAAACACTTTAAACTGGACGTGGACCCAAAAGAGCTTTAAGTTCCTCAGTGGCTGAAGTTTGTTAAAAGACAGCCACAAGATGAATATTTACTTACCTTACTTTAGTAGTTTATTTAGTCGGGACAATGCATATTAATGGACAGTGAGTACCAGAATACCCACTGTAAATACACCGGATTTAGCACATGTGCTAAATTACATCCATAGTCCCCAAAACAATACAACAATTAACATAAAAAAGCCCATAAAGACAAAGGACCAGTAGATAACAGAATAAGTACATTTACATAGTTACAGGAGGGTTGGACACACAAGTAAAGTAAAGTAAAATAAAAGTAAGTGTAAAAGTGTAAAAAGCAAAGGTAATATCAAAAATTAATAGTGTTTACTTGTTGGGCAAAGACTAAAACAACGTGGCGCCCTAAGCAGCTGGTAAATCTGTGTATTACAGTGTCCTGTAAGGGACAAACAGTCAAACAGGTTAACTGCCTCACATTAATGTGTTAACTGTCGTCATAGCAACCTGATCTGAAACTCCATCATGGTAAAGGAACACTGAATAATGTGGAAATGAGCTGCAGTTCTTCACCACACCACAAGATGGAGCTGACTTCCTGGGATGAGGAAGGAAACAGGAGGAGGAAGAGAGAGGAGGAGGAGGAGGAGCAGAGAGTGTGTAGAGGATCAGATGAGTCCAGAGACAGTGATGATCTCTGTCAGGTCCAGAACACACAGGGAGGATGGTGGACTGGACTCTGAGAGAGACAGTGGAGCTGCTCTCAGGTCAGTTAGGGAGCTCTAGTGAGTGGTCCCCATCTGAGAAGAGAAGCAGAGGACAGAGGTGATGGATCAGTGGTTGTCTCTCTCTGCTCTGATTGGCTGACTGTTGTCTCTCTCTGCTCTGATTGGCTGACTGTTGTCTCTGTTATTGTCTCTCACTGACTTTAGTCCAATAGTGCTGAAAGCAGCACAGACTGACTCCGCCCCCCTACTGACCTCACAGTCTGCAGTCTACAGTCTAGACTCTTCACTAGATCACCCAGATCCTTCAGGTCTGAAGACTTCAGGTTGTTGTCTCTCAGGTCCAGTTGTCTCAGGTGGGAGGGGTTGGACTTCAGAGCTGAGGCCAGAGAAGAACAGCTGATCCCTGACAACCTGCAGCCCATCAATCTGAATAAAGAATAAAAGAAGAAGATTAATTCAACTAATCAATAATCAGATGAGTCCTGATCAATAATCAATAGAGGGACTTTGTCCTTGTGTTCTTGTGGATCTTCATCATGTGGCCTTCTACACATCATCCACATGTCAGCACAGATTCATCAGCTGCTGCTGACCTCAGCTCAGTCTGTCAATATACAATCAATATCTGATCAATACCTGTTGGACTAAACACTGACTACAACTCTCTGGTTTAGAGATTCTGATTCTTTTAGACAGATTTATATTTGTACCATTTAATGTCACTAACTTTGTATTTTTATTCTTCTCTGTTATTATTATCAATAACTTTATTGATCAACTGGTATCAGGGTTAAATCAATAAACTAACAGCACAGGGGTCAATGACGTGATGAAACCCAGTGTCAAGTGGTGTAACTTTGATTTTTGATTAAAAAAAAATCAGAATAAAGAGGAAAATAAATCTGGACTCAAATGAGGAATTAATACAACTCTGTGTTTCTGTGATTGATTGTAATGTGATGATGTGCTGCAAACTGTGGCACTAAGAATGAATGAGTCTCTTAACGAACACCTGTAACCAATTGAAGGCGGGGGAGGGGAGCAGAATTCAACATAACATAAAAAGAGTGCTCCCCTTGGATTCAAACTAGTGACCTTGAGGTTGGCAATCGGCCACCTTACCCACTACACTACACTGGAGTTGTGTGAAGAGAGGTTGAGACTTTGATGAATGTGAGATTTTTCAATGATGCTTAAAAAAAAGAAAAGAGTAGAAATGAGCCACAACAAGTAAGTAGAGGACCTTTATGTGACTTGTGACTATTTTTTGATGAAATCAAACAAAGTATAATGCCCATTCCAGCGAATTAAAAAGTTGAGCTCCTGCTACTCTGCTGTGAAAAAAATTGCATTAGGCTGAATGGCAGAGAGAGAGCACCCAGGCTGCACTTAAAAAATATTTTAAATTATTCTCTGAGTCTCTGTGCATTTTTGACGGCATTGTAGAAGACAAGCGTGGCTACAAACTGTTTCCAAAATCATGAGTGTAGAGTGTCATTTGTAGCTTTGCTGGCAGTTTCAGAAGAAAAGTTCCAGTCGCTTTTTTGGCTCTCCTGCACTCTACGATGACGTCACCCACTCTGACCCAACCCCATACACACTCATTGAAAAGTGTGAAATTTGTCAGAAATCCTCATGTGCTTTTAAAGGATTTATCTCAAAAACGGTACAAGCTATGAAAAAGTTGTACACACAGGATGAATACATTAGAAGTTTGTCTACAGCTTAGAATTTGAATGAAGTCTCTAGCAGAAAGTATGTGGACGCTTTAAAGGCTGAAAGAAGTAAGAAGATTTGAAGAGTTTCAAGACTGTTCCAATGCATTCTCTATGGGGGGAAAAAAAATCAGAAAAAGTTAAATATTTGAAAAAGTATGAAAAATTTGAATACATCCGATAAAGTCCAGAAAAAGCTGCACGTTTTGATATATGAATTGTTGAAATAGCACAAAGTATGAAGGACTAGAAGAAGACTGTAACAAGGCGGAAGAAAATGGCCTAACAGAAGAACAATAGTGTGAATGCTGAAAGCATTCAAGCAGTGAGTTGAGGCCAAAGCTCCTTGTTGACAGCATTCAGTGTCTCATCATCTGTTCAGAGCTGAAGAAGCTTCAGAAAGTTTAGAAAATCAAAGTCCAACAGCTGAAGCAACCGGAAGCAGGTTAAACAGTGACAGAGAGAAAACAGCTCATTAATATTCATGAGAAGCTGCTGCTGCTTCAACACAGACGCAGTGACTCCACCTCTTCACCTGTCAGCTCCACCTGTGGCTCCATCCAGACAAACTCATGTTGTGCAGCCACATTTCTCAGAGACTCTGTCAGTACCTGCGTTTCAGATTTTCGCAAAATAAAAGCGATATTTCTGAAACTTCGAAAAAGTGCAATTGCTATTTGCAGACAAGTGTCTGAGTTGAAAACAACAGTTGTAGAAGCTGAGCTCGTTCTCTGCTGCTCTGAATCACAAACACTACGACTGCTCTCACCTTCTTCTCTCTGGACTCATCTCAACTGTTTTCTCTCTTCAGCTTCTTGAGAAAAATCCTCACACACAAATCCTGACATGTATGAACCAATGAGAAGCTGAAGCTTCAAACAACTACAACAGCTCCAGTCAGTGAACTCACCTCAGAGTCTCCAGTCTACAGTTTGGACTCTCCAGTCCAGCACACAGAAGCTCCACTGATGAATCATCCAGCTCGTTCACACTCAGGTCCAGGTGTCTCAGGTGGGAGGGGCTGGACTTCAGAGCTGAGGCAACGACTTCACAGTGAATCTCTGAGAGGTCACACTCAACAAGTCTGTGATTAGAGAAGAAACAAAATGTGTGAGAGTAAAATCAGACAATTTGTACTAAACAATCCTTTAACTGTGTGTGTGTGTGTGTGTGTGTGTGTGTGTGTGTGTGTGTGTGTGTGTGTGTGTGTGTGTGTGTGTGTGTGTGTGTGTGTGTGTGTGTGTGTGTGTGTGTATGTGTGTGTGTGTTATTGATCATGTCTGGACTCACTCAGCCTTCCTGCAGTTCCTCACAGCTGGGATCAGTCTCCGTCGTCCCTCCAGTGATGTCCTGTACTTCTTCAGGTCCAACTGGTCCAGAACCTGCTCTGACATCTGCAGCATGTAGGCCAGAGCTGAACACTGGATCTCAGAGAGTTTCTTCTCTGAACTGTTCTCTGACTCCAGGAACTGTTGGATCTCCTGATGAACTGACTGGTCCTTCATCTCCGTCAGACAGTGGAAGATGTTGATGCTTCTGTCAGGAGAGATTTTATCACTCTTCATCTCCTTCAGGTTGTTGATGGTTCTGTCAGGAGTGATGTAATCAATGCCCATTATGTCATAAAAGTCATCAATGTCCTCCCTTTGATCACTGTTCATCTCCTTGAGGTTGTCGATGGTTCTCTGGATGGTTTCTGGACTGTTGTCTGTCTGACCCAGCAGACCTCCTAACAGCCTCTGGTTGGACTCCAGAGAGAGGCCATGAAGGAAGCGAACAAACAGGTCCAGGTGACCATTTCTACTGCTGAGGGATTTCTGCATGGCTCTCTGCAGGAAGTCATCCAGGGTTAAATCAACATGTTGTTTTCCCAGGAACTTCTTGAGGACCTTTCTCTTCCTGTTGGTGAAACAGTGGAACATGTAGACTGCAGCCAGAAACTCCTGAACACTCAGATGAACAAAGCAGTAGACTGTTTTCTGGAAGATCACACTCTCTCTTTTGAAGATCTCAGTACAGAGTCCTGAGTTCACCAAGGCCTCTGTGACATCCAGACCACACTGCTCCAGGTCTTCTTGGTAGAACATGATGTTTCCTTCCTCCAGCTGTTCAAACGCCAGCCTCCCCAGCTTCAGAAGAACTTCCCTGTCGGCCTCCGTCAGCTCCTGTGGACTCGTCTCATGTCCTTCACCGTACTTGTTCTTCTTCCTCTTTGTCTGGACCAGCAGGAAGTGTGAGAACAGGTCAGTCGTGGTCTTGGGCAGCTCTCCTCTCTGGTCTGTGGTCAACATGTGCTCCAGAACTGTAGCACTGATCCAGCAGAAGACTGGGACTTGACACATGATGTGGAGGGTCCTGGACGTCTGGATGTGTGAGATGATTCTTCTGGACAGATCTTCATCACTGGACCTCCTCCTGAAGTAGTCCTCCATCTGGGCGTCAGTGAAGCCTCGGACCTCTGTTACCCTGTCGACACATGTAGGAGGGATCTGATTGGCTGCTGCAGGTCTGGAGGTGATCCAGACCAGAGCCGAGGGAAGCAGATTCCCCTGGATGAGGTTTGTCAGCAGCACGTTGACTGATGACGTCTGTGTGACATCAGACACAACCTCCCTGTTGTTGAAGTCCAGTGACAGTCGGCTTTCATCCAGGCCGTCAAAGATGAAGAGAAGTTTACAGACAGCCAGCTGCTCTGCTGTGACCTTCTGTAATGTTGGATGGAAAACATGGAGCAGCCCGAGAAGACTCAACCGCTGATCTCTGATCAGGTTCAGCTCCCTGAACGAAAGCAGAACCAGCAGATCAACATCTTGGTTCTCCAAGCCCTCGGCCCAGTCCAGAGTGAACTTCTGCACCGAGAAGGTTTTTCCAACGCCAGCGACACCGTTGGTCAGAACCACTCTGATGGGTCTCTGTTGGACAGGTGAGACCGTAGAGACGTCCTCTCTCTGTTGGACAGGTGAGACCGTAGAGACGTCCTCTCTCTGTTGGACAGGTGAGACCGTAGAGACGTCCTCTCCCTGTTGGACAGGTGAGACCGTAGAGACGTCCTCTCTCTGTTGGACAGGTGAGACCTTAGAGATGTCCTCTCTCTGTTGGACAGGTGAGACCGTAGAGACGTCCTCTCTCCGTTGGACAGGTGAGACCGTAGAGACGTCCTCTCTCCGTTGGACAGGTGAGACCGTAGAGACGTCCTCTCTCCGTTGGACAGGTGAGACCGTAGAGACGTCCTCTCTCTGTTGGACAGGTGAGACCGTAGAGACGTCCTCTCTCTGTTGGACAGGTAAGTCTTTAAAGATGTCGTTGCACTTGATTGGAGTGTCATGGAGGGTCTTCTTCTTGGACGTTGTCTCCAGCTGTGTCACCTCATGTTGGGTATTAACCTCTTCACTCTGTCCCTCTGTGATGTAGAGCTCAGTGTAGATCCTGTTGAGGAGGGTTCCACTTCCTGTTCCACTTCCTGTTGCCTCAGTTCCTTCAGTCACTCGTTCACATCTGCTCCTCAGACTGATCTTATGTTGATCTAAAACCTCCTGCAGACCACGATCTGCTGAGAGAGAAGAGACAGAGTCAGACTGAAGACAGAGAGTCTGACAATCTGATCAGATTATTTTCATCAGCTACAGAAAAACTACAGACAACAAAGAGAAGGTTTGAATCATCATCTTAAATGTCAGTGCTGTGTGATGGAACAATGACTCTGGAGAAAACAACAGGTCCTGGTTTCACTAATGACCACATCAGCAGACAGATGTTCACTCTCACTTTGTCCACAGCTGCTCTGATTGGCTGTCTGCAGCTCACCTCTGGTTCTGGGTCTTTGTCCATGATCCTTCAGGACGTCAGAGACACCACTCCTCTTCCTCCTGTCAAGACATTTCTGGATCAACAACATGTCACAGCTCCACATCTGAGCTCTGATTGGTTTACCACCTCAAGGGGGCGGGGCTTCAGTAAGCAGAGGAGCAGAGAGAGAGAGAGAGTAGAGGAAGACGAGTGTAGAGAGACAAGCTGAATGAAGACCTGGTCCTGAACTGGTCTGGTTTCTGTCTCTGTTTATCTGTTGACCTTAAAGCAGATGTAAGCAGAATATTTGTGTTAAAGGCCCCATGGCATGAAAAATGTGATTTTGGTGATTTTTTCGTGCATGGGGAGGTCTCTGGGCCACGTATATACTGCCACATGCATCAAACTGGTCATAAACGGAGAAACACACACCGCCCATTTGTAGGAACTGTCTCTTTAAGACGAGCGGATAGCACTTCCTCCTTTCTGTGATGTCACACACAAGGTAACTCCGCCCACCATGACCAGTTGTTTATTTTCAATTTTTATGAATGCAGCTTAGGTTTCAGTTACTTGCCTGTGATTGGCCCGACCACATGCCACTCAAAAACAGTGAGCCAATCAGAGGAGAGGTTCTCATTCTCTCTTCTGATTGGCCAAATGACCTGTGCCTGCTAGAGCTCCAGAAAGAGGCAACAGAAAGGGGCAGTAGAAACGATATTAAGCAGATCACAGGTACTCAAAACCAATGATACATCTTGTTAGGGATATCAGCAGGTAAATAAACCCAGAGAAAAGTGCACAGCATGGGGCCTTTAATATATGTTTTAAATAGTTGTATCTTCCGACAGCAATCACTTCTATAGAGTGTTTGGTCTGAAACACGGGTCTGTCAGTCACTCTGCTCTGCTCTGAGCCGAGGAGAAAACTTTCCTTGTATCCTACAAGTTTTATCCAATGAGGAGAGAGAACGGCATAAAGGGGCGGTCCTCTCTGTGTGTGCAGCCAAGGGATGCGCTTGAATGTGGTGACGTAGGGACGAGGGCGGGGACTGCTAACTCCATCTGCTGACAGGAAGTTAGACAAAACCACCGGATCACTTACTTCTGCTTTAAATCTGGACTCTGAAACAAACTCCCTGTTAGTTTGAGTCTCTTCAGTTCTGCGTCATCTCGTCTGGTTTTTACTCCAAATGTGTGAAATGATTGAGAAGCTGTTGGTGGTGTTTTCCTCTTTCAGACACTGATCATGTGTTTGATGTTGGTTCTGGACTGAGTCCTATCAGCTCTTTAACTAATGAGCTCCTCAACCAGACGTTGCTGTGTGGCTCTAATGAACCTGTGTTAGTTAGTGTGAGGAGACTGAGGCCCCGTCCAGACGAATACGCGGCTTCACCGAATCCGATCTTTTTCTTAATCGTTTTGAAAAAAATCTCCGTAAACACGGCATCGTTTTCAGAAATATCTGCGTCCACACGCATCACCTGAAAACGACCCAAAACGCTGTAGTACCTACTAGGGGTTGCACGACTTCAGATTTTTAAAAGTCGACTCTAATGTTATGAAAGTCGAGTCGACGTCGACTAGTCGCTGATGACGTCATTCATATTTTTCCCATCATAAATGCTTGGCAACAATCTGTAGATTATTCACTGACAGACGCTCATGCACAGAAATGAGTCCACAGAACAGCAGCTTTAGCCTATAAACAACAAGCTGTAAATCAGTTTGTTTTTCTGTAACATGCACTCCTATACAAGTGCAAAAGATAATACTGTAGCTACTGTCCGTTAAACAATTAGGGAGGAAAACGACACTAGGCCTCGTCACCATCACAGTCCTGCTCACTCACAGTTTCACTCACATTTTTTTTCTGGTTGGTTGTTGCTGTTGTTGGTTGTCGTTGTGCGCGACGTAAAGCTGTCGATATGAGCGGAGTTTTTTTTTTTTTTTTTAAATTGCCGACAGCCCGACACACTGGCCGCGGCAGCGCAGCGCCTCACAGGCGCTTGGCTGGTGTCACGGGGTGTTCCCACCAAACGCGATGACGCTTCATCGCGCGTCGAGATTACATGTAAAGTCAATGCAAACACGCGATTAGTCGCGTCATCGCGCCGGGCGATGCGATGGACGCGATAGCGCGGCGCGATGGACGCGTTGGCCGCGAAAAATCGCCTCCATCGCGTCGCCCGGCGCGATGACGCTTCATCGCTCGAGCTCAAATAATTGAACTTTTGCGGCGAATTCGCGTGAAGACGCGCCGCGACAGCCTATCAGCTTTGAGATCGTCACCGACGTGCTGACGTACGGACGTACTGGTGTTCCCTTGGCAGTTTAGTCAGAGCGAGTCTATTGACAATATTAGAAGTTTTCTGGTTTAGATTAGTTTATTATTCAGATCCCCATTAGCGGCAGCAAAGCCACAGCTCTTCAGTGTTGCTTTTCCGGTTTGGATATTCGGACCTGAAAGCCCGTTATCACTGCTGTTTTCAACCAGCGGGCGCTGCGAGCCGACCGCCCCGTCCCAAAGCACTCAACAGGCGGTCAGTCACACAGTAGTTCACGGAGCTGTCTCTGCTGCAGCCAGAGACCCACACCACTGTTCCTGTCCCATCTACAGGGACAGGAACAGTGCAGCGACGGTGGTTATCTCAGCCAGAGAATGAAATAGTGGGAGAAATGTTGTTGTTTGGGCGGGCTCGTCGCGCGACGCGATGCCGCGACGAGGCGTTTTTTGCATATTGAACCAGCGTCAAAACTGGAGCGTCTAGCGCGACGCGATTTCATTTGACGCGCGATTCAATCGCGTTCATCGCGTTTGGTGGGAACACCCCGTCAGGCAGCAGCTTCTCCTGCTCTCTCCGCGCCGGTCAAACATCGACCCGTCTGTAGGCTACAGGTCTGTCTCTAGCGCTGTGTGTATGGATGTGTGTCTTGTGTGCAGACGCAACTGACAAATATCTAGGCGGACAAGCAAACTTAATCATCATTTATTTTATTTTGAAAATCGACCGGATTCTCTCGCCTTTTCTGTGCCTGACTTCCTGTCTGGTACGCGCTCGTTCCATCCAGCTTGACGGCGCTCGTATTTTTTTCATTCAGCGCACTCAGCTGTTGTTTCAAGCCGCTACTCTTGTAGCCTACTGTTACATGATCAGCAACTAGTCGACGTCAAGCTCAAAACGTCATTGTGGAGCAGTAAAGTCGACTAGTCGATTAGTCGACTAGTCTGTGCAAGCCCTAGTACCTACATACTGCAGGTGTGTGTGTGGAGTGTGTGTGGCGCTGCAGCGCTGCCTGCCACACATAAACACAGCTGAAGAAGATGGGAAGTCCCCGCTGTAATTAAATAGAAGAAGTTCCCTGCTGTATTCAAACTCAAACATGGATTAAATGTTGACAGGGAGTTGTGTCAGAGTAAATATGACGATCAGTGATGATTAAACAGCCGCGATTCAGCTGCAGCGTCTGAGCGACCTGACGGTAGTCGGCCGAGACTGTCAGTGTGCAGCTGCTGCAGCGGTGTGTGTGTGTGTGTGTGTGTGTGTGTGTGTGTCTCAGGTTACAGGTAGAGCGGCGGGGGGCATGACATCATCGTTTCTGAAAAAGTCCGTATTGGCCGTCCAGAAGAAAACGCTGGGGCGGCGTTTTCAAATTTTCTCACTCTGGGACCCGTTTTCAAAAAATACCGTTTTCACCCCCTGAAAACGCCGGATTTGTGTGGACGCGAGGCCAATCCGATAAAGTATTTATCCGGATTCGAAAAAAACGGATTCGTTTGGACGAGGCCTGAAGCTGACAACAGAAGCTTCAGCAGCTCCACCTGAGCTTCACTACATGTTGTGGAGAAGCTCAGTCACAGACAGGAAACAGGAAACACTGATCACTCCTGTCTGGTTCCTGGCTTTTCAAAATAAAAGTCTCTGTGTATCTCTGCTTTAATCTCTACTGTGACTTCAGTTTAAAGGCTGAGACGTGTGGATCATTAAAGTGTTTCCTCCAACATGGAGACACTGTGTCTCCTCTCTGTCCTTCTGTCCACTGACAGCTCTACAGACAGGTGGAGCTCACACAGGGTGCGTTCCGATGGCCCTCTAGTTCCCGGCGTAGTGGACTACACAGGGTGTTCTCCATGTTCAGTGTGGTTCCAAACCGCAGGGAGCAGTTTGAAGGGAACTGTGAACTGTGCAGGGAGTGAACAACGGTTCCTCACTTCGCCCAGTTCACCGGATGTTGACAACTGATATTACCCATCAGCCATTGCGGTCCGTTTGCGTGCGTTACGTAAATTGGCAGGGCTAACGGTTACCTGTCTAACTTTAATAGCTCAGTGGCTCAATAAACGCTCCATGAAAAAATATTTTTTCCGGCGAATATCTTAGTTACAACATGACTGAGCTAACTGGAGTAGTTTCATGTGGTGTCCCACAACGGGAGGGTTTTAACAGCTGACGTCCTGATGTTAGCTTAGCTACCGCCGTTAGCTTAGCTGCCACCGTTGGGCGCATGACGTCTGTCCGGCTACCCATTTCTCCAACCATACATTTCTTTATTTTTGCGTCCATTAGTCCGACTTCCCATTTCCCCGACTTAAGTAGCGACAGCCGTTAGCTTTCCTGTCAGCTGAGCCACTGATGCTTTCTACACACCCTGATGCCCCGAAACTGAATAAATACCACGCATTGCAACACAAAACTGCTTTGCTTGTGCACACAGAAATAGTAATGTTTCTTCAATCATTTCAGATTTGTCTAAACGGTGATAGTGGCGTGAAACATTTTGAAACTTAAAAACTTTATTTTTAAACTCGACCAGAAACAGCTGTGACGTTGCAGGGTGTTCCGATTGGTATTATATCGGTTAAGTGAAGTCTCCTACGGCAGATTCCCTGTGCAGGGAGTCGGGAGTAGGGGGCTCTGTCCAACTAAACTGTGGATCGGAACGCAGCCACAGGTGTTGAGATCAGCTGATTGTGGGTGTGTCTGAATCCACCTAGGGAAACTATGGAGGTGGAGACGGGGCTGGTGTTGGTGCAGCAACGTTCACACTGACTGAGGCTGATGACACAGGAACATGGGGACACTGTGCTTCATCAGTCTGATGTTTCTGTCTCTGAGGTTTGTTGTGAACCTTCAGAGTCTGATGGATCTGGTTCCTGGTTTCTCTCTGTTTCCTTCACATGAGTCTAATGTGTAGCAGACCACTTTTTGGTTTTATGTATTGCTGTTACTCATTTTGTCCAAAAGAGGGCAGCCTTGTATTGCTAAAATGGTTAAATAAGTTAGCCGGTGCATATTCTCATTTGTCCAGGTCATAGTATTTCAAAGGAGGTTAAATGTAAAGCAACTGGACTTAGTTATTTGTCTAGGAAGACGTTTCACCTCTCATCCAAGAGGCTTCATCAGTTCATGTAGCAGCTAACCAGGCTGGGACTGGTCCAACTATCTGGTGTGGAGACTCACTATTTAACCTCTTGTGTGGGCGTTCACAAGTGATGATGTCACTGGTTCCCTTTTGTGCTCCAAGTGCCAACGACAGTCGTTGGAGTGACAGTCGTTGGTGGGAAGTTGGTTTCGACTTCGAAGTCGAAACCAACTTCCCACCAACGACTGTCACTCCAACGACTGCATTGTGACATGATTTCGTTACATAAATATATTTAATGATTTGAGTGCATTATAGTAAAATGTCATTCATCTGGTTTTTATATGCATATTGTCCGTTTTGAAGGTTATATTTGTAATGAGCTTTTATTTTGAAGAGACCGCTAACATACCTTGTCACTTCCTGGCTGTATTGTGTCTTCCGGTATAAACAAGGAACAGTATGAATGAGCTGACGGTAAAAGTAAAAAGTTTTAAGGTAGGGTATGCTACATAATGACTGAATCATCTTCAGCTCAGTTTACAGTAGAAAACGTCTCTTACCGTGACTCTGAAGATCTAGGTCCAGGTTCAGGTCCAGGTCCAAGACTGAAGTTAGGAGGTTGATCGTTGGACCGGTCACTCTTCATAGACAGACAGATGGATCCAGGTCCAGTTCCAGGTCCAGGACTGAAGTTAGGAGGTTGATCGTTGGACCGGTCACTCTTCATAGACAGACAGATGGATCCAGGTCCAGTTCCAGGTCCAGGACTGAAGTTAGGAGGTTGATCGTTGGACCGGTCACTCTTCATAGACAGACAGATGGATCCAGGTCCAGTTCCAGGTCCAAGACTGAAGTTAGGAGGTTCATCGTTGGACCGGTCACTCTTCATAGACAGACAGATGGATCCAGGTCCAGGTCCAGGTCCAGGACTGAAGTTAGGAGGTTCATCGTTGGACCGGTCACTCTTCATAGACAGACAGATGGATCCAGGTCCAGTTCCAGGTCCAGGACTGAAGTTAGGAGGTTGATCGTTGGACCGGTCACTCTTCATAGACAGACAGATGGATCCAGGTCCAGTTCCAGGTCCAAGACTGAAGTTAGGAGGTTCATCGTTGGACCGGTCACTCTTCATAGACAGACAGATGGATCCAGGTCCAGGTCCAGGTCCAAGACTGAAGTTAGGAGGTTGATCGTTGGACCGGTCACTCTTCATGGACAGACAGATGGATCCTGGAGACTCTGCTCTTAGTCTGTGGTTCTGACCTCTGCAAACACAAACATGTTTTTATTCACAATAGAAATTCAAAAAAATTCCAGCGCACACTAGAGCATAGGATAGACACGATTTAAACAACTCGTTACACATGTTGCTCCATTAGATTCACTGACAGGATTTGCAAAAAGAGTCAGCAGCGACTTTTCTGCCTAAGAAAACTTGCTAAATTTGGTATTGACAAAACTCTGATGACCCTTTTTTACAAGTCCTATATTGAGTCAGTTTTGATATTTTCTTGTATATGTTGGTTTGGAGGTCTGAATGTCACCCACAAGAATGCCTTAAATAGAATTGTGAACATAGGCAGCAAAATTATTGGTGCGCAGCAGAGCAATCTCTCTGTCCTTTACAACAGGCAGGTGGTGAAGAAGGCAAATTCGATCTTGTCTGATCATTCTCACCCCCTTCTTCAACACTTTAAGCTCCTCCCCTCTGGCACCCGCTTTAGTTTCCCCCCAGTCAGAACCAACAGATACAAATACCCCACAGCTATCACCCTCCTTAATGCGGGGAAAAGGAGGTAGTCACGCAGTCACTTTGTTTTGCACTTTTATTTATTTATTTATTTATTTAATTCAATTCAATTCATTTATTAAGGACTGCACAACAAGTCGGCAGAATTTGCTTTGCTTTGCTTTGCTATTTATTATGGTTATGTCCATGTATTTTTAGATTTTGATCGATTGTTGTTTTATCTATTTCTTCTGGATTTTTATAGTGGCTTGTTGCTTTTCACCTGCCATCATTGTTGTAGTGCTGTGTTCCTTGTCTCTTTGTCTTTCCATCTCCTTGTTGCCTGTCATGTATTTTAAATGTTGAAGCAGTTGCTGCAAAACACTTGCCCGTTTCGGGACAATAAAGGAATTTACTTACTTACTTACAGATTTGCTCTTGATTGTCATCAGGTGTGTGCTTAAATAGACAAGGTGAATGACATCATGATCATAACACCCCAACAATCAATCAATCAATGAGATACAGATGCATTGTGGAAGTCTACAGTGATGTCAGCGTCCAGCACCACACACTGTAGTCAAATACTGTATGTAAGCAACACAGCAGCATCATACGGTGTGTTTACATGGAGCCAAATATTCAGATTAGAATTGGTTTAGAGTCCAAACCGAATGAAAATTCTCCGTATAAACAGCTCAATCAAACCGAACCGAAAATTAAATTTCATTTGGTTTCAGAGAGGTGGAATAAACCTTTTCTTAAACCGATAGAAAGTAAAATAACATCATGTAAACGGTGAAACTGAATGTTGTCTGGTTCAGCTACAGGTTCATGTTTAAAGAGGCTCAGTCATTTCCTCAAACAGCTGCTCACTCTAGTTTCTATCAAACCAACAGGAGGAAACACAGGAAACATCTGTCAGGGACTACTTTCAGCAGCGGATTGATCCACATTTGGTGCTGTAGTGAGTATGTGGGGCAGCAGGACGGAGTCTAAATAAACTACAGTGTGTGTTGATGTTTAATGTGGACCTTAATGTTGTTTCATGGCTGTAAAACATCCGTGGTGAATAAATGCAGTGGCATCGGGTAAACACCAGATCGGATATCTCATGTAAACAGTTAACCCTAAAGACTTGTTTGGGATGAATTCAATCAGAAAGAGGAAAGTCTCATGTAAACCCTCCGAATGTTACATGATTATTTCTTAGCGTGGTGAATGTGCAGGTCTCTCACTGTGAGTCTGAGTGTCCAGGTCCAAGACTGAAGTCTGGAACAATTCCTTTGGACCGGTCACTCTTCAGAGACGGACAGGTGGATCCTGGAGACTCTGGTCCGTCCTCCTCTTCCTCCACATTAACACTCATCTTCAGGACTTCAGTCAGTCTGAGAGGCAAGGCAAGGCAAGGCAATTTTATTTGTATAGCCCATTTTTACAAACAGTTCATCTCAAAGGGCTTTACATGGCATCATAACAACATCCTCTGTCCTTAGACCCTCACATCCACTGAGGAAAAACTCCATAGAAAACCCTTTTACAGTTTTTCTCGATTGCTAAGACACATTTCTTGAAAGCTTCTCACCTTTTCTCTAAACTGTGAACACAAACCCCAATTTTCAAGCTACATTCACAAAACCTCAGACTCTTCTTGCAAAACCAAACTTTCACCTCAAAACAGTTCAATCTGTGCCCAAAACTGAACTCTGTTGTCAAATCGTACCCCGAGTCAATCAAAATTACTGTAAAAACACTACTGAGCAGTCACTAAACACAACACTCAGGACATGAAGCTGTAGAAATAAATGTTTATCGTTCACTGTAGCTAAATGCTACACGGATGCTCTCCTTCCCTTTCTTTCACCCTCCTCCCTCCCTCCCCACATCCATTTCATCCCCTTTTCCTTCCTTCTTCTTTTTTCTTCCCAGTTCATCCCTCCCTCCTTCCCTCCCTCATCCTCTCTTCCTTCACTCTGTTGTCTCTCATCTTCTCCTCTTCCTCTCCTCCTCTTCTCCCTCCATAAATGCATGTTGCAAAACAAAAAACCTGTGCATTTAGCACTTGTACATAGTACTGTAAAAAAAAAAAAACAACAACACAGAAATCCTGTGCATTTTACACGTAGTACTTGTACAGTACAAAAACAAACAGAAATCTTGTGCATTTAGCACTTGTATGCAGTAAACCTACGTAAAAAGTACAAAAATATACAAATTACTCAGCCACATCATCATTTCTCTGTTCTGTACTTCATCCTGAACTGGTTTATATATGTTCCCTCACATCATTAGACACAAGAGTTATCAATTTTGAGTTGTTGTGTTCAACCGGTGAAACTTGTGCTTTAGTTGTGTTTGACTTTTGCCACCTGTGCTCAGTATTATGCAACACAGCTGCATCACAATGAAAATGTGTTGGTAAGATGTGTCTAAACAGGTGAAAAGTCCTTATGATTCTGCCAAAAGAGTGACGGATTCAATCAGTGGGTTCAGGCAACTGAGAATTTGGTTCAGACAACAGGGTTTAGTGTTTCAGCAAAACTGTAACAGGGAAAAATCGGAGAAACCTCAGGGTGAGCAACAGAGGAGGGATCCCTCACCCAGGACAGACAGACGGGACAGAGATGTTGTTACAGACAAGAAAACAGTTTACAGTTTATGTCACAGAATGTGCGAAATATGGAAATGTTAGCAGGAGTTAGGAGGGGAGAGGAGGGGAGAGGAGTGGAGAGGGGAGGAGAGGAGAGGGGAAGAGAGGTGGGGAGAGGAGGGGAGGGGAGAGGAGGGGAGGAGAGGGGAGAGGAGGGGAAAGGAGAGGGCTCTGTGTAACCAGATCAGATGTGTCCCCAGCAGTCTAAGCCTATAGCAGCGTAGCTATAAAATGGTTCAGAGCTTTATCATTAAGAGCCTTATATAGAGGGAAACCAGAAGCACTGACTGAGCTGAACACACACACACACACACACACACACACACACACACACACACACACACACACACACACACACACACACACACACACACACACACACACACACACACACACACACACATTAACAGAATTACACGGTGTAATAAACTTCTCCTTCTGGTCTGTGTATTATTCAGTTCGTCACAACTGGCTGATACAACAGGAAGTAGCCCCCCCCCCCCCCCCCCCCCCCTTTAGTCTCAGTGTCTCTGTGTAGACACAAGTTCACTCTGACTCTTCTTCCCTCCACACTTCACAGGGACTGATCTATAATATATATATAATATAGAGACTCAGAGATTTATTATAATAACAATGTTGGTTTAACACTCACCTAACGCAGCCCCATTCTCACTCCTCTCGTTTTAAAATGGCGTCTGAACTAAATACTTTCACTTTCTCTAACTCCTCCCTCTGTGTGTTTACAGGAAACTACCACTCTAAACAGCCTACTTCCCTACTTCAGCTGTTGGCTTATGAGTAGCCTATATATCTTACATAAGGTTCATTAATGGTCGTTGTAAGACATGCTACCACATAGTGTTAAAGTAAAAAACAAAAAAAAGTGAATAAAAATAATCCATAGCAGTGAGTGGGCGGAGGGTTCAGTTGATGAGGCAGTGAGTTTCAGTTCACATAAAATTTAAAAAAAAAAAGCCTATTTGTGGCTTATGCAGTTGTACTTTTTGGTTTTCTTTGATTGTTTGTTTTCCTTCTTGTTTTAGTCTCCACATTTAATTTTTTTTTCTTTCACTATACACTATACCTACACACAGAATTTAAGAAAATGTTATTTTTGTGTATAATATTAGGGCTGTTGCGTTAAAGGGACAATGAGGAGTTTCCATTTGGTTATAAAAAAGTCTCACATTAAAGCAGAAGTAAGCGATCCGGTGGTTTTGGCTAATGCTGCGTTCCAGGCAGGCTTTTGAAACCGTAAATTACAGCTTCAAGTCACAACTTATGACTTTGTAGCGTTCCAGGCTCCGACCTGTTTTACCTGTGAAAGTCACTATAACGGCCACTCGTAACTTCTGACCCGTGAACTCGTACCAGATCGAACTGGTACCACTTCACAGGTCGGAAAAACACGAGTTACGAGTTGCCTTGAACGCACCATAACGTCTTGTCAGCCGATGGAGTTAGCAGCCCCCGTCCTCGTCATGGATCTATTGGTCCTCGTCCCTACGTCACCACATTCAGGCGCATCCCTTGGCTGCACACACAGAGAGGACTGCCCCTTTATGCCGTTCTCTCTCCTCATTGGATAAAACTTGTAGGATACGAGAAAAGTTTTCTCCTGGGCTCAGAGCAGAGTGACTGACAGACCCGTGTTTCAGACCAAACATGTAAGTGATTGCTGTCGGAAGATATAACTATTTAAGACTTATATTAACACAAAAATATCACTTACTTCTGCTTTAATGTGGATGAATCTACGTTACCACTTAAAATCTATGGTTTTGTCTCTATGGTTATTTTGTTATTATTAGTGGTGGTGGAAATGCTGGGCGAGCCGATTTCGTGGCGAGTCATGAGAATAACGTCGCCGAATCTCCGTTTATGGTGGGAACTACGACGGTATGTGATCGTCTTCCAACCTCTGACTTTAATTCTTGATGAATGAAAACATGAGTCTGTCTTGCACCGGTCAAAGAATTTCACGGTGCGGAGGCTCATAAATGTAGTGTGGAAACATCCAAAACTCCTCGTCCCTTTAACCGCCATGCGATTAATTTTTTTTAATCCCGTTTTCTCCCACTAAATAAACAGTGTTATATGGAGCTGTTCTGTCTAATATTTTATTGAAAACTGAATAAAAACAATTTGACATGAATAAAATAATATTTGTATAACTCTAAATAGGTTTGTTGGTCACATTTAAACGGTTAAAACCAAACGAACGTTACGTTTTATATCCACATAGATAGCATAGGCTGATTGATAGACAGACATTTTTTTTTTCATCTCAATTTTTATTAACAAAATCTGGCATTACATTGTGGCCAACATGACCAAGCAGATAATACAAAAATAACCACAAATGAAAAAAAAAAATACACAGTCAGAGTTGGTCAGGAATTAAAGTAGTCAATTTTTCATAAACACATAAGGCTTGTTTCGTTTTGATATGTTTTAAGGACTTTTTGAAAATAAACATCTCATTCAAGAAAATTAAAAACAGTGGTGTGCTGTTTGAAAATCTACATCTATGGATAAAATGTTTCGCCAAAATAATTAAAGTGTTAAAGCAGAAGTAAGTGATATATTTGTGTTAATATAAGTCTTAAATAGTTATATCTTCCGACAGCAATCACTTCTATAGAGTGTTTGGTCTGAAACACGGGTCTCTCAGTCACTCTGCTCTGCTCTGAGCTGAGGAGAAAACATTTATCGTATCCTACAGTTTTTATCCAATGAGGAGAGAGAACGGCATGCAGGGCTGTGTGTGCAGCCAAGGGACGCCGTGAATGTGGCGACGTAGCGACGAGGACTGTTATGGTGCGTTCAAGGAAACTCGTATTTTTCCGACCGTGAAGTCGTACCAGTTCGATCTGGTACGAGTTCACCGGTCGGAAGTTACGAGTGGCCGTTATAGTGACTTTCACCGGTAAAACAGGTCGGAAAAACACGAGTGGGTTGCCTGAAACGCTACAAAGTCGTAAGTTGTGACTTGAAGCTGTAATTTACGATTTCAAAAGCCTGCCTGGAACGCAGCATTAGCGAAAACGACCGGACCACTTACTTCTGCTTTAATAGTGTTGAAATTTAGGATCGGTGCTTGAGCGTCCTTTTCTGAGGTCCAGGTTTGAAAAAATCCCCAAAACGTTCTAATACAATGACAATCAAAAAATACATGTTCAAGCGTTTCAATATCTAGGTCACAGAAATTACAATTATTACATTCCACATTAAAGGGACAACGAGGAGTTTTGGGAAAGCAAAGTGTTTTCTCACTACATTTATGAGCCTCTGCGCACCGTGAAATTCTTTGACCGGCGCAAGACAGACTCATGTTTTCATTCATCAAGAATTAAAGTCAGAGGTTGGAAGACGATCACATACCGTCGTAGTTCCCACCATAAACGGAGATTCGGCGGCGTTATTCTCATGACTCGCCACGAAACCGAAAGTAAAGAAACGCTGGTCGGCTCGCCCAGCATTTCCACCACCTCTAATAATAACAAAATAACCATAGAGACAAAACCATAGATTTATCTAAAATGGACCATTAACAAGTGGTAACGTAGATTCATCCACATTAATATGAGAGTTTTTTATAACCAAATAGAAACTCCTGGTTGTCCCTTTAAATCTTTTTCTAAGAAATGATAGACAGAAAATATCCAGGAGATGGCGGTAAACAAAAAAAAAATGGCGGACGCGGCTTTCAAAAACCGAACGAAGAAGAACTTCACCTCCCACAATCCTTTGCCCGCTTGCCTTCTTCCGGTTTGCAACAGCCATTCGAGCCCTAAGATGGCGGACCGGCGGCGTAGGAGGAGGCGCGCGTCCCAGGACAGCGAGGACGACGACGAGTCCGGTTCGGGTTCGGGCTCGGACAGCGGCCGCTCGGCTTCTTCCCCGGCGGGCACCAAGGCCCCGAGGGCGGCGGCGGCGGCCGGCGGCAGCAGAGAGCCCGAGCCCGCCGAGGTGACGGCGAGCCGGCCGCCGCCGCCGAAGAGCGACGTGGAGTCGGAGTGTGTGAGTAACGGCAGCGGCGGCTATGTGGCTATGTGGCTAACGTTAGCTCTTAGCTCCCGGTACCGACTGTTTCCTCCCGGTAGAACTTTTCCTTTAGGCCAGAGAGTGCTCGGTTCGGCTCGGTTCGGTGGAGCTGGTCCAGCTGCGGACTAATACTCCTCTAATTTAAACAACTTCCGCCTTTATTCAGCGGCGGCTTCAAGAAGGAATCCCAACTAACTACTCAACTTAGCTTATGTGACCGTTAGCGCTGGAAAATTGAAAATCTGCTTCCTTTAAAGGGATAGTTCGACATTTTCCAACTAACTACTTAGCTTATGTGACCGTTAGCGCTGGAAAATTGAAAATCTGCTTCCTTTAAAGGGATAGTTCGACATTTTTTGGTAAATTCTCCCCATCGCCATAACCCCTATCCACCTTTTTTTTCCCGAACGTCTAAAACGTAACTTAAAGCATGTTTTGCTCTTCTGGTGGAATTTTATGTTTACGTTTCCATGGTTTCGGTAGTCGCGGTAAATGCATGGATTTTTTATTTTTATTTCAATGAAAATCTGTAAAACGCATGGATCATCACACCAGCTTTTAACAGTGGATATCACACAAGTTGACATCTGTGTTAAAAGCCATGCGTTTACCGCAACTACAACAACGACTGAAAACCATGGAAACGTAAACGTACAATTCCACAAAACCGGCTCCCGGTTTTGACCAAAGATGACGTTCGGATACTTGTGGATAGTCATAGCAGCAGGTTCGTGGCCTTTAATAATCGGTGCATGTTGTTTTGAGATCGGCGGGGCAGAGACGGGAGGTGAACGGTACAGGTCCCCTTGTCCCTCATCAAACTCATCTAATACACAATCCAACAACTCCACAACGCTCTGGTGGACAAGTTGTGACCTGCACATTCACCACGCTATGAGGTAATCTTGTATAATTGTCAAGGCTGCCGCCAAATAGTCCACCAAAGTTTCATGATCGGGGCCACCGTAGTCTCGTTAATTAATGGGAAACACTGTGTTATTATTAGGGATGGGTACCGAAATTCTGTACTTTTTTGGTACCGACCGAAATTCCCACCAAAGAACCGAGTATTGATTCACATAAAGTCAATCGGTACCACATTTCGGTACCTGAACGCACCCTCGTCGTGCGTCAGCAAGAGTGCAGTCTGCATGAGCACCGCACAGTCGCGCCCGTCCCCCTTCTCTCTCTCTCTCTCTCTCTCTGAAATGAGAGGCGGAGAAGCGGTAGCGCTAAGCTCCAGCCCGTTGTTTTAAATCACCTGAAAAACAGCCATCCGTCATTTAACGTGAAGAACAGACTGTTGTGACAATCCGTACCGAAGCGGTCCGGTCCCGAGTCCCGCTTCTCATCACAGCGGCGCCTTCAAGTCCTCGTCACGTAATGAGAGCATATCTATGATCTAAACGAGGATGAAGTCTCCCACTCTACAAAACGTGAAGTCCACATGTTGCAGAGTTTGCAGCAGTTTCAGTTTTGTTTTTTTTATTTGACAAAGTTTCACACAGAGCTTTCTGATGGCTGTAGGAGTCTCTCCATGTTTCTCATTTTCCCACAGTAAAAACTGACATTTTTTCAGACAAGATGATAGTCTCATAAACTATTAGTTATACTCTTAAAGGCTGAGGAGTTGTGATGTTGTTAAAGCAGATATCAGCTTCACGGCCGTTTCGGCTAATGCTGCGTTCAAGGCAGGCTTTTGAAACCGTAAGTTACAGCTTCAAGTCACAACTACGACTTGGTAGCGTTCCAGGTAACCCGTAGCTCGTGTTTTTACCATCCTGTTGTCTGTGAAAGTTCCCTATAACGGCCACTCGTAACTTCCGACCCGTGAACTCGTACCAGATCGAACTGGTATGACTTCACAGGAAGGAAAAACACAAAGTACGAGTTTCTTTGAACGCACCATGAGTTAGCAGCCCCCGCCCTTGTCAGGCATCAATTGGTCCTCGTGCTACGTCACCACATTCACGCGCATCCCTTGGCTGCACACACAGCCCTTCATGCCGTTCTCTCTCCTCATTGGATAACACTTGTATCCCACAAGGAAAATTTTCTCCTCGGGTTACAGCAGAGCAGAGTGACGGAGAGACTCGTGTTTAGGCTGAAATACTTCATGTAAGTGATTGCTGACGGAAAATAGGACTATTTAGGACTTATATTAACAAAAACATTCCACTGATATCTGCTTTAAGAGGTAAATATTAAAATTTTAGACATTTTGATTTGATTTGATTTTTTTGAAAACAGGTACCGACTGGTACCGATATCGGTTCCCAGGTTTGGAATGAATTCAGTCAGAAAGAGGAAAAAGAAAAGTGTCCATGTAAACCCATCTAATGTTACATGATTATCTCACAGCGTGGTGAATGTGCAGGGCGTTTGTGGAGTTGTTGGATTGTGTATTTGATGAGTTTGATGAGAGAAAGCTGGAAATAACTGCGCGCCGTGCAGAGCTCACATCTCTGCTCCGCCGATCTCAAAACAACATGCACCGATAATTAAAGGTGATGAACCTACTGCTATGACTATAGGGATCTGATTAAATGTTGAACTATTCCTTTAAATTAAAAAATTTCAATGTGTTTTTATGGTTTGTTAAACGAGCAGTGAATCTTCCCCCTACAATTAACCATCATATCTTTATTGCTGCTCTTGTTTTCTGACTGAGACCATCTCTAAGTGTATTCAGCACCAGTCTTCATAATAATCCTGCTGCTTGATATTTACATTATTCCTAATTTTTCTTATAAACTGGGAGGTTTCATGGTGATTATTTGTTAGTTTAAATCTCCCAGCTTCAGTGAGGTTGTTGGTCCAGGGAGGCAGGAAGCAGCTGCTGGTGTTGTGGAGTTATTTCTCTGAGCTGCTGCTGCTGGTCAGCTGTGTTTCTCTGTGTGTAGGGGGGGTTCGGGCCTTTACGCATTTTAACCAATAGATGTCACTGCTGCTGAACAATACAGAGGATGGAGAGTTGTGGCTCAGAACTGACTCAGTGTTTTTGTCTTTGCAGGAGAGTGAAGATGGAGTGGGAGAAGGTAAGAACTTTATCATCCATAGCAGCTTTTAAGACACACAACTCATTAAATATAAACACACACAGACAGAAAAAACACCATATAGTAAATTTCCCTCCAGTCTGAGTGTGAAAATGACATAGAAGACAGAAGAGGCGTGATATTGTTTAGCGCTGCATCTAACCATTATTTTCATTATCGATTAATCTGTCAATTATTTAAACGATTAATCGTATATAATATTAGTAGTTTGATATTTTTCAACATTTTATTAGACGACGTCCTCTAATGTCTTGTTTTGTCCACTAACCAAAGAGAGACTCAGTTTATCGTCACAAAGGAGCAAAGAAACCAGAAATATTCACATTTAAGAAGCTGGAATCAGAGAATTTGGACCGATTATTATTCCATTATCAAAATAGTTGATTAATTTAATAATCGATTACTGTTTGATTAATCGGTTAACTGTTGCAGCTCTAATATTGTTGACAAAGCACATATTTTTATCAGGAAATATCAGGTTGTTTATAATGTTTTGTAAAAGGATATTTCATTAGCTGTAAATATCTTAAAGACCCCCTAAACCAAAAATGCACTTTTTTAAATGATTAACATGTTAATTTAGTGTGTGGGCTCTGTTACAAGGCACTTCAGGAGCAAAATTGCTAATCCACGCCATAAATGAGCATTTTAGACTTGAAAATTCAGTTTCAATCGGTTTCAATACCAGACTCTGAAAAAACTGGATTCAGTTTTTCAAATTGAAGTCAGTTTTCGTGCGTCACGAAACTGTAGCAACCAATCCCGTTGATTTTCCCCCCATCTCATTACATAAAATATGAACAGGGTACAAAGCGGGAGTAACGTACGTTAAACAGCGACGGCGGCGACGTTGCTCTGTGTTCGGGTGAGGAGCGGTGAAGGACGGTGATACCAACCTGTTACCGAGCAACTCAGAGACTCTGGGCATGGCCCCTGGATGCGAGCACCTAAAAAACTCTATATTCACAGCAGCAGCAGCAGCAGCGGCGGCTCTCTGCAGCCATTGTTTGCTGTAGTAGTTCACCGCGACAGCGACACTCTACATATACAGGTAGATGCAGTGTGTATTAGCGGTGGCTGAGCGGCAGCGTCGCCGCCTTGTTAACGGGAGACCCGTGTTCGATTCCCGGTGTGGACTTTCTTTTTCTTCTTTTTCTTTGTTATAAACTTTATTCACATTTCGGTTTACATTCAAATTTACATTTACTCACCGGAGGAAACACAAGCTTGCACGTGAAACCTGACGTGAGCTTCGTGTTTTGAAATCACCTTTCTGTCTCCCTTGCCCCCTGACGCGCACCGCCGTTACCTAGCAACCCTGACCAGGCAGTCATGCATATGAATAGCAGATGAATTTTTCAATGAGGGAGAAATAATGCACGTGTTTTTAGTGTCTTGGAGAGTTATTTTAAACAACTTTGTGTAGGTAAGCAATTTTAATCAAAGAATAGTCATAGCAGAGCATTTTTACAAATTTTAAAATGCCTCTTTAGGGGGTCTTTAATAGTAGTTTTTATTAATAGGTTATCATGTTGTTATTTTCCTGGTCCGACCCACCACAGATCAAGTTGTGCTGTTTGTGGAACTCCTGAATTTAGTTAAATTGAGTTTGACGTGTGTATGAAACAGTTTTATACTCAGCTTGTGAAGCGTCGTAGATTACTATCTTGTTGTTGTGAATCGTGTTGTGACCGTGTCCCCGTGTCCCTGTGTCTCTCCGTGTCTCTCCGTGTCTCTCTGTGTCTCTCTCCGTGTCTCTCCGTGTCCAGCTGTGCTCTCCGACTACGACAGTGCAGATCCAGAGGAGAACGGCTCCCACTCCGAGGTAAGAGATGAAGATTCAAACAAACTTTATTGTCCTTAATGAGGAAACTTTGGCTCAGGCAATAAAGTTTAAATGTTTTGAACCAGTTGTTTCAGTTGGAAAAAAAAACGAATCATGGCCTTTAATCCGTCTGGAAGATGGAAACTACTGTATGGAAATATATTTATCTTAATACTTAACTGGGTTTGGTCTAGGGCCCGACCGATTTATCGGCGAGCCGATTAAATCGGCCGATTATAGCCCGTTTGAAACTAATCGGTAATCGGCCAAAACTCGGCGATTGTCGCCGATATTTTCAGGAATAAAATGCAGGGAATAAAACTTGGTTTTACTTTGAAAAGATTCCCCCGCACCGGCGCCGACCTCATGACAAACTCCATCCACTACCACCTCAGTCACAGCACACAGCAGAGTGACTGATCTGTCTCAAACCCAGTGTTGCCACTGGCTTTCTGTTTCCCTTTTTTTTTTTTTTTTTACCGCGGTCGGGTTGTGAATTAATTAATTAATGCTCGTCTCCGGCCGTGTTGGGTCCGAGATTCAACAAGCCGGTCGGGGTCGGGTTTTACCGTTATATACCGGCACGGCAGTATGCTCATTTATCACCAATAAACACAGTAGATGAGGGAGGGAGTGACTGAGCTGAGGCTGTGTGACGGTGGGGGGGTCCGCGGCGTGGAGCGGTGCGGGACTCTGACTGCAGCGGGGACTATCATGTCTCTGCTCCGTGACACTGCTGTGAGACTGACCGCCGGTGAGCGCTTTGACACGGTGCCGGGCACGGCAGCAACCGCTGATCGCTTTTAATTGAAAAGAGAGAGAGAGAGGGAGAGAGAGACGCCGTGCCGTGTAAAAAAAACAACAACAAAAAGTATCACGTGTCATGACTTCCTGTATTTGGCCCTTCAAAATAAAAGCCCATATTGATTTTGACTTCATTTTGACAAGACAGGGCTTCAAATGTTTTTTTTTTTTCATGCAACCAATCGACCAATGAAATTTTAGTCGGCTAATGATTTTTTGGTCGACCAGGCAGCCCTAATTTATATATAATATAATATATATAGATATATTATTATAGTAATACAATTTCAAAACTTAATTAAAAAAATAATAATAATCGGCCGATTAATCGGTTATCGGGTTTTTTCCCCCCTAATAATCGTAATCGGCATCGGCCCCAAAAAATCCATATCGGTCGGGCCCTAGTTTGGTCTCATCTGAACTTATTTAGGTTAATTATTTAGTATGCGCTATTAGGGATGTCACAATTACTTATTTTCACAATTAATCGCGGTATTTAACACCACAATTAATTGGTCGTAAAGATTCCTAAATAACGTCACTTTCCAAAAAAAAGATTATGTATGAACCGTATCGGCAGACTTGGCGCCAAAGTAAAGGTAAATGCACAGATACTGGTCCATTTACCTACGTAGCATTGAGTTAGTAGGAATCTAAATGCTAGTTTCATTTGTAATAAAAAAAAATTAAAGATTAAAATGAACTTAAACATTTGGTATCGATGACAATTAATGACTTGAATATTTCAAACACTTCCCCTGGCGGATTAATAATTGGTCACATTTTAATAGATATTTAAAATATTTTATAATTAGTAAGGTAGTTATATTTTAACTATATTTGATTTTACACATGAATAGTGTTGTGAAATTAATTAATGCATAATAATCATAATACCGTGATTATTTCTCTGACAATAATCGTACCAAAAAAATCTGTTATCGTGACATCCCTGTGTGCTGTTGTACCGAGCTACGATCTCCTGGAAGCTATGTGGTGACATAATGATGTACTAATTCAGAATAATGAAAACAAACGATTAATTGCATAATTTATTTACATGATGAACATCCATTTACTCAATTATCAAAAATTATTTGAATTTCTGTCTGGAAATAGTCTGGTATTTTGAAATGTCAGATGTGTAGGAAGCCTGCAGACTGGACGGGAGGTTTTTATGTTTAATGTTGTCGTTCTGTTTCCTCAGGGCGTGGAGGAGGAAGAGGAGGAGGATGAAGAAGCTCCAGCTGCAGCTCCAGAGGCCAAACCTCCTTCTACCACCGCTGCTGCTGCCACTGCTGCTGCTGCTACCGCCGCTGCTGCCACCGACACCGACAGCCCTGCACTGGGAGGGGAGGAGGAGGGGGAGGGAGATGGAGAGCAGCAGCAGCAGCAGCAGCAGGAGGAGGAGGAGGAAGAGGAAGAGGGGGAGCAGGAGGATGAAGAAGAGGAGGAGGCAGAAGGAGACAGAGGAGGAGTAGGAGGAGGAGGGAGCAAAGAGGAAAACAAACCAGAGGAAAAGGCAAATCTAGCAGGAGAGAGACAGAGCGGAGACGGCCAGGTGAGACCGAGTGATCGTAAAGGTCTTTGCACACTGAGTCCGTTTTTTTCGCATGCGTTTTTCGTATCCGTCATCCGACAAAAAAAACGTTAGGTTGTCCACAAACCAAAGAGAGATTCAGTTTATTGTCATAAAGGAACAAAGAAACCAGAAATATTCACATTGAAGAAGCTGCAATCAGAGAATCTGGACTTTTTTTTCTCGATAAAACTACTCAAACTGATTATTAGATTATCAGAATAGTTGACGATTAATGTAATAATCGATTATTGTTGCATTAATTGATGAACTGTAGCAGCTCTATAGATAAACAGTGTGTCAGTCAGTGTTGGTCATGATGTAACGGTCCAATCACGCGCCTGCAGGAGTCGACGGACGAGCCGGAGACGAAGGCCGGAGGGAAACCGGGCCAGAAGCTGGACGACGACGAGGACCGGAAGAACCCGGCCTACATCCCCAGGAAAGGTCTGTTCTTCGAGCACGACGTCAGAGGACACGCCCAGGAGGAGGAGAGGTACGATGATCAGCTCTTTAACTCGCTGCTTTTCTTTTAATTCCTGCTCTTTTCTCTAAATTACTGTGTGAATTGTTGTTAAATACAATTCATCAACTTTTTCTCCTTCTGGTCCACTGTGATCCACTGGTTCTTGTGACTTTTAGGCCAAATCACTCCAACAAAAGACCAATGAAATGAAATGAAATGAGCGCACCAAATAACTAATCACTGAACGTTCATCTCAATCAGCGAACACAATAAATACACATGTTTTTTTACATTATGTTGCGTTGCCCGTGAATCTGACTGGATGCTTTTGGTTCCGCTGCAGCAGCGCTGTGTTGGTATGAAGCCGTCCCACACAATCTGATCTGCTCTCTGTTTTCAGATCGTAATAAAAATCCATGTGAAACACAAGCGCTGTACACTGCCGTACGTTGCCAGTGTAATTAATTGAACAAAGCTTTGATTCAGGAAAAAATATTTTTGCAATCGAATTATTCAAATATTACCGTACTTTCCGGATTTTAAAAGAAAATACATATACAGGCCGCACTTGAATATAAGATATTTACACAGAAAGACAGTAGGGAACTGTGACAGTCTGTTTTGGTTACGCTCCTCTCGCCCATGTGCATTTGTTTCAGGGTATCCGTGGGGTCTTGAAAAGTATTAAAAGGTGATAAATCAATTTGGGGAAAATGAAGACCCTTAAAAAGTATTAAAAAGTCTTTTCACAACTTTATAAAGTCTTACATTTTGAAGGTATTTTTTCAGAATTAGCTGTCCAAGAGTTTGAGTCCTAAAAAACATTGTGAAAGTGTGTGAATTTATTCATTTTTTTTAAAAAACAAAGATGAACTGGTACATAAAAAAGAAAAGAAGATTGTTTTTTTTTTGTTTTTTGAGAGTGGAGCAATGTTTTTTTTGTTTTGTTTTTTGATAAACTTTGCTTTATCCCAGCCTGTTTTAATTCTGTTGCATCATAGTGGTCTATAGTCTTTATCACAAACTAAAACTGTTACGTTAAAAGTGTCACTGATGTAAATGATTCCTGTATATACCCTGTGTTTACAACGAAGCCAGTGAAAAATCAATAAATGGAGCGGTGGATAACGTTATATAACATATACGATGTTACGACGTGTGTTTTTGTGTCGTCTTAACCGTCATAAACAAAAGATTAGGGGTTACGGAGCGCGTTTGTGTCGCGGTGCTGCAGAGATGAGAGCTGGGACACCGGGGCAGGGAAGAACGTAGCGGCTTATAGTCTGAAAAGTACGGTACTCTCGTAACCGTTTCAGGCCTAGACCGGTGTTACTGTTGTTTCCCCTCTGACTCGTCACCTGAGAGAACGAGCGGTTTCTAAACTCGCCGCCCGTGTCCCCGTGTGTCCTCAGACCTAAAGGCCGGAACAGGAGGCTGTGGAAGGACGAGGGCCGCTGGGAGCACGACAAGTTCAGGGAGGAGGAGCAGGCGCCCAAGAGCCGCGAGGAGCTCATCGCCATCTACGGCTACGACATCCGGAACGGGGGCGGCAGCGGCGGCCACGGAGACCGGCAGTACAGACAGCGCCGGCCCAGGTGAGACAGACAGGAAACAGGAAACTAGACTAGTTACTGAGGTTTATCAGGTCAAACTGATGCTTCACAGCTGAAAATACAAACCTACAGAACGAAGAGAGAGAAACGATGACGTGTTCCTTTTAAAGGGCATTTATCGTCGTAATCAATGTTGACCTCAGTTATCGGGTCACCTGTGATCAGTTCAGTTCACACCATCCGTACTCCAGCTGCAGCGTGTGGACGTTTATAATCGCTTTTGTTCAAGAATCTATCGTTTGTTCAGTGTTCATTAATGGGCTCCGGACTAATTTTAAAATTGTTCTGTGGTCGCAAGTAAGTAACGTCCTTTTGACCATCATTTACATTTCAAAATGTGCTTAACCGTGGCTTGTGCATTCCGCATCGGAAGCCGCGGTACGTCCAAATCTTGATTTAATTTAACTGTAAAGGGATTTTTTAAATTTTGAAGTATAAATACCAAACAAAACAAATGCACTTTGACCGAAAAGTTATCGGCTTCAGCTTATTTTGCCTCCCATTCTTAGATTAACAGCACTTTTTTTTTTTTTACTGTTCTTGTTGGGTTTTTTACGTGCATCTTAAACTCCAGTTTCTACTCTTATCTACCTGATATTTTGTCTGACGACGCTGTGTCTGTCCGTCGGACATGATGTTATTCTATTTTTATTACAGTAATCAGTTACCGGGTAAGACCAGGGGCCGGATTCACCAATATGTTCTTAAGAAAGATCTTAAGAAATGTCTTAAGAAGAAAATTAAGAAGTTCATAAGAAAGTTCTTAAGTGCAATTCCTCAATATTTTCTTAAGAACTGTCTTAAGAACAGTCATTTCTTACGAATTTCTTATTTTTCCTACTTAAGAACTTCTTAAAATACGTCATTGCATTGCATTGTATGCACCATCAGCAGCATAGCAGGTAGAGTGTGGAGTTTTGTTCGTTGCAGTTTGTAAACAAAACATTGAAACTCGGCCCCTCCTCTGGGGCTAAGCTGTGTAGCCTCTTGCCCCAGATAGCAGCAGTTGTCAGGACTGCAAAGGAAAGGAAATACAGTCTGAGTGAAGCTCTGGAGCCGTGAGCCGATAACCGACCGTCACAGGAGCCTCCGGCGTTATAGTTATAGTTATGCCATCGCGGTGAGCCGGGAAGACGGTGTTAGCGGCGGATGCTAACCGCTAGTTAGCATCGAGCTAGCTCACTACAAGTACCCTGTGTCGGTCAGGAATCGGTCCGCGGCTCTAGCGCTTCATTCAGACTGTATTTCTTTTTCTTTGCAGTCCTGACTGCTGCTGCTGAGGGAGAGACGTGCTAGCACTCAGCAGCATCAGAGACAGCTAAATTAGTGCAGCTAGCAGCCCTCAGCCTCCTACTCTGCTCCACCTGAGCTCTGTCATCAACTCTGGCTCTCCACCCAGAAACGACCACAACAAAACAAAGCAACCACCACACAGGACTAGAAGCCCATAGGTGATAATTAAAACGGATTTCATATGTATAAGTCTAACATTTATTTTTGGGCACAAATATGACCTAGCTACTAGTCTAAACTTGTCTAAAATTTGTTGAAAAAGGTGATTTTAGAGGTTTACCTATTCACCGTAGGAATTTAAGACAGGTCAGGGTTGTCTTAAAGTTAAGAAAAAAGTAAAGAACAAATTTGAGAACTTTGATTTCAAGAATACCATTTGTTCTTAAGTTTTTTCTTAAGAAGAAACTTAAGAACAAAGTTGAGAAAATACTTAAGAACTTTTTTGGAGAATATGGGTTACTCGGTTAGAAAATTATTCGAAATGCCCATCCCTAATAGTAACAACAAAATGGAACAAAAATGTGTGAAGGGAGACGCTCTGTTGGACGGTGACTTGAACCTCTCTCATTCCTCTAGACCCAGTTTGACTCTGTGTGTTGTTGTTGTGTCTCCTGCAGACAGAGTTTGTCTCCCAGCAGAGACAAGCGATGGGGAGGAGGAGGAGGAGGAGGAGGAGGAGGAGGAGGAGAACGACCGGTCCGGTCCTGGCAGAGCGGAGGAGGTCTGAACCGAGGAGGAGCTCCTCCCCCTTCGTCCCTCCCTCTCTCCTCGGCGCCGCGCGGCAGCAACGCCTCCAGAGCGCCGCCGCCGCTGTCGTCGTCGTCCCGCAGCAGCAGAACGTCCCACCACCTCTCGATGCAGCAGCAGCAGCAGCAGCAGCAGCAGCAGCAGCAGCAGCAGCAGCAGCAGCAGCAGCAGCATCACTACAACAGGAACAACGAGGCCAACGCGGCGCCGCCTCATCACAGAGACCGCGAGCGTCCGGGCGTCAAAGCTCAGCTTGAGCCGCCGCCGCTCGGCCGGCGTGGCGGGGGGGGGAGGGGCGGTCCCTCTGTGGTGGTCGAGGACGTCACCATCGACCGGGACCATGGCTACGGGGTTGCCACGACGACGACGACTGCAGCATCGTCCCAGCATCAGTATCAGTCGTCGGCGTCACCGCGGCGACAGCATCATCAGGAGCAACGAGGCGGCGACAGATCTGCTGCGTCCGGATTGGCCGCTTCGTCCTCTGACTCCTCCCACCAGGCGGCGGTGGCAGCGGTTGCCGCGGCGACCAACCGGGAGGCGTCTTCTCCTCCTCCCACCGAGCGGCCGGTGGAGCGGAAGTCGTACTCGCTGGCTCGCAGGACTCGCTCTCGGCCCGCCGACCTCGGCAGCAAACAGCCGTCTATGGAGGAGAGCTCTGCTGCTGCTGGAGGAGGAGGAGGAGGGAACGCCCCCTCCCCCTCCCCCGGCGGGAAGAGCTGGACGGGAGGAGGAGGAGGAGCCGGAGGAGACGGGGCCAATCAGACGGCAGCAGCAGGAGGAGGAGGAGGAGGAGGAGGAGGAGCAGCGCTGGCGGAGCTGGACCAGGACGTCGCTCGGCTCAGTCTGGCCGGACAGAACTGGAGCCAGAGCCCGACGTCGTACATTCGCTCTGAGATGAGAGGTGAGTGGAGCGAGGAGGAGAACCAGAACCAACCGGCTGACAAGTCGCTTTTTTGTTTTAAATTGAAAACGGGTCGTTTAGCTCAGTGGGTGGAGCAGGCTACGGTCCCCGCTGCAGCCGGTGTTGGTACCAGATGTGTCCGGGCTGCCAGATTTGCGATGACGTGGCACATCATGATTGGTCGTGAGGATTTATAAAAGTTGTAGGTAGATGAAAGTGAGCTATTTATATTTTCTTATGATAACATTAAACATTTACACAACTAACAGTGACGAAAATGATTAAAATACTGTAATTAGCGCGGGCGTTCACGAACGTTTGTTTGACGTTGCCTAGGAGATCTGTGCTAAATCTGGCGAGAGTGTGTTGTTGAGCCAGAGACAGAGACAGGTCTGGAACAAAGTTCATTTTCTCCTGAATTGTCCGTCTGAAAATTGCCATTTTCGTGTCAAACTGTTCAGAAGAGATGTGTCTCGTGACAGATGACTCCAATATTTACTATGGGGCCAAGTAACTAACTTCGCCAACATCCGCGGTAGCATCCAAGTAATTACATTACGCCTCATTTAGCGCGACATAGTGCATATCGTTATTAGCATTCCATCCGTCCTCAATGCACCTAGGTTGTTGTACTTTGAAGTGGTCCAGCTCTGTCAGTCTGATCACTGAGAACGCAGGTTAAAGCAGAAGTAAGTGATCTGGTGGTTTTGGCTAACTTCCTGTCAGCAGATGGAGTTAGCAGTCCCCGCCCTCGTCCCTACGTCACCACATTCAGGCGCATCCCTTGGCTGCACACACAGAGAGGACTGCCCCTTTATGCCGTTCTCTCTCCTCATTGGATAAAGGTTGTAGGATACAAGGAAAGTTTTCTCCTCGGCTCAGAGCAGAGTGACTGACAGACCCGTGTTTCAGACCAAACACTCTATGGAAGTGATTGCTGTCGGAAGATATAACTATTTAAGACTTATATTGACACAAATATTCCGCTTACTTCTGCTTTAATACCAGTTTTAAACGGGGTTGACATAATGGTCTATAGGTCGCACTGGTGTATTACCCGCACCCAACTTTTCAGATGAAAAAAAAAGGACTGCGACTTATCCACCGAAATTTACGGTACTTAAAAAATAAATGGGGCACCTATGAGACTCGTGTAGATCCGATGAGAAGATATTTTAGGGTGGTGTATCGGGTCGACATGCACAACTTTTAAAGAAAATGAGAAGTTTAATTCTTTCAAAGTTGATGCCAACGCCGATTCAAACGATTCCTTTGCCAAAGCCATCTTCTTGTCATGTTTTTCGCCGTTGAAAGTATGTCGTTATGGCGTTAAGCCGCCCAACGACTCTCTAAACAGATAGAGCGCTGTGATTGGTGAACACAAACGGTGTTCGAGACTCAAAAAGTTCCTATGGCTCGTTTCTAGACCCACCTACGGAGCAAAGAGATTTGCTGCTGCTAGGGTGCAGCTAGATTTCTAGGCTACTCATTTACATATTTAAACATAAAATTTGACAAAACTTGTTAACACAAAAAATAATTGTCTTTGGAAGTTTCATGGTGATATCGTTTATCCTATCCACCTGTAGTGTCTCACCTTAAAATGTACCATGAAAGTAGCGTTATAGTCAGGATATGCAAATAGAAGAACATGGTTGTGTTTGTTATATGTTTGTGTTGTGAGTCCTGTGGTGTATGTATGTCCTGCTGACCTCATGCTGCTCGTGTGGTGTGGTGTGGTTGTCCTCAGGTCTTCCCAGCACCATGCACATCCCGGCCGCTGCCCCCCCTCAGCCGCCGCCGCCTCAGTTCTCCAGCCTGGAGGAGATGAACGTGGGCTCCAACCGGGCGAAGCGCTACTCCTCCCAACGGCAGAGACCCGTTCCTGAGCCGGCCCCACCCATGCACCTCGGGGTGATGGAGGGACACTACTACGAACCCAGTAGGTCCCTGGATGGATGGATGGATGGATGGATGAGTAGATAGAGGATGGATGGCTGGAAGGATGGATGGAATGATAGATGGATGGATGGATGGATGGATGGATGGATGGATGGATGGATGGAGAGAGAGATGGATATTTTTATTTTATTTTATTTGGATCCCCATTAGCTGATGCAGTTTACATCAACTATTCTTCCTGGGGTCCGATCAGTGTAACAATGAAAATAAAAATACAATTCAGAAATACACAATCAAAACATAACAAGAGATTTACATAGACAACATACAGTATGTAAAAGTAACAGCACATAGCCAATAATCTAAACATCTAATCAGATCTAGAGACAGATATAGATGGATGGATGGATGGATAGATAGAAGATGGATGGATGGATGGATGGATAGATAGAAGGAGGATGGATAGATAGAAGATGGATGAGTGGATGGATGGATGGATAGAAGGAGGATGGATAGATAGAAGATGGATGAGTGGATGGATGGATAGATAGATAGAAGGAGGATTGATAGATAGAAGATGGATGAGTGGATGGATGGATAGATAGAAGATGGATGAGTGGATGGATGGATGGATAGGAGGATGGATAGATAGAAGATGGATGAGTGGATGGATGGATAGATAGGAGGATGGATAGATAGAAGATGGATGAGTGGATGGATGGATGGATAGGAGGATGGATAGATAGAAGATGGATGAGTGGATGGATGGATAGATAGATAGAAGGAGGATGGATAGATAGAAGATGGATGAGTGGATGGATGGGTGGATGGATGGATGGATTGATGGATGAATGGATAGATTGATGGATGGATTGATTGATTGATAGATGGATGGATGAATGATGGATGGATGGAATGATGGATGAATGGACAGATGGATCACATCAAACTGACACAAAATAATGTTAATTTAGTAGTTTCTAGTTTATTTCAGTCATATGCACTGTAGCGCCACATGATGTAATAACAACACATTTTGTAATGAATTCGTGAACATGATATGTAATAAACTTCACCACATTTTATAAGTTGTTACGTAATGCACCAAATTATTAAATTTTCTTCATAAACATAAAGTGCAAACACCTGCATTCTGTTATAACTGATGCATTATGTAACAATTTATTACAAAATGTCGCAACGTTTATTACATATTGCGTTCAAGAATTTTCTTACAAAACGCAGTGTTATTACATCACAAGATGAAAAGTTATTACATTAATATATATTGTGGTGTCAAACTATCATCAATCTTCCTTCCAGACTTTATTCAATCAAACGTTTGAGTCCATAACTGTGACACGTGTCCTGAAAAGAAGTGGTTTGAAGCTGTTGAGCTGGTACCTGCCTACAGTTTACTGCTGCTCCTGTTTGAAGCCAAGATTTAACCCCCGATGGGCAAGGCAGCTTTATTTATAAACGCCATCATGTAACCATGGTAACGGCATGAGGAGAGAGGAGGACTGAGATTATTCTGGTTTTTAGAAATGCTTCCTGTCACATGATTCACTTTATGGGTTAGTTATTGAATTGATCATCATGAAGGTTTGAGTGAAACGTCACAGATATTTGTCTGATCGGTGATCAATAAGTATTGATTAAATGAAGTGTTTGCTGTGATCTGACCTCCTCCCTCACACTCATCTACTACATCAGTGTGTGTGTTGTAGTTGGTGCTGCTCACCAGCAGGGGGCGTTACAGTCAACACCTTCCTCTGGCTCCTGGCTCAGCTTTTATTTCCTCAAGTGGCTAAACATTTCAAAATAAAACTTTTCAAATTAAAAGCATTTAACCAGTTGAGTTCCTGACACATTATTTATTTATTACATTAGCATCACCTTATCTTTATTTTAAATGTATGTACACACCAAAAGAAACAAAAAGACAAAACCATAGTCAATAACCAAAAATACAACTAGTTATATAGATATACAGCTCTGGAAAAAATGAAGAGACGACTCTAAAAACCCTTTGCATTATACAAGGTCTGAAAACTCCAGAATGTTTTTGTTATTTTGACCTGTTTTCTGCAAATAAATGCTCTAAATGACAATATTTTTTATTTCCAATTAGGGAGAAATGTTGTCAGTAGGTTAAAGAATGAAACAAAAGTGTTGATTTTACTCAAACACACAGCTATGAATAGTAAAACCAGAGGAACGGATCATCTCTTCATTTTTTCCAGAGCTGTACATATGTTTATTAACACAATTGAAATGAAAAGAAAAATAATCATACAGAAGTTTTTAATGAGTTAAATGTTTTTACAGCTTTTCTGTTTTTCGTACTGTGTGGTGTTTGGATGTAGCAGTGGACTTCTGTTTTGTTTTAGTTTTTAGGACCATGTATATTTGCTATGTGGTGTTTCTCCTATAAAGTTAAAAGACTCAACAGCAACATTTCTGTTCCTCATCAACCCTCCTCTGTCTCGTCTCTCAGTGTCGTACCAGGGACCAATCTACGCCCACGGGGACGGCCCCGCCCCCATCCCGCCGCAAGGCATGCTGGTCCAGCCGGAGATGCACCTGCCCCACCCCGGTCAGTAGCTGTGTTGTAAATCTCCTCCTATCACGTTTGATGTAGTCACTAAGTGTGTTCGCCATTTTGTAGTGTTGTTCGAATTCTCTGACAAAACACCCACAATGCCCCGCAAAATTGAGTGAACAAGCGATGTACACTACTTTCTACTCCCGTATCCCACAATGCAATGCGGTTGTGTTGTGCAAAGAGAAGAAGAGCTACGCTAATTAGCATGTTAGCTAGGATTTCTTTAGGTTGTTTAGCAGTAAACTCCTCAGACGTAGCTATTTGCCTTGGCTCCGTTTGCCTGAGCAGCAGGAGTTGGGCAGCAGCATCCCAACAATAACAGGCAGCATTAAATCAATCTGATAAAGAAACTGTAGTAGAATATGGAGGAAATACCAGCTAACCAGCTAAGCTAATAGCCACAACAGTAGCTGACCAAACCAAACTTCCGATATTTCAACAGTTTATTGTCTGAGAAACGCAACCCCACAGAATCACATCCTCTAATGTTCCCGAAAGCGTTTTTTCTTATTTTATTTTGATGTGTCCGGTTTGTTTACATGATTCTCTCAGCTGACGCAACCACGTTCAGAGAGTCACAGTGTAGCGTCTGAATTCTCCTCCCATCATTCTCTACATCGTCTACATGATGTAGTCACTAGATCATATACATGATGTAGGGGAGAGGGAGGGAGAGGATGAGTGGATGATTTCGAACACAGCTTCTTTCTGCTCCTCTTCTGGCTCAGAGGCTCCACTGATCATGGCTTCGTCTCTGTTCCTCTTCTTCCTCTTCCTCCAGGTCTCCATCCCCACCAATCTGGAGGCCCCATCGCTAACCCCGCCATCTATGGAGGCCCGCCTGTATCTCTGTCGCCGGGGCAACCACAGCAGCTGCTGCCGCCGCCTTTCTACCCTCCGCCGGGCGTCATGACCTTCCCTTACCCCGCCATGTACCCCAGCCCTCAGGTACAAACCGCTTTCATCCATCGTTCATCTGTCCAGATTTAACTTAGTACAACAGTGACGGGAATATAAAATATGTTGTTATAAAGAAACGCCACTACTTCCTTCAGTAACAGTAATCTAGAAAGTTACTGTTTCCTACTGAGGGAGCCTCATCAAATAAAGTAACAATGCATTCTCTTTAAGTTCCTAGTGTATGTTAAAGTGCACAGTGACAATTATTACAAATTAAAAAGACGTTTAAAGTGCACAACGGACAGTTATTAATTATTAACAAGTCCATCTAATTAAAAAGTTACAACGCCGTTCTCGTTACTGACAATAAAATGCTCCGTTATGTGACTCAAGACGTCCCGTCACTAAATAATAACACACCTGTTAAAGTATAGGACTAGGGTTGTCACAAGAACCGATACTACCGGTACCAATTCGATACCAACACGAAAAAAATAATTCGATACCTGCTTTTTTTCTGGTACCGTAAGAACCGAATATACAACCTTTCCCTCGGCGAGCCGCGTCGGTTCTTGGCGGAACTGATGGGGGTCACACATATGCGGTCGGGTTTGATAACGCTCGTGAGTCCGGCCGTGTTGGGTCCGAGATTCAACAAGCCGGTCGGGTTTTACAGTTATTACAGGCAGCATGCTCGTTTATCACCTATAAACACAGTAGCTAGATTAGGTGGGTAGTGATACAGTCTGGTGCTGAGGCTGTAAGACGTGTGGAGTGGGGGGGCAGTGGTGTGGAGCGGTGATCTGCTCCGTGACACTGCCGGTGAGTGCTTTGACACGTGGCCGGGGCTCACGGCAGCACCCGCTAAACATCGGAAAACGTCGCTTTTGACCAAAAAAAAAAGAGAGAGACCTGCCGTGCAGTGTAAAAAAACAACAACAACAAAAACTGACAGCAACGAGTGAGTGTCACGACTTCCTGTATCTGGCCCTTCAAATTAAAAGTCCTACAGCCTTTCATATAGGCCTACAGTTCAGTCATATTGATTTTGACAAGACAGGGCTCCAAATGTTTTTTGTTTGGTCGACTATTTGGGGGCAGTCCTATTAAATTCTGTGCAAAAAGATGAGTTTGAAACGGTAAAATAAGTAGTGAATTGAAAAGTACATGGGTTCTGTTTTTTTTTTATCGTGGTATCGAATTAGTATCGAGAATCAATCAATCTTTATTTATAGAGCACCTTTCATACATGGAAATGCAACACAAAGTGCTTTACTCACATAGAAAAATAGAAACAGAAAAAACAATTACAAGTAAAAACCCCTCCCTCCCACACTCCATACTGCACACACACACACACACTCTCACTACGACGGCAGAATCGTGGAAATTCACAGGTTTTGGTATCGACTACTGAAATTCTGGTATCGTGACAACCCCAGTATGATTATTTGAAACAAGAACCCCTATTTTTCTTTTCAACTCTACATAATTTGTTTGATTTGGGATTTTTTGTTTAGTTTTTTTGTTTCTTTGGTGTGTACATAAAATTTAATAAAATGCCTGACATGTAAGAACAAAGATCATGTGACTGATGATAACTGTGTAACTGTGTGTGTGTTTCAGGGCCAGGCCCAGGTGACGTACGGCGGCGTGACGTACTACGACACCATGCAGCAGCAGGCTCAGCCCAAGCCGTCGCCGCCCCGCCGCACCTCGCAGCCCGTCACCGTGAAGCCCCCCCCTCCAGAGGTTCCCTTCGCCTCAGAGTGACCCCCCCACCCCCCTCCACCACCACACTCAGCCCCCCCTCAGAGAGCTACTGCAGGTGAGCAGCACAACCCTAACCCTTCACCTGGAGCCACCGACCAATCAGCTGATTGATGGATGGATGATAGATGGATGATAGATAGATAGATAGATAGATAGATAGATAGATAGATAGATAGATAGATAGATAGATAGATAGATAGATAGAAGATTTGTTCTAAATGAAATAAATAAAAGTCTGTCTCTGATAGAAGACGGGTCAGTTCAGGCTGCTACTGGAGGATTCACTGTAATAAACTTTATTTTTATAGCACCTTTCTTTATACAGATACAAGGAGCTTGTACAGATAAAAATAATTAAAGATCAATAAAAGAAAAAGGAAAAAAAGAAAACGGTGACGAATAAATGACACAGACAAAGAAAATCAAGATAAAAGTAAGAAGTTATTTAAAACCTTCCAGATATTTCTGAAGTTCTTTTATCCCAATAGCAGTCAGACTCTTTAACAGCTCTAGGTAGATGCTCTGTAAAGTATTTTTATGTATTATGCATTTTATTTTCTGTATAATTTTATATAGCTTATGACATATATAGTATATATATATATTTATTTATTTAGTACTCAATGTCCTGTTTCTCTTTTATGCTGCAGTTACAAATGAAATTTCCCCTCCGAGATAAATATATAAAAGTAATAGATAAGTAAAATATAAGGTATAACCTAACCTATATACTTAATTCGAAGGACATTCATGTGTCAGATGCTTCATACATTCTGATGGAAGCACTAAAAAGAAGAGAGAAAAACAAACGTATGAAACACAAAAATACTTAAAGGGATAGTTCACCCAAAATTGAAATGTCACTCATTATCTACTCCCCCTCATGTGGACTAAGGGCTGGGAGAAGTTTCACGGTTGCAAATGGATACCAACTGTCTTCGTAACAAAAAGACACACCAAAAAACATCCAAATACCTCCATGCTGCTCGTATGTAATGTCCCTCTTGTATTGAAGCCCCAACATGAGAAATTGTCCCGGAAAAAATTAAATAAGTCTATATTTCAAGCTTATTTGTAGTGGCAGCTCCTCTTCCCAGTTCATCCAAATTTGATGAACCAGGAAGAGGAGCTTTGAGAAGCTTCCGCTACAAAGCAAGCTTGAAATATAGACTTATTTAATTTTATTCGGGACAATTTCGCATTTCGGGGCTTCAATACAAGATGGACATTACATACGAGCAGCATGGAGGTATTTGGATGTTTTTTGGTGTGTCTTTTTGTTACGAAGACAGTTGGTATCCATTTGCAACCGTCATATGGACATGCACTGCTACGCCGAGACCCCCTGTAACTCAGAGAAGCCACTAACGGAGGACTCTGAAACTTCTCCCAGCCCTTAGTCCACATGAGGGGGAGGAGATAATGAGTGAAATTTCAATTTTGGGTGAACTATCCCTTTAAATAAAATATATAAGAGTTAAAAAAAGTGGCTGAAGCGACTTTGTATATTAAACTAACCCTAAATTTTGATATAAACATGAAAGCTGAGCTGAACCAGGACTTCCTGTTCCCTGTGTGCAGGAGCGGGTGGATGGTCGGTGAGGAGCCGCGGTCGCCAACGGAAACCAGCGCCAGCAGCAGCAGCGAGGAGGGAGGGGCGGACGGACTCTACAGGCGGCGCACAGCTGGAACGACTTCCTTTTCTTTCTTTTCCTCGTTTGTTTTGGACCCTGTAGCAGTCGGAGGAGCCGATCAGCTGATCAGACGTGTTCGATCCCGCCAACTTGTGTTTTTTTTTCTTTTTTTCTTTTTTTTTTTTAAACGTTGAAACTCAATAAAAAGAAAAAATGCAACAAAACGAGACCGGCGGGTTCAGACGGCGCTGAGCTGCTGACACGGAAGAGCGACTGAGCTGTGGAAACTCAGCTGTTCGGTTCATGTTTTTCTTTTCCCACCGTAGTTTAACCGTTCGTACAAAAATGTTTAACGACACAAACAAGAGCGGGTTGTGGTTGTGGTTGTTACGCGCTCTGTCCGCAGAAGTCCAGGCTGCTGTATCAACACATGAATGAGAATATATTGAAACACTGTTGTAATATTATAAAAATATATCTGAACAGGAGTCAGGATTGCTGACCAGTATGTCAACATGACCGTCAGTCCAATTATCTGTTAATGAAGAGTATTTTCTCATTTATTTGATTTATTATTTGACCTAAAAATGCTTCAGAAATCTTTTTTTTTTATTATTATTTCCTGTAGGTCAACATTTATGATCGTATTTCTGTTTTTTTTTCTCTCCAGGACCTAAAGATTATTAACTTTATTGTCACACTTTTCCGTTTGTGTGTTTGTTAATGAGTCGATCTGAAGCGGCGTCTTTGTCTGTCGCCATTTTGTCTCTCTTTTTTTTTTGGAAATACTTTTGAGGTCCAACGAGGAGGAAGAAACTTGCCCCCCCAAGCCCAAGTGTTAAATAAAACTAACTAAAAAACTAGAGAAAACTGTTGCGTTTTCTCTCCGGCTTCCTGTCAGCAGCCCTTTTTCATTTCCCTCCCGACGACGAGCAGGAAGTTCGATCAACGACACGAACGTTGCACAAAAGAAGCGAGAAGCTGAAGCTGCTGCTGCTGCGGGGAGGGGGCGGGGCCACGGAGGCGGTGGGCGGGGCTTACTGATGCTGTACATAGAAATCTAAATGTGTATATAGAAGCTTGAACAGATGAAATAGAGCAGAAACATATTCTAATAAAACTACTAGTGCTACAGAGCAGTCGGCTTCTGATCGGCAGGGACCTCGAATGTTAACGACGGAGATGATTTAGAGCTGCGACGCTTTAGCTACGACCTTTTTCTATTTTCATTTTTTGACGTGTCACTCGATACTGTTATTTTTCTTTGTTCGTTTGTTTTGTTTTTGTTTTTATATTAGTGAACGGAGGAGTGAGATTTGTTTTACTCGTTAACGTCCTCGAACGCACACTGAGGAAACCGCTCGGTAAAAAAACTAAAGGTCACCGCTTCGTCTTCTACTGTTTGATTTTTTTTTGTTTCGTTTTTTTAAACGTTAGCACCAGTGTTCCCGCCCTGAGCAGGCGCTTTTATTTTGAAATTCACAGGAGGACGACGGTGATTTAAAACATCGACATCAACGACAACAAACTAATTTCTGCAAATCTTAGTTATGTCTGACCACGTTGGCCCCACCCCCAAAAGAGGGCGTGGCCTGTTCAAATCTTTTCATAGGAAGGGGGAGCGGCTTGTCTGACCATTTTGGCTCCACCCCCAAAAGAGGGCGTGGCCTGTTCAAATCTTTTCATGTAGAGGGGGGAGGGGCATATCTGGCCTCATTGGCCCCACCCCCAAAAGAGGGCGTGGCCTATTAAAATCTTTCCACGTGTAGGGGGAGGGGCTTGGCTGGCCATTTTGGCTCCACCCCAAAAGAGGGCGTGGCCTGTTCAAATCTTTTCATGTAGAGGGGGAGGGGCTTGTCTGGCCTCATTGGCCCCAACCCCAAAAGTGGGCGTGGCCTGTTCAAATATTTTCATGTAGAGGGGGAGGGGCTTATCTGGCCACGTTGGCGCCACCCCCAAAAGAGGGCGTGGCCTGTTCAAATCCACGTGTAGGGGGAGGGGCTTGTCTGGCCTCATTGGCCCCACCCCCAAAAGAGGGCGTGGCTTCATATGAAGGGGGATGGGCCTATCTGGCCTCATTGGCTCCACCCCAAAAGTGGGCGTGGCCTGTTTTTTGGCGACACAGAGAAGTGAGAGACGAGCTCATTGGTTAATTATTAACTCTTGTCGATTTTGTATCGATTGTTTTTTTTGTTTTCTTTTGGGGTGGATGTCCTTGTTACCACGGTTACAGAATGGTCGTCATGACTTTTTTTTTTTTTTTTCTTCCTCTTCATGTTGGATGTTCATTGTTTTGGACGGTGTGTTGTTGAGCCGACTGCTGCCCAGTTTACACTCACACACACACATCTGTTCGGTGTTTTTGACCTTTTGACCTGAGCTGACCAGACTGTTCACTGTGACGACAGTGCTGTTTGTCTCATGTTACCGCGGTGACGGCGGCGGTGGCGGCTGCGGCGATGACGACGACGACGATGACGGTTTTGTTTGAGTTTGTCTGTGGAGCTCGTCGTCGTCCACACTGAGGATCAATAAAGAACATGACGATGATGAAGCCTGAGTCCTGTCTTCACTTATGTTCACATTCAGTCAAAGATTTAACAGATTTCACCATGAAACTTCACAAGTTTATCACTCACATTAAGACAGTTATTTTTTGTATTACAAGTTTTGTCAAATTTTATGTTTAAATATGTAAATGAGGCAATATCTAATTAAATATGCGCTAATTTGCATACATTTCCAGAAACAAAAATCTGAACAATGGATAAAGCTACTTTGTTTTTATTTTGTTGACATATTAGAGTCAGAAGTTTTTCCAGAGGAGGATTTTGGATATCTCTTTTTATCACTCTGTAGTTTTTAGTAATAAAACGTTGTATAAATGAGGCTGTGAATGATATATCAACAATCCCCTCTGTAAAAACCTTCAGAATATAGAAAGGGATCAAAGTGGAAGGTTTGGTGTCTGTAAGAGCTGCTGAAGTGGAGATTTCTAGAGAGGAGTCTGAGTCTGAAAAACTCTTTCTGAGAAAACGGCCTTTAAAGACTGTAAAATTACACAGATTGGTATTGTCAATTGTACTTTTATTGAAATTACAGTTTTTGAAGCCTACATAATTTAATTTAATTTAAGTGTCTGGCCTTAAAGGACAACTCCGGTCAAATTCAACCTGGTGCTCTAGTTTCTAATATTTCAGCTCTAACAGAATGAATGTTCAGATTTTATTTTTAATGTCTCGTGTCCTGCAGTAGTTCTGTCTGTTCCTGCATCGCCACAGCAATTCAATTCAGTTCAATCCAATTCAATTCAATTCAATTCAATTCAAAGAACTTTATTTTTCCGTTAGGAACTTCATTTGTGTAAAAGTGTCAGTGCAAGCAGCGTACGATGTTTAGGCTGTTTACATCTTGATTTTGTGCGTTCTCGTGCTTTTCAACCCTTAAAACTACCCCTTAAATCAGAGGCAGACTTCCAGTGGAGTGCAAGGTTTGTGGTTTTATGGGATGTAAACGGCCTAAGATCTGTCTGCTCCCGTTCTGCGCTGCCGTGGCGATGCAGGGACAGACAGGACAGGAGACATGAAGAACAAAATCTATACATTAATTCTGTTAGAGCTAAAATATTAGAAACTAGGTTGAATTTGAGTGGAACTGTCCTTTAAAAATCTTTCTTGTTCTGTCCTCCGTCACATTTTCTCCTCTTTCTGTTCTTTTCTTTCTTGTCTTTATGTCTCTCCCTCTTTCTTCTCTCTCACACCTGCTCCTCTCTCTGTTCGTTAACATGAATATTTATAACCTGGGGGGGGGGGGGGGGGGGGCTCTTATGTAAACCCTGAGTGACAGGTCTGAGCAGCCAATCAGCTGGCAGACGGCCTCTGCTGCTCATGAATATTCAGCAGCAGCTGCTGCTGCACAAAGACGTTCAGCTGTTAAAGGACCAAGCCGCTCATTTCTGTTTGAGTTCAGCCACTTCACTTCACTTTGCATCGTTTCAACACAAAGTTTTTCTGTTTGATGTAAAAAAATAAATCTAGATTGTAGTTTCTGCTCCGACTGCTGTGACTTTTAATCCTTCTACAGGGAATTATTTTTAAGATTCAAGAAACCTTTATTAACATCCTATTGGTGAAACAATACAACGAAATTCAATTTGGCAACAATCCACAGCAGCATAATTAAATGAAAACGAGTGGTGGCTTGTTGAGAAGTGCATTAAAAATGACCTTATAATTAAAAACAATTAACCTTAAGACATTCAGGATAAATAAATAAATAGTTCTTATCTTAGAGATCAAAAGCATTGGTGCAAAAATAAAAATAAAAATCCAATAATCCTTAATCATTCAATATTTTACTCTTAAACATAACTGGTTATTGATCGTGTCCTCGGTGCAGCTCTGCAGTAACTCTGAATAAACTCTATATGAATCAGTAGAAACAGGTGAAACAACTGTCCACTGTGATTTCCTACAGTGTCGAGTGGATCATGAACACAACACTGACTTTATTTCTCTCCAGTGGATCAATAATCAATAACAGGAAACTGTGTCTTTACTCTGAAACGCAGCCTAAGAGCAAAGTTAGACGTCGTGTTGATCGATTTGCTGGATGAAGGTTTGACTTTGATCTAAAAAAAGAAAAAAGAAAAAGAGATTTCACAGTCCATCATTTTCATCTGTCGACTGATTTATTCTCTTAAACTGTGTTATTAATATTATAACATTATATATCATGCACCGTCATGTTTGTGTAAGTGAATGTGTGGTGTGTTTAGGGTCAGTCAGTGAATCTGAGTATCTGATGAGTTACAGTTTAACAGCCACAGACAGGAAGGACTTCCTGTGGTGGATCGTCAATCAATAAAATACAAACATGTCCTCCTGGGTCAAGGAAGGAAGGAAGGACAAAGGGAACGATGGGAAGAAAAAAGGAAGGAAAGAAAGATGGAGGGAGGGAACAGACCAGGTCAACTGGACCGAAAGAGGAAGGAAGAAGAAGTAAGGACAAAGGGAAGGAAAGAAGCAAGGGAAAAGGGATTGTGGAAAGAAGGAAGGGAACAGATTGGGTCAATTTGACCCAGAAGGACAACAGGAGAGTTAAGAAAAGAGGGAAGGAGAGAAGGAACAAATTGGGTCAAGGAAGGAAGAAGAAGTAAGGACGTAGGGAAAGAAGGGAGGAAGGAAGGAAGGGAAAAGGGATTGTGGAAAGAGAAAAGGGGGAAATAAGACCCAGGAGGACAGCAGAAGGGTTCCTTCTTTCCCTTCATCCTTACTTCTTCTTCCTTGACCCAATCTTTTCCTTCCCTCCGTCCTTCTTTTCTTCCTTTCTCCCTTCCTTCTTTCCACCATACTTTTTCCCTTCCTTCTTTCCACCATACTTTTTCCCTTCCTTCCTTCCTTCCTTCCTTCCTTCCTTCCTTCCCTTCATCCTTACTTATTCTTCCTTCCTTTTTGACCAAATTGACCCAATCTGTTCCCTTCTTTCATTTTTCTTTCTTTCTTTCTTTCTTTCTTTCTTTCCCTTCCTTCTTTCCACAATCCCTTCCTTCCTTCCTTCCTTCCTTCCTTCCTTCCTTCCTTCCTTCCTTCTTCTTCCTTCCTTGGCCCAATCCGTTCCTTCCCTCCATCCTTCTTTCCTTCCTTCTTTCTTTCCCCTCCGTCCTTCCCTCCTTGCCCCAGAAGGGTCAAACAGGACATATGTCTTATATTTTATGAATGGATTCATCTTTAACCGCTTCACATTCTCTGTTCTTGGAGTAACTGTGATGTAACATGACATCGTTTCCCCCCGGGGATCAATAAAGTTTCTGTTGAAGCTGCTGTGTGTTTTGTGTGTTTGTGTGTGTGTTTGTTTGTCCTGTGCCTGTGTGTTGTGTGTTGTGTGTCTGTTCTCAGGTCAGTGATGGAGCTGCGTGGTGTCGGTTTGCAGCAACATCTTGCAGACAACAAGATGCTGCTGAGTGGAGTCAGTCTGTGTCGGGTTACCGTTAGCTACCGTCCAGCTGATCGTCGCGCTTATGAAACTGTGACGAGACCCGATCAGGTTACGACTCAACAAACTACACCAACACACACGGATCAATACGGGCTCATGTGGCCGCATCGGGAATCAATAGCTGGCAGAAGTTTCACATGTTGAAGTTGACACACACACATTAACAAACGCTGCAGATGCTGAGACCCAAAGAGGAGACAGGGTTCCTACAGCTTAAACCAAGTTACATTTAAGACTTTTTTAAAGCCACTTGAAATTAAAGCAGAAGTAAGTGATATATTTGTGTTAATATGAGTCTTAAATAGTTGTATCTTCCCACAGCAATCACTTCTATAGAGTGTTTGGTCTGAAACACGGGTCTGTCAGTCACTCTGCTCTGCTCTGAGCCGAGGAGAAAACTTTCCTTGTATCCTACAACCTTTATCCAATGAGGAGAGAGAACGGCATAAAGGGGCAGTCCTCTCTGTGTGTGCAGCCAAGGGATGCGCCTGAATGTGGTGACGTAGGGACGAGGACTGTTATGGTGCGTTCAGGGCAACTCGTAACTCGTGTTTTTCCGACCTGTGAAGTGGTACCAGTTCGATCTGGTACGAGTTCACGGGTCAGAAGTTACGAGTGGCCGTTATAGTGACTTTCACAGGTAAAACAGGTCGGAGAAACACGAGTGGGTTGCCTGGAACGCTACAAAGTCGTAAGTTGTGACTTGAAGCTGTAATTTACGGTTTCAAAAGCCTGCCTGGAACGCAGCATTAGCCAAAACGACCGGATCGCTTACTTCTGCTTTAAATTTAAGACCGACTTCATAATAAACACAAATGCAGAAAAAAGAAGAAAAAAAACACCACATCAATTACATAGGGTTATAGGGACAATTTTACCCACTTTCCTATGTGATCCAAGGTAAAGTGACTGCTACATGAACGTTGGATTGTGTCTCTTTCCAGCTGTCCTTTCAAAATAAATGCATGAAAAGTCTGGAAAAAAAAAAACACTGACTCGGGAGCTGGTGACGGCCGCCACTAACTTCTCTATGTCAGAATGTTACCAATTATTTTGAGATTTGAGACTAATTACAACCATAAAATACGTGTTAACATTTTTAAGACTTTTGAAAAATTGATTTAAGACATTTTAATGCCAATTAAGGCCTTGTTTTTAGATTAATGAATTAAATGCCTTTTAAGACTTTTTAAGGATCCCTAAGAACTAGTTACCTACTTAGTTTTAAAAAGTGAAGCTTAGGCTACTAGTAAACATTAGCTAAACTGGAAGTAAAGCACTATGGTTCAACATTTTGTCAAATTGTCCCATTGCCATAATCCCTATAGTCATAGCAGTAGGTTCGTTACCTTTAATTGTCGGTGCAAGCTATTTTTAGAACGGCGGAGCAGAGCCGTGAGCTGCTCAGAGCTACGCTACGGAGGCTCGTTATGGGATTTCTTGGTTTCCCTCATCAAACTCATCAAATACACAATCCAACAACTCCACAACGCTCTGGTGGACAAGTTGTGACCTGCACATTCACCACGCTATGAGATAATAACACAACGTTACCACACAGAGTTGTTTTAGAGGGAAATTCATGCAAAACCACTGATGCACGTTGCCTTCAGGGACAGTTTTTCATCAACAGTCTCTATATTTCCCTCTAAAACAACTCTGTGTGGTAACGTTGTGTTATTATCTCATAGCGTGGTGAATGTGCAGCTCACAACTTGTCCACCAGAGCGTTGTGGAGTTGTTGGATTGTGTATTTGATGAGTTTGATTAGTTAGAAACCAAGAAATCCCATAATGAGCCTCCGTAGCGTAGCTCTGAGCAGCTCACGGCTCTGCTCCGCCGTTCTAAAAACACCTTGCAACGACAAGGTAACGAACCTACTGCTATGGCAATTATGGATTGAGATGGGCCAATTTGCCAAAATGTTGAACTATCCCTTTAAATAACTTGGCTGCAATCGGAGTGTGAGTGCAATTTTTTTTTTTTGGGGGGGTGGGGGGGCTCCAAGGTGCCTCTGGCCTCCAGAGTGTCTTGCAACGCCCCTGCCGCCGCCCTGTCGTCAGGGATATTTCCATCTCCATCAATTTTACAGCACTGGAAGCAGCTAAATGTGAGTGCGTGCTGTGCCGTGCGGTGCGTGCATGCGGGAGCGCGCCTCTCCTCTCTTCTCCTCTCCTGTCTGTCGGGAGCGCGCATCTCCTCTCCTCTCCTCTCCTGTCTGTCGGGAGCGCGCAACTGCAGCAGCAGCGGCGGCGGCAGCAGATGAGCGCGGGGAGGGCGGGAGGAGGAGGAGGAGGAGTGTGAATGTTCCGAGTCACTTCTCATTCCACTAATTTAGCAGAAGGGAGGAGAGAGAGAGGTGGAGAGAGACCGACGGAGCCTCGATCTGCTGCAGTGTCTGACTTGAAGGAAAAAACACAAAACCAAACCACCACTACTGCTGCTGCTGAAGCGGAGGGTCAGAAAACCCACGACACGCGAACGCACCGGCTGTTCCTGCTCCAGGTGAGAGGAGGAGGAGGAGGAGGAGGAAGGAAGAAAAAAAAAAAAACACCACCCCTGCACCGTCGAGGAGGAGCTGCTGCTGCTGCTGCTGCTGTCGGTGATATAACACAACACAGCGCGTCGGTCGGAGGAGGAAGAAGCACCGGGAGCTGCAGCGGCGCAGCGCGGAGGACAGAGCTCCGTGTCGGGGGTGAAGACTGAGAGGAGGTCGGTGTTTGTGGAGCAGCAAGAGGAGGAGGAGGAGCAGGAGGAGGAGCAGCAGGAGGAGCAGGAGGAGAACCGGGGAGAGGAGCAGCAGCTGCAGCCGAGAGGAGCACGGAGCTGGGAGGAGGAGGAGCAGGACGGAGGTGCAGTGATCCGAGAGGAGGAGAGGGGGGTGGGGGGGCACAGAGGAGGAGCAGGAGGAGGAGGAGGAGGAGCAGGAGGAGGAGGAGGACCCATGGGTTAACACCGGTCAGCTCCTCCAGAGAAGCCGCCTACGGAGCCTCGGAGCCCGGTCACACCTGCTCTCACCTGCCCCCCCCTACCCCCACCACCCGGAGGATGTAGGACCAGTCTGTCCCCCCCCCAGGGCCGGTGTTTAGGGGAGAAAGGTGATGATGATAACTCTAGGGCCCCCCCAAAAAACCTCAGTAGACTGAATTAGCCTATTCTGCTTATTCTGCTATCAGCATTCAGCAGCTTTCAGCATTCAGCAGCTTTCAGCATTCCGCTGTATTTCCTTCAGGAAATGCATTCTCTAGTTCTGCATAAGACCCTGACTAATACTCATAGTAATGCTGCATTAGCATCAAAACAAAGTAGGCTAATTCTTTTTTTTTTTTTTTTTTTGCGTTGAGTTGTGTTCTGTACGAACTGATGAAGCTCATTGGATAAGAGGCGAAACTACGATTCAATTCGCCCAGAAAAGAACGATGACCTGGATGAATGAGAATATCCATAGACAAAGTAAAGGCTAAATAGAATATGATAATACATACGTAGCCTAAGAAAAAAAAAAAAGTGGAAAGTCAGAGGGGGGTAGGGGGCCCATTTTAGTCTTCTTTCCGGGGACCCAGAATTCCTAGCAGCGGCCCTGGTCCTCCTCTGTCCTCCTGCATCATCATCCTTTAATCACCCCCCCACCATGCCGGCTGGGATGAAACCGCTGGAGAAGTTCCTGAAGAAGCAGACCACGGCGCTGACCCGGGCCGGGGGCTTCGTGGGCGGGGGGGCGGACAAGGCCAGCGGTGGCGGCGGGGGCACGGGGGCTTCCCGCCGGCGGGCCAGCCTGTCCCGGGTGGTGCCCTTCTTCAGGGAGACGTCGCCGGAGAGCGGCCAGGCCCGAGAGGTGTTCAGGTGAGTCTATAGTGGTGGTCTGCAGGGCCGGACCGAGCCTCCATGGGGCCCTGGGCCACATGTTACACCTTTGGGGGGGGGCCTCTATAGCAGAGTCCTGCATCGGGTATCCGACGGTTACCCCGCAAAAACGGTGTTCAACGGGTGGATCAACTGTCTTGTGAAAATTCACAGGTCGGGCACGGGCGGACCTCACATGAACGCGGGTGGATTTGTGTGTCGGCCTACAGAGAAAAACTCACGCGCAGCTGCACGAACCAGCGTAGTGAATCATTTTTTATCACACACGGCAACAACAGAGCATAGCAACCATCTTGATGTAAATAAATGATCTCTGCCCGCTCGTGTGACTGCTCACAGCTTTCCCGTTGGAGTTTAGCCTGTCATGGCTTGACTGCTCAGCTTCTGGGTAAAAGCTACAAACACACCGATGGGATCAATGTAAAGGCTGAAGTGTCCTGCTTTCATTAAAAAAAAAGAATTACGTCGCTATCATTCTCCGTTACGGAAATAGCCGCGAAAGAGTACGGCTTTTTTTCTCGGGGGCTATACTACCCCCGTTATCGCCGGTGATGATGATCTCACGGGCAGCGGGTCGGGCAGCGGGTCTTAATTTTGACTGGCGGTCGGATCGGTGTTGTATTCAGAAATAATCACGGGTGACGGGTTGGGACACGGGCTTAAAAACCTACGGGCGGGGCGGGCGCGGGTTTCCAAAATTGGACCCGTGCAGGACTCTGCTCTATAGAGAGCCTAAGTGGAAGCAGGAAGTAACGTCAACTCTGAAAAAGTCTCCATGCAAGTGAACGGGAGTCAAAGTTTTATTTCGTGATCTGATTGAATTGTGCCATGAGAAACAACTCTGTCCTCTACCTGTTTAAAACATCACGTTTCATGAAGAGAAACCAGCAGTTTGTCGTAAAACGGCAACAGAAGAATGTATTTAGTGTGAAGAAGCTCTGCGGATACAGATCTGGTGTCACACAAAAAATACGTCACCAACTGACACGGGAAAGGGTGGCATGTGGTCGCCATGGTGACGTCACTACGCCACCTGGAGTCTTTCTGGTTACGGACTCTAATGAGTTTTATTTTACAATAGTTTTACAATAAACTGCTGATTTTTTCGGATGAAACGTGATGTTTTAAACAGGTAAAGGACAGAGTTTTTTCTCATGACACAATTCAATCGTATCTATATTACTGCAAATAGGTTGATTAATCATTGACACCTGCTATAAACTTATTTCATTTTTCTGATTTGTCATTATGAGTCTTGATCCTAGCCTGATATGATTTTACCCGTCCACGGCTTTTAATCTGAAATGGAACAAAATTCAGCTAAAAGTGCAGCCTTTGTTTTTTGTTTTTTAAAGGGACATTGTGTAACTTCTCCTGTTCTCTATTCAGGAAAATCGATTATTTGGTTCTTCAGTCTGTGTTTCATTAACCAGTAATCCCCCCGTCAACAAACTGAAGTGTTCCTTTCAGCTCTGAATGAGCCGTTCATATCATTCATATCTCCATGGAGCGTTACACTGATGCTGCATTCACCTGCAGTCGGGCAGACGGCCGTCGCTAACAAACCAGATGTCATTTTAGTCACAGAAGTCCAGAGAAAGCCGGTAAAACAATACCACATCGCCATGACAACATATTGTCACGTGTAGTGGCTGTCGTCCGTCTGCCGTCTGCCCAATTTCAGGTGAATGCAGCATGAAAAATATGATTGATATACAACCGCAACGCTAGATGGAGGAATTCCTACACAATGTACCTTTAATAATCAGATTTCAGATTTTATTTTCAGAATTTACACATCAACAGTGCATAGGAGCTTACATCATGAAGTAGTGGTCTGAGCTGGGGGAGAAAATGATTAAGCAACATTCAAATAAAGTAGAAAATGAAAAGAAAAGAATAAAACAAGATAAAAACAAACCAAACAAAAAAAGGAGGGAACAACAACCTGTCGACACATGCAGAGTGCAGCCTGCAGCCTGGGCTTGACTTGAATCCATGAATGAATGAATGAATGAAAGATTATTTGAACACAGAATAAAAGACGAACACAAATAAAAACAAACAGTAAATGTACGACAACAATGCAAAATAAAACAACAACGAAACTTAGCAATTATTTAGTGAGTGGGAAGAAGCCGAAGTTTATTAAATCACCTCTCCTCCCTATGTCAATCCTAATATAATAGCTTATAAAATAGTAACAATAGTATGATAATAAGTAAACATATATGTATATATATATCCTAATATTCAATGTGATATAGAACTTAGTGAGATACTGAATGTCAACTAGGCAACAGACGATACATTTACTGTAAACACGTCTTCTGCCTTTTTATTTTTGGTTTTAAATAAACTGCAACAGCAACAATTAAGGTTTTTGTAATTACGCAGGATTTGTTTTAAATCTAAGGATCGACAGAAGTTATAAACTATAGATTTAATATAAAGAGAACAGTCGTGTTGAGCCGGGTTGCAGCAGCGTTTTGTTAGTTTCCACACAGATAGACAGCAGTTCAACCGTCCTCATCCTCTAATAACCACTCACATTAATAACCCCAGAGCTACCACCATGTGAAGTGTTAATTAATCATTGTTCAACGTTTATGTCGCCATTTATTAATCATTCTTCAGACTTTGATACTAATTAGTCTGTAATTAACAACATATTTAATAAAGGGAAGTATTTTATGACCAGAACAGTAAAAAAAAAACTAAGTTTAATTCATTATTTCTTTCACCAAGAGAAAATGAACTGAAAAACAGCTGTTGTGACATTAAAGGTGTAAACCAGAGGAGTTTCATTTGAAGTGGTTCAGTGGTTTGTGCAGCTTTTTGCAGAAACGTGGTTCGGCTTTCTGCTCCGTCACATCACAGCTCCACACTGACAGGGACAGTAATATAATAATAATAATAATAATGATGATAATAATAACTCTTATTATATAAAGGCTAAATAAAGCACCTTTCAAAAAACACAAGAAGAGAAGACGACGTAAACTTCATCAGTTCATATTCAGTGAATTGTTTTCTGAACGAGTCGATGACGAGCTGCTGTATCACCACTGTTGTTTCTACACATTTACATCATATTTGATCTTAATGAACTTTTTTCTTTAAACTTTATTGCCTTTAATGCACATTGACAGGCTGTTAACATCATGAAAGAAAACTAAAACTCATCTTGAGATTTGGTCTCATCTGTCACGCAGAGATAGCGCTGTGTACAGGTAGAGCACTTAGACCTGAACTAGATCTGTGACTATAAAAAGGGACATTTCAAACAATAAATGAATAAAAATAAGTCAAATGATATTAAGAATAGTAGTTTTTGAAATAAAATTACTTATAGCTGTAACCGTCAGACATGCTTTACTTTCTGTATCCGTGGAGCGATCGGGGGACCGTTCGGTTTCAAAGTCAAAAAAAGGGTTGTGACAGCACTCACTTTAAGTAGAACACTTTTTAATTCATAAAAACTGCTCGGCAGCGAGAAACGGACGCGTTTCGGCAATCAGTCGTCCTCAGCGTTACCAGGTCAGTGGGTGTGTCCACTATTTAACTCCAAGCCAGCTGATTCCAATTTCCATTCCCATACATACACAAAACACTTATAAGCTACATACTGTGATTAAAACAGTCAAAAAATGTCAGCAAATATTATAGAAAATATTACACAGAACAATGAGGAACATTATCATGTAAATAACATTAACGAAATTACAATCAAGCACTACATTCATGAAAATCGACAAGTTGTAAATGTGACAACAACACTTGTCCCTACTGTTTGATCCCAAGTGGACCTACATCCTCGACAGTAATATACAGAACACACATGGGTCTATATGATAACCCCGAACCCCGACCGTTCGGTTTCATCCAGTTAATAGTCATCGTTTTACTTGCGATCATCAACAAAACATGTGATAAATAACTTTGTTCTGTGTTAAACAGGATCTTTATTAATATGTTATACAGTTTATTCTTAAAGGTAAAGAGACAAACAGCGTTTTGACCATAGACGTTTTTGTGACTCCAATATGGCGGCCTGAACAGCTCCATGTTGGATTTACCGGCCGAGAACCCGCCCACTGGCCTCGAAGCAGCTGTCCTGCGCCCTAATTGGCCAGAGTTTTAACCTAAACCCCCCCCCCTCAGAGTGTGTGCGGGGGTAGAAACTATCGGTTGAGACCAAAAAAACGTTCTGACACCAGGCTTTGATCATGTTTATTGAGGATGTAAAGTGGGTGATTTTAACATGGGGGTCTATGGAGAATGCTGCTTTCTGACACCAGCCCCCAGAGGAAGAAGAGGGGATTGCAGTTTGTTGAACGCTGGAGTGAAGAAGCTTCACTTCTCAGACCCACAACTGCCCCCTTGGTCTTGATTCTTCTGACCTGGAACTAAAGAAACGTAGAGAACTAACCATGAAACATTGAACCTTAAAGGGACAACGAGGAGTTTTGAAAAAGCGAAGTGTTTTCTCACTACATTTATGAGCCTCCGCACCGTGAAATTCTTTGACCGGTGCAAGACAGACTCATGTTTTCATTCATCAAGAATTAAAGTCAGAGGTTGGAAGACGATCACATACCGTCGTAGTTCCCACCATGAACGGAGATTCGGCGGCGTTATTCTCATGACTCGCCACGAAACCGAAAGTAAAGTTTCCACCACCACTAATAATAACAAAATAACCATAGAGACAAAACCATATATTTATCTAAAATGGACCATTAACAAGTGGTAACGTAGATTCATCCACATTAATATGAGACTTTTTTATTGTCACGGAATTTTTCGTTCTGCCGCTGGAGAAACTCCTCGTTGTCCCTTTAACATTTTATACAGTTTATTCTTAAAGGGAAAGAGACAAACAGCGTTTTGATTCTTCTAACCTGAAACTAAAGAGATGTAGAGAACTGACCATGAAACATTGAACCTTGAACAGACAAACGGATCAACTGTTATTATTATCATTATCATTAACATTAACATTAACATTAACATTATCATTATTATTATTATTATTAATAATTCTTTGTCCTCTGGTCCCTGCAGCCCGGACAGCGAGGACCCCCCCTCTTGGCCCTCGGCTGCTGGGACGGGTCTGGTGACGGTTCCCAGCAGCGCCAACGGTCCCGGGTCTGGTTCAGTATCTGGTTCAGTATCTGGTTCTGGTTCTGGTTCTGGTTCTGGTTCTGGGGGAGGGGACGTGCGCAGTCCGTCCCTGTCCAGCGACGAGCAGAGCTCCGAGGCCAGCCTGGTCCCCGACGGAGGAACGCCGCTCCCCCCCGACACGCCGGACAACCTGACGCTCACCGTGCTGGACAGCGTGGCGGGAAGACGCTACGCACACTGTACAGGTGAGACAGGAAGCCCCGCCCCCCCCAAACACACACTGTACAGGTGAGACAGGAAGCCCCGCCCCCCCCAAACACACACTGTACAGGTGAGACAGGAAGCCCCGCCCCCCCAAACACACACTGTACAGGTGAGACAGGAAGCCCCGCCCCCCCCAAACACACACTGTACAGGTGAGACAGGAAGCCCCGCCCCCCCCAAACACACACTGTACAGGTGAGACAGGAAGCCCCGCCCCCCCAAACACACACTGTACAGGTGAGACAGGAAGCCCCGCCCCCCCCAAACACACACTGTACAGGTGAGACAGGAAGCCCCGCCCCCAATCAGAGCCACTGTTTCTACGGCGCAGCATCACATAACCCGATCACGATCATCAAGTTGTATTCACACTGCAAAAACTCAAAATCTTACCAAGAATATTTGTCTTATTTCTAGTCAAAACTAATCTCATTCTACTTAAAATAAGACTCATCACATAAAAAGCAGCTTGTTTTTAGACACTTTTTACTTCTTTCAAGCAGATTTTACCTTGAAATAAGTAGAAAAATCTGATAGTGGAGCAAGTTTTTCTTTCTTATTACAAACACAGAAAACATGCTTTCACTGGCAGATTTTTCTACTTATTTCAATTGAATATTTCTTTGGAACAAGTGAAAATGATCTAAAAACAAGTTCATTTTTAGGCGATGAGTCTTATTTTAAGTGGAAAGAGATTAGTTTTGACTAGAAATGAGACATTTTGACAAGAAATAAGACAAATATTCTGGGAAAGATGTAGAGTTTTTGCAGTGCAGAGCTGCAGCTGTGTGTTGACATGAGCAGAGTCGTCTGATTTCCTAAAACAACAGCAGAAGTAGAAGTCGTACTTCCTCCTGAGCTGTAAACAAACCAACAAACATGAAGTGGATCAGTTTTTCCTCCATGATTTTCTGTAAACCGGTAACAATAACTCTGATCATTAAAGAGACACCGAGGAATTTGTATTTGGTTCTAAAAGAGTCTCATATTAATGTGGATGAATCTACGTTAGCACTTGTTAAAGGGATAGTTCAACATTTTGGCAAATTGGCCCATTGCCATAATCCCTATAGTTTTAGGAGTAGGTTTGAGATGGAGTTGTTTTAGAGGGAAATACAGAGACTGCTTGATGAAAAACTGTCCCTGAAGGCAACGTGCATCAGTGGTTTTGCGTGAATTTCCCTCTAAAACAACTCTGTGTGGTAACGTTGTGTTATTATCTCATAGCGTGGTGAATGTGCAGCTCACAACTTGTCCACCAGAGCGTTGTGGAGTTGTTGGATTGTGTATTTGATGAGTTTGATGAGGGAAACCAAGAAATCCCATGAGCCTCCGTAGCGTAGCTCTGAGCAGCTCACGGCTCTGCTCCGCCGTTCTAAAAACAGCTTGCACCGACAACTAAAGGTAACAAACCTACTGCTATGACTATAGGGATTATGGCAATGGGCCAAGTTGACTAAATGTTGAACTATCCCTTTAATGGGTCCATTTAGATAAATATATAGTTTTGTCTTTATCGTTATTGTGATATTATTATTTAGTGGTCGACCCGTCCAGCATTTCCTAGTTTTCTGGTTTCCCGGACGCTGCCCGGCGGGTCATGGGAATAACGCCGTCGGATCGCTGGTTGGCATCGTTTATGGCGCTGAGGCTCATGGGAAATGCAGTGTGAACACTTCGCTTTCCAAAACTCCTGGTTGTCCCTTTAAAACTACTATCGGTTATTTTTTATTCTCTCCTCGTGTCGTCTCCTCGTGGTCGACAGCTGCAGACTTCCTCTCTGCCTTCGGTCGTGTTTCACAGCAGAAAGTTCCACAGGAGGACTGACAGGACGAGCCAGTTATGCAGCGCCGTCTCCATGACGACGTCTGAATGTCACCTGTCACCGGTGTAAATGTGGTGGGAACCAATACTGGTTTCTGTGCAGCTCTTTAGCTGCCATGGAAGGTGCTTTATGAATCCAAGCCGTTATTATAAAGCCAGTAGTAAGGACGGTGATGCTGAAGCTGAGTTCACATGGAGCCAGATGTTCTTTAGTTCAGAGTCCAAACCAAATGAAAAGGCTCAGTATGAACAGAACAACAGAATAAACCTTTTCTTAAACCAAAAGAACTGAAAATGACATCATATAAACGGTGAAACTGACTGAATGTCGTCTGGTTCTGTGTAGAGACGTTTCTTCACTTCAGATGTTTGAATGAAAGAGTCAAAACACAGAACAACTACTGATCTGGTCAGACCAGAGATGTCTGGATCTCTACTAGGGACGTCACAGACCGGTTACTTGTTTTCACAATTAATCGTGGTATTAAACGCCACAATTAATTGATGGTAAAGATTCCTAAATAACGTCACTTTCTGGAAGAGATTATGTATGAACTGTATCGGCAGATGAGCGCTGAAGTAAAGGAAAATGCTCAGATACTGGTCCATTTATCTAAAGTAACGCTGAACTGGTAGGAATTTAAATGTTAGCCTGTCATTTGTAATTTAAAAAACATATTGAAATAAACTTAAACATTTTGTGTAGAGGACAATTAATGACTTAAATATTTCAAACACTTCCCCCGGAGGACTAATAACTGGTATATTGTGACTATATTTGATTTTACACATTCATAGTGTTCTAAAATAAAATCTATAATCGTGACATCTCTAATCAGTTCTCAACGGACCTGACAATTAAACTCTCAACAAACCAGACCAGTGAATGTTGAAGTCCAGACTCGACGGCTCACTAGTTTTAACTCTCGGTCTGAACCAAAGAGGAAAAGATGAGCCGAGTCGTTTCTATCTAACTTCAGTCTGAAGCAGCTTCATCCTGGTTTGACCGGCCCGTTAAAACCATAGATACATACACGTAGATACCTCTGACGCTGCTGTCCATTGGAACGATGCGTCAACGCGGCGGCCATCTTGGTCAGGGGGAAGCCGAGTCTACTTCCTATACTGCATTAGAGTTCTATCAACCATTAAAATCACCACAACTCACTGAATATTCAACCCATTTTCAAGCCTTTTGTTTATTATAAATGTCAGACATTTATTTATAACACAACGTAGATTGATAATTTCTTTTTTTATAATTTACATACACTGAAATGTGTTCTACAAGGGTCTGACCGGGTCTGACTGCTGGTCATATGTCTATGGTGAGAAACCCCGACCCAAGATGGCGGCCGTGTTGATGCCTGACAAGCCTGAATGCAGCATCTACGTGTATATATCTATGCGTTAAACACTCTGTTCACATGTAAACAGTTAAAACCTGAAAGACTCATTCAGAAAGAGGAAGAAGTCTCCATGGAAACCAACCTATAGATGTGTTGATCTGAACACGGTTTCTATCAACTGAGCCGAATCAGATCAGAATCTTCCAACGACGCGTTTACATGAGGCATTTTTATTGTGATTAGCCCTTTATTCTGAGTATTTGTGTGCATGTAAACAGAGCTATTATTGATTGATTGATTGGTTGATTATTGATGTGACTGATCGGAGAGTGGAGCGGTTCTCACCTGTTCTCACCTGCAGAGACAAAACTCAGATTAATGTGGAGCCTCATCAGCAGATTAATGAGCCGAGTCTCAGAGCGACGTGTCGGGACTCGAGTCCACGACCGGTTCTCATTCAGCCTGTTTTCATTTCACAGCTCATGTCATTCAGCCTGTTCCTGCAGCCTGGGTGTGTGTGTGTGTGTGTGTATATGTGTGTGTGTGTGTGTGTGTGAGATATCCAGCGGTTACATAATCGCTGCCGTCCTCTTTCAGAAAGGCAGCCTGCTTATTACAGCTGAAGTGGGTGTGCATGCATGCGTGTATGTATGTGTTCCTGCAGGAATGTTTGCCTGCATGCTTCTGTGTGTGTGTGTGTGTGTGTGTGTGTGTGTGTGTGTGTGTGTGTGTGTGTGTGTGTGTGTGTGTGTGTGTGTGTGTGTGTGTGTGTGTGTGTGTGTGTGTGTGTGTGTGTGTGTGTGTGTGTGTGTGTGTGTGTGTGTGTGTGTGTGTGCGTAGTCACTGATTGCTGCCTGTTAGAGGCTTCAGGGTGTTTGTGTCCACATCTTCACATTGGTCTGTTTTTCTGAAACGTAGAATGTATGTTTGGTTTAAAAATGTTAAAACTTTAACATTTATTCAAACATATTAATATATAAATATGTTTATTAAAGCTCCTTCAAAATAAAGGTAGATGTTTGTATTAAAGCTCCATACAGTATAAAGGTAGATGTTTGTGTTAAAGCTCCATACAGTATAAAGGTAGATGTCCATGTGTAGTGTGATTATAAAGCAGCTCTAGGTTCTATTAGCCTCAGTCCACAGAGAAATGCACACAGCCTGGATTCAGAAACTGAGCCTTAAAGGGATACGCCAACATTTTTTCTTAGTGTCTTGCCTCACTCCCGAGTCCATGACCAGCAGATAGACACCATCCTTTCGACTGTGCGTGCAGTAACAAGGGAGATAGAGCCGTATCGCCCGTAATTAGCTTAGCTCAAACGCTGGAAGTGTATAGGTAGTGTTAGCCTGCCTCTTACCTAAAGTCGCTAATTAGCTTAGCTCAAACACTGGAAGTGTATGGGTAGTGTTAGCCTGCCTCTTACCTAAAGTCGCTAATTAGCTTAGCTCAAACACTGGAAGTGTATAGGTAGTGTTAGCCTGCCTCTTACCTAAAGTCGCTAATTAGCTTAGCTCAAACACTGGAAGTGTATAGGTAGTGTTAGCCTGCCTGTCACTACCCGATTTGCAACGCTACCCGATTTGTGACAAAACTGGTCTGCGCATGCGCATGTAACGGATGTGCACTCACTCCACCCATAAAAGACGTGCTAACCAACCCACCAAGTGGTTGTCAACCTCTTGGCGAAGAGGTTGACAACCACTTGGCGAAGAGGTTAGCATCGTCGCCTCCGGTGCGGGAGGTCGTGGGAACGAACCCCACCTAGGGCAGGCCGTGAGAAACACAACGCAGAGGGCCAGATATGACATCGGCTACACTAACACTACCCATACACTTCCAGTGTTTGAGCTAAGCTAATTAGCGACTTTAGGTGGAGGCAGGCTAACACTACCCATACACTTCCAGTGTTTGAGCTAAGCTAATTAGCGACTTTAGGTGGAGGCAGGCTAACACTACCCATACACTTCCAGTGTTTGAGCTAAGCTAATTAGCGACTTTAGGTAGGAGGCAGGCTAACACTACCTATACACTTCCAGCGTTTGAGCTAAGCTAATTACGGGCGATACGGCTCTATCTCCCTTGTTACTGCTTGTTAATGTTGGCGTATCCCTTTAAAACCAGCCGTCAGGACTTCCTGTCTGGACTTTGTGATGTCACAGCGAAGCAGCCGTCACCGCTCAACTAAAGATTAAAAACAAAATGAAATGAAAAGAATAAAGAGTGGACGGAGACATGAACCGCTCACACTCATAAATAATCCAGAGCTCGTTAAACAAACTCTCACAATGGATCCATTGTTATCAGCTGTGTGTGTGTAGCTGTGTGTGTGTGTGTAGCTGTGTGTAGCTGTGTGTAGCTGTGTGTGTGTGTGTGTGTGTGAGCTCTCAGTTAATAAGCAGTGACAGTTGAAGCAGCAGAGACCAGTGAGTTCTGACTCAGGACGTAGGAGCGTCCAAAGGAACAGTCGTGCTCTGTCGGCTCAGTCTAATTACTGGTGTCTGAGATCTGATGCTGCAGAGACAACAGGCTGTCTCTCTGTTGTTGTTGTTGTGTGTCTCTTTGTGTCTCTGTTGTTGTTGTTGTTGTTGACCACTGGTGCCGGGGAGAAATTCAGAGGAAAAAATATTGGGATATAAAATTGTGTCTACTGGGTCTGACGGTGAGTTAAACATACAGAGGAATGTCCCTTTAAGTGAAGAGACTCTGTGTCTGTTGGACCGACTCCTGCTGCGTTCAAGACGAGTCAGAACTCTTTTTATTTCCCAGTTGAAAACTCTGAGTTCTGACGTTAAAGCGCTGGAACCAGGAAGACCACCAACACGTCGGAACGGAACGAACTCTGCAATCAAAGAACTTCACGCAGCTGAGACGTTAAAGCCCCAGTGTGTAATTTATTTGTCTTTTTATTATCGAAAATCAAAATATTCTTTCATAAATCTGTATTTCACTGAAGTGGAATCACAGCCGCATACAAATGAAAGCTTTCTCGTACCTTACACCTCGTCCTGACATACAGCGAGCAAGCGAAGCGGCAACGAAAACTCGCGCGAAGGTGTCCTGATGTGCAGCGTGACGATTTTGTCGCGAGTAAATTCTATTGGTTCAGAATCCAAACCAATCAAATTATCGAGGGACGTAGCTACACAAACCTGCGGCGCTATTCTGAGATTCCTGGCATTTCCTGGTTGCTGTTTCTCACATCTCTGAGTGTTTTTTCCTCTCATATTCTCCTCTCTCTGATAACTTGCTTGTCAACAGGAAGCAGCGTGGACTTTTCAACCAATAAGAAGTGTTTAGGGGCGGGACACCGGACACACATGTCGCATCGCTGTATGTCAGGACGAGGTGTTAGAATGAGTTGTTACAAGTCGTTACAAATACATAAGTGGGCGACGCACCGAACCGAGGCGGCCATGTTGCATCGTGACTAGGGATGGGCATTTCGACTAATTTACTAATCGTGTAACCGAAGCTGGTACTAATCGGGTAATCGAGTACTGTAATAAAAAATAAAATGACGTCATGTCTGACGGACAGAGCGCAGCCGGTGCATAAATGCGCTCTGTCCGTCAGACAGTCGCATTACTGACACACAGCGTCGTCACACACAATGTCAGGTGGATAATAAGAGTAGAGACTGGAGTTTAAGATGCACATACGAGGCAGATGTGCATCTTTATGCCGGGGAATAAATGCGCTGCATGCGCTCTGAGCGCTGAGTGCAGCGCTGAGTGCAGCGCATTTATGCCGCGGCTGCCTCGGAGGAGAAAACTTTTTTTTTCTTTTCTTTTTTAAATCATTAGCGGTGTTTATTTATTAGTCCACACTACACATGTTGGTGCCTTCGGTCCTCTCTGCCTCGCATCGTTTCAGGAAATAACAGGGAAGGTTTCAGAATGTTTGTAAAGTGAAAGTATATTTTCTACCAGACTTGAGACCTGTCGTCTCCCTCCCGACGGCGTACGTCGCCGAGGGAGGGAGGGAGAATTATTGTAAAAGGTTTGAAAGTCCGAGGCTCGATCCAAAAACGCTTTTACACAGCAGAAAATCACGTTGCTTGATCCGAAACTGTTTAACACTACAAAAAGCCGAACCAGGGCATGATAATGTAGTCTGATCCGACACTAGATTGCGCTCTGACGTGCCGTTTTTTTAAATCCTCGGGTACCCGAGTAATAAATTCATAACCGAGTAGCAGATTGCTACTCGAGTACTCGAGTACCCGGGTAACCGTGCACATCCCTAATCGTGACCGTAGGTAACCACGGAAACGGCCTGTTAAAACTGTCACCACTGTGTAGTGTGAGGAAGGACGGAGGCACCGGTGTTGCATTCAGGTGCAGTCAGGCAGACGGCCGTCGGCAAACCAACCGGATGTCGTTTTACTCCACCAGAGAAAGACGGTAAAACAATACCACATCGCCATGACAACATGTTGTCAGACCACTTGTTTATCCTGTTACATGCAGCGTCTGTTGTCTGCCTGACATCTGCCCCATTTCACGTGAATGCAACATCAAGAATACGTTCCGATATGCAACTGCACCGCTAGATGGGGGGAATTCCTACGTATTATACCTTTTAAGAGAAGAAAAGAAAAAAGAGAGCGACTGAGACGACTGATCCTCAGAGAAGTTGGGGGAGATTTTTTTCCTCCGACTTCCCAGAGTGGGAGGAGTTTGAGTTCCTACTCGTCTCCAACGCATCATCACTAGACTGAACGCTGCTGCTGCTGCTGCTGCTGCTGCTGCGTCACAGATCAGGGATGCTGTTGCCTAGCAACTGTGGCAACACTAAAACTTTGTGGAGTCCAGGATGAAGGGGTTAAAAGGTCAGAGTGACATCACTGCAGAGCAAACAGGAAGTAGGAGGAGCTAAGACCACGAGCTCAGTGTGTGTGTGTGTGTGTGTGTGTGTGTGTTTAAATGACTCTGTGCTTCATATTTAATGACTGCAGAGTCTGTTGATGCTCAGTCAGTCTGACCCACATCCAGCTGTGTGTGTCTGCGTCACACACACACACACACACACACACACACACACACACACACACACACACACACACACACACACACACACACACACAGTGACTCTCACCTGTCTGGTTCTACCTGCTCAGTGTATGACAGTTTCATAGAAGAACAAATACTTATGTAACACCAGGGGCGTCACTAGGTTTTAAGGACAGGGGGGGCTTAGCCCCCAGTAGATGCACAGGATGTGAGTGAATGTAGTGCGCAAGCACGAACTTTCACAATGGCCCAGAAAAAACACAATATTTAGAATTTAGAGTAAATTTAGAGTATTGAATCATGGGCTAGTTGAATCTAAGAATCCAACTACTTTTGAATTTTACTGTGTAAAAGTAGATGCTAAAAAAAGTGAACCTGAGTAATTTTTCAGGTGTTTGACTATCATGGATATGTCCAGGTGGACTGGAAAACTAATTATATTTCACTAGTAGCCTGTGTCATAATGGTTATACACTCCATCCAAATACAGCTGTTTTTGGCTCATTTTGATTTCACCCAGACCTCCTCACATTTTCCCATTCAAATAAGACCAGACAACAGAAATGAAGTGCAACTCCAACTGGAGCAGATATTTATGGTAAAGAGTGCACATTTCACCCTAGAAACCCCTTCATCTTCTACACAACCAGGACCTTCACAAGAAATTTCAGATTTTTTTTTTTTCTGAGCTGAAATAGACATTGGGGGGTTGTGCAAATGACTGACCCTGAGAATCATTTTAATTTGAATATTCTGCTTTTCTTAGTAGTTTTATTTGGACTAGGTTTAAAAATATATATATATATTTATACCTAGCCTATATTGTTATCATGCTGTTTTTATATATTCCTGTGTCTTACCTGATCTTCTGCATATTCAGGGCATGTCTCAGTCTGGCCTCTCCCTACAGCATTTCTCTCCCTGTCTGTCTGTGCTGCTGCAGTGTCACCAGATATCATTAGTATTTTAAATTAATCCATTAAATAATCTGTTTTTACTGCTAAATGTTATTTTCTTAACACAGCCAAGCTATAAAGTACCAGATGAATGTTACAGTAACACATTACACACATACACAGCACACACACGAGACAGACAGACAGACAGAGAGAGAGAGAGAGAGAGAGAGAGAGAGAGAGAGAGAGAGAGAGAGAGAGAGAGAGAGAGAGAGAGAGAGAGAGAGAGAGAGAGAGAGAGAGAGAGAGAGAGAGAGAGAGAGAGAGAGAGAGAGGAACACACACATGATGACAGGAGTGTTCAGGATCACCGTTTAAGTTTTCCCCACCAGAATCTAGCCGAACTTTGGAGCATTATTTAGCCCGTTTTCTGACAAGCTATCATGCCGTGGTTGGTACCAACAGAAGCCTCGTGTCTCATGGTTTCATATAATATCTGTATCTTCGCTCTAGCTTTAAAACTGATCCGATTACAACGCAATTAATATTTCACATGAATTCAAATTTTATCGCGGTCATTTTGACAACACTGCTATTTAGAGATAGTAGCTTACTGTCTGATGCCTGCTAGTCCTCTTTTAGCTACAGGTGGACTGACTCTCCCTCTGTTGACATCAGAGCTCCTGCAGCCCCTCACTGCAGACTCGGAGCGGAGCTTCAAACAAGCCGCCGCTACATGGGCGCAACCAACTCACAACTGGGAAGGGGGGTGGTCACACACTCAACAAACTAATTAAATTAAACAAATCGGAAATAACAAGAGACAAATGCGATGACAGCTGGGGTTCTTAAAAGGAGAATATATGTCACATATATATAAAAAAAAAAAGTCACACCAAATTATTTGGGGGGGCTTAAGAATATTTTAGGGGGGCTTCAGCCCCCCTAAAATAGGCCTAATGACGCCACTGTGTAACACACACACACACACACGCGCGTACATGCAGCGTGTGGAGGCCGGTGTGTGTGTGTGTGTGTGTGTGTGTGTGTGTGTGTGTGTGTGTGCGTGCGCGGTGGCGTTGTGAGACAGAATGTAAACAACGTTTTCCTCTGAAATCATCAAAACGTCGTGAACTCTCCGGTGTTTAGGCCGAGCCATCTCCGTCTCCATGGCAACAGCACGATGTCGCCGCTGTCAATCACCGTAGGTTCGATTCCCATCAGCTGAGAGTGGGAGGAGGGCTGTGACCTTCATCATCTTCATCTTCATCCTCCTCCTCTTCATCCTCCTCTTCTTCCTCTTCATCCTCCTCTTCTTCATCCTCCTCCATTTGTGAAGATGCAGCTTCCAGAGTTTGAGCATCATATGGACGTGCATGTAGTGTGTGTGTGTGTGTGTGTGTGTGTGTGTGTGTGTGTGTGTGTGTGTGTGTGTGATAAGAGGCTCTGTAGCACCTGTTCCCATAGCAACCAGCTCAACAAGACGTTTGGAGGAGAAGAGGAGTGGGAGGAAGAGAGAGAGAGAACGAGCCTCCTCCATCTGCTCTGTGATTGGCTCCTGCAGCTCTGGAGCCTCAGCGACCTTTAACCTCCGTATGACATCACAGTGACATCACAGTGACATCACTTCAATGGAGTCGATGATGTCACAAGGTGCAGAAATCCCCCCTCCGCGTGTTCCTTCAAAATAAAAGCACGTCGTCCAACAGCTGATCAGTGCTGTTATTCTAGATCGATCATCAGTCCTCATCCGGTCTCTTCTCTGTGGATCCAGTCCAGGGTTTTCTCTGCTCCAGATCCTCTCCTCTTTTTCATCTTCTTTTCCATCTTCGTATTCTTCTTATTTGTCTTTGTGTTCTTCCTCTTCATCTTCGTCTCCATCTTGCTTTTCTTTTTCATCCTCTTCTTTATCATAGATATATATTAGGGGTGTCAACAATAATCGATTCGGCGATGCATTGCAATGCGGGACATGCACGATTCAGCATCGATGCGGCAACGTGCCATAATCGATTATGTTACTGTTTATTTTCTGGCCTCAAATAAAGTTGTGAAGTTACAATTACCTCCGAGGGGCATTTCCGGAGCAACGACATGCGCAGCCTGTAGCTGCTAAACGGCAGCACCAGCAGTAACAGTGTTGCCGCTGGCTTTCTTTTTCCTTTTTTTTTTTTTTCACCCGCGGTCGGATTGAGAATTAATTAATTAAAGCTCGTGAGTCCGGCCGTGTTGGGTCCGAGACTCAACAAGCCGGTCGGGTTTTACCGTTGCTACAGGCAGTATCAGTATGCCCGTTTATCACCAATAAACACAGTAGAGGAGGGGGAGTGACTGAGCTCAGGCTGGGGGTCTCTGATGCAGAGAGAGAGAGAGTGCCGTGCCGTGTAAAAAAAACAACAACAACAAAAAGTGTCACGACTTCCTGTATCTGGCCCTTCAAAATAAAAGCCCCGTAGTCTAGATTTTGAGACAGGGCTCCAAAGGTTTGTTTGTTTTTTCCTGCACCAATAGGCTAATTTTTGGGGGCAGCCCTAGAAGTGATTTAAATGCCATATCCAATACATACCATTCAATTTTATTTTATTTTATAATATTTATGTCAAAGATACAGGAGAGTGATAATACACACATGTGCAGCCAATAAAATCTCTTGTTCAATATCTCATGACTGACTGATGAAAAATTTGCCGTGTTGAGTGCAGTAGAATTTTGATGCATTGCAATGCATCGCAATGCATCGGAGAATCGAATCGAATCGAATCGTTACCTGCCGAATCGTAATCGAATTGAATCGTGAGGGCAGTGCCAATGCACACCCCTAATATATGACTAGATGTCGCCTTCTGCTTCTCAGCGTACGTCAACACGGCGGCCATCTTGGGCAGGGGTTTCTGACCATAGACATAATATGTCTGACCAGCAGTCAGACCAGTCAGACCCTGTAGAACACATTTCAGTGCATGTATGCATGTGGGTGTGTGTCTGAGTATGTAAGTGTATGTTTAATACATAAAAAGACAATTATCAATCTATGTTGTATCATAAATATCTGTCTGACATTTATAATAAACCAAACGGCCTGAGAAGCGGATGAATATTCAGTGAGTTATGGCGATTTTAATGGTTGATAGACCTCTGCCTCTGTTGACTAGTGCAGTAAGTAGACTTGGCTTCCCCCTGACCAAGATGGCCGCCGCATTGACGTATCATTCCAATGGACAGCAGCGTCAGAGGCAACATCCAGATCGATCTACTCCCAGTTCCCAGTTAGTAACTCATAACTGGCCTGGAACGCTACAAACTCGTAACTGGTGACTTGAAGTCGTGACTTACGAATTCAAAAGCCTGGAACGCACCAATATACACGTAGATGCCGCCTCTGACGCTGCTGCCCATTGGAACGGAACGTTGCCGCCGCCGCCATCTTGAGGGGGTGGAAGTATGCGTTTTGTTATGTTTTGTTTTACCTCGTACTGCCGTTCGTGACGTGCATGATTGACGTCATCTGCGTTTTTACCATAGATAGCCTATATATACAGGGAACTCCCTCCCAAGATGGCGGCCGCGACGACGTGCCTGACAGCATCTATGTGTATATATCTATGTTCTATACTTCTTTTTCATCTTCTTCATCTTCTCCTCCATCTTCCTTTTCTGTTTTGTCCTCTTCATCTTCTTCTTCATCATTTTCATCATCACACTGTGACATCACACTGTGACATCACACAGAGCAGCGAGGCGTCAGGTGTTGGCGTCGGTGTGAGTCGTGTTCAGGTGAGAGAGAGACAGGTGCGTCAGAGTGACAGCCAATCAGACGACAGCATGAGACCGAGGTCGTGTCCCTCCGCCTCACAGACTATAGTCCCGCCCACGTGGTGGTGGTGGTGAGGTCACAGTGACCTTTGACCTGTTAGTCGGCCATGACAGCAGCTCTGGTGTCGGGGCAGTGAGGCATCATGGGAGTTGTAGTTCCCTCCACAGACTTCATCCAGTCCCATCAATACAATACAGCTGTGCTATTGATTATATGACACCGATCGATCAGCACACACACACACACACACACACACACACACACACACACACACACACACACACACACACACACACACACACACACACACACACACACACACACACACACTCTCTCTCTCCTGGTTTCTACTGTTTCACACGCTCCTTCCTCCTCCTCCTCCTCCTCCTCCTCCTCGTCTCACTGTCGGCAACGTGGTGTCTCTATGGTAACAGCCTGCAGAGAGGCGGACCCTGACAGGACACGCCCACTGCAGCATGCATCCTGCGCGCGCGCGCGCACACACACACACACACACACACACACACACACACACACACAGGGTGTATTTTAGTAAATGTGACCACAGGTTTTGTCTGAGTCGTGCTGGTTTAGCAGCAGCTGGGTGTGTGTGTCTGTGTGTGTGTGTTTGTATGTGTGTGTGTGTGTGTCTGTGTGTGTCTTTGTGTGTGTGAGTGTTTGTGTGTGTGTGTGTGTGTGTCGCACACTGTGTTTATCTGCTGCTGCTGAAACGACCAGTGTCTGAATCTTTCTCTCCTGTTTTTGTTTCGTAAAAGCTTCAGTTCTAAATATGTCTTCATGGCCTACATTCAGCCTGTGTGTGTGTGTGTGTGTGTGTGTGTGTGTGTGTGTGTGTGTGTGTGTGTGTGTGTGTGTGGTTGTGTGTGTGTGTGTGTGTGTGTGTGGTTGTGTGTGTGCGGTTGTGTGTGTGTGGTTGTGTGTTTTTTTCTCCCAGTGGAGTCAGCAGATGCTAACAGTTTCCCCCTATTTCCAGTCTTTGTGCTAAGCTAGGCTAAACACATTAAGGCGAGACACTACAGGCTAAAACACTGTTTTTTCTTGCACTGGGCTGTTTTTCTTCCACAACATTTATTCTCTCAGAAAAGTTGAAAGAAACGGTAGAAAAACCACATTAAAGGGACAACGAGGAGTTTTAGAAAAGCGAAGTGTTTTCACACTACATTTATGAGCCTCCGCACCGTGAAATTCTTTGACCGGCGCAAGACAGACTCATGTTTTCATTCATCAAGAATTAAAGTCAGAGGTTGGAAGACGATCACATACCGTCGTAGTTCCCACCATAAACGGAGATTCGGCGGCGTTATTCTCATGACTCGCCACGAAACCGAAAGTAAAGAAACGCTGGTCGGCTCGGTCCGTGTACGTTTCGTTAGTTTGATTTTTCCTTTAAACCGAACTGTCAGAAAACGAAAGTCAGCTGGTAATTTGGTTTTCCGTTTCAAACCAAAAACCAAAAAACCACAATTCAGGCTGGTTTTTTCGTTTTTTGGTTTTTGGTTTTAAAACGAAAAAACGAGGAAACCAAAATCAAATTACGGTAATATTTTGATTGTGTTTTTGTTTTTGATCTTAAACAACACATTAACGCCGATGACAGACCGGAAGTGTCGGAACTTCAAAATAAAAGCCCAGTGAATTGCGTTATAGTATTAGTTTAGTAGTAGTAATAGTATTTTTTTCTTTGTAAATGTTGTGTTTTGAGCACATGGATACATTTTCACAGCTGTGTTTATTTTTACACATGAGTGACAAGCTGATCGTTAAATAGTTCATCTTCCTCATGTAGGCTACTGTTCTCCTCGCTGCGCTGGCTCTCTGTCTCCGCTGCTGTAGCGCTTTGCTTTTCTTCCATTCAGTCAGATCATTTTCACAACGTGTTCTGCGGCCCGTCTCCGGTCCCAACCGGGCTCCGGACAGGCTGTCCCTCTCTGAAGCAGAGGGTGAGGTCAGCTTGACTCCCGCATTAACGCCGATGACAGCCTGGAAGTGTCGGAACTTCAAAATAAAAGCCCAGTGAATTGAGTTATAGCCATAGACTGTACTGTAACCTATAAATAGCCTATGAAATCTTTTTTTTTCTTTGTAAATGTTGTGTTTTGAGCGTATGGATACATTTTCACAACTGTGTTTATTTTTTACACATTAGCGGCCAAGCTCATCATTAGTTCATCTTCCTCGCGTGCCTCGGTCTGTCCGTTGCGCACGCTGCAGCGCTTCGCTCCCAGGTCAGTCAGAGCATTTTCACATGAGGTCAGCTTCACTCCAGTCAGTCTTCACAGACAGTCCACTAAGAGTTTCTGAACATTTCCTCCTCTGTTTTTTTTTTTTTTTTTTAATGGCTTGAACGCCATTATATGAGACCCGGCTATTAATTGAATACCGGCTGATTGTTTTGTTATTTGAGGAATATATTACGATCTGCTGCAGTAACGTTCGCCACCTTATGGAATAATGCTGCATGGGGCTGGGTGATAGACCAGCTCTTCTCAGAGACTCAACCCGACCCTGAGATCTCCAACCCCGGGCATATTTGGCAGGTGGCAGCGGCCCCTTTATGGTTCTTTTCTACTCTTTTCAGTCACATGAGATCCAGTCCCAGACCTCGGCTACAGTCCGGGATTTCATCAGGCTCCCTTCCCGGCACAGGGCACTCTAATTGGCAGCTTAGATGAGGGGAATCGGCGTGCGTAATGGTCGCGCGTAATGACAGCTCCTCGCCGGTGAAACACAATAAACTGCGCTACTTCTTGCATGTTTGTCTCATGACATGGTGGAGCCGTCACAGAAGTCTGCTGTGAAAATGATCTGACTGAGTGGAAGCGAAGCGCTACAGCGCAATGGAGACAGAGACCCAGCGCAGCAAGGAGAACAGTACATGAGGAAGATGAGTTAACGATCAGCTTCGCTATGTGTAAAAATAAGCACAGCTGTGAAAATGTATCCATGTGCTCAAAACACAACATTTACAACGAAAAAAAAAGATTTTATAGGCCATTCATCTACAGTCTGTGGCTATAACGCAATTCACTGGGCTTTTATTTTGAAGTTCCGACACTTCCGGTCTGTCATCGGCGTTAATGTGTTGTTTAAGATCAAAAACAAAAACACAATCAAAATATTACCGTAATTTGATTTTGGTTTCCTCGTTTTTTCGTTTTAAAACCAAAAACCAAAAAACGAAAAAACCAGCCTGAATTGTGGTTTTTTGGTTTTTGGTTTGAAACGGAAAACCAAATTACCAGCTGACTTTCGTTTTCTGACAGTTCGGTTTAAAGGAAAAATCAAACTAACGAAACGTACACGGACCCGGCTCGACCAGCGTTTCCACCACCACTAATAATAACAAAATAACCATAGAGACAAAACCATAGATTTATCTGAAATGGGACCATTAACAAGTGGTAACGTAGATTCATCCACATTAATATCAGACTTTTTTATTGTCGCGGCCGCTGGAGAAACTCCTCGTTGTCCGAGAGACACTACAGGCAAAAACACTGTTTTTTCATGCACTAGGCTATTTTTCTTCCATAACAAGTTGAAAGAAATGGTAGAAAATCCACATTAATGTGGTTATTTTACTTCATTTTGTCCCTTTCGTCAGTAGATTTCTCCTTAATTCACCAAAAGTGAACAGCTACTGTGACATAGTGAGCCTGTTGTCTGAGCCATGTCATGTCGTTGTAAAGCTCTCTCTCCTGAACAATGATTTCCTCCGTATTGGCAATCGATTGTAAAAGTAGGATTGACATTAACAATCTCTGTAATTTTACAGTCCCAAGTCTTTAAAGGCCGTTTTCTCAGAAAGAGTTTTTCAGACTCAGACTCTGAGCTAGAAAATCTCCACTTTTTATTACTAAAAACATGGAGACATTAGATGTTTTTTTAAAGGGCTGGTGACAGTATTTTCTCATTTACAGAGTGATACAAAGAGATATCCAAAATCCTCTCTGTAAAAACTAAAGACTCTAATACGTCAACAAATTAAAACAAAGTGGCTTTATCCGTTGGTCAGATTTCTGTTCTGGAAATGTATGCAAATTAGCGCATATTTCATTAGATATTGCCTCATTTACATATTTAAACATAAAATTTGACAAAACTTGTAATACAAAAAATATTTGTCTTAATGTGAGTGATAAACTTGTGAAGTTTCATGGTGATATCTGTTAGTTAAATGTTTTACCCTATTCACCTGTAGTGTCTCCCCTTAACTACAACAGCTGTGGTCCGTGTGTGTGTGTGTGTGTGTGTGTGTGTGTGTGTGTGTGTGTGTGTGTAGTCAGTCAATCAATTCCATCAACAACTGGGTCGTTTTCATTCATAAAGAACAAAGATCTCCATGGTAACGGTCCGTGTTGTGATGATCAAAGTGTTCCTAAATTCACCGGCTGCTTCATCACTTCCTTCCTGCACAGATTTTCACAATAAAAGCCTCCAGGAGATAAAACAGGAAGTGAAGTGAAGTGAAGCGGGGTCGAGACGGTGCGTTCAAGTTCCGTCTGTAAAAACTAACGTGTTGTTGTGTGTCTGTTTGTGTCTTCTCTGCAGAGACGCTGCTGGATGACTTCATGTTGACACATCCCATCTTCCTGACGGCCGACAGGTTACAGCAAGTCCTGCTGCAGCAGTATCCTCCACACACACACACACACACACACACACACACACATGCATAATTACCTTGGTACAGTGTGTTCTCAGCTGTGTGTGTCCTGTGTGTGCGTGACTGTGCTGGACGTCCACACGCAGGAAGTGTGCGACGTAGCTCCGCCCCCGTGTTTGTTTTTCTCCCGAAGTCACGTTTGATCACACGCGTTCCTGTGAGATCTCGTGTGTGTGTGTGTGTGTGTGTGTGTGTGTGATCGTTAGTGTTTAGTGTTCACGCCCACAAACTGATCCAACGAGTCAGAACTACGAGTCACGCTACTGAGTGATGATGCAACACGACCTCATGGTGAACATTGGTAACGTAGTTAACACAACACTCACTGTGTTGTTGAATCAGTCTGAACAAAGATATTCTACTTCTACTTCTATAACACGACGTCTCACTACACTTCCTGTCTCCTAGACGACTGATGGGAAGAACAGCGCTACTAGGATAAAGAATAAAAACACACACACCAATGTAACTCCCCGTAAAGACGGAATTTACTAACAGTGAGTGATTTATGGGAATTTATGGGAATTGACAGGAAATTGGGGGAAATTTAAGCAAACTGTATCATATCCAAACATACATGTAAATATTTAGTTTTGTCATAAGCAGACATCCATGCAAAATAATACAATATTAATATAATATTTTTGAGTAGAACTTTATCAAGTTTTAATTCTTGTATGAGAATGATTCTCTTGTATGTATCAATTCTTTCACTGAACAACAAAAACATGATTGTTGAGTAAAATATTACTAATAATTAATATATTAATTAATATTTTTAAGTAACGCGCCCAACCAACACTGCTCCTAAAGTGGCCGTGGTCACCGTCCCTCCACCTCGTGTTGTGAACGTGTGTGTGTGGATTTATAGAAGTTGTCGGTAGAGGAAAGTGAGCTATTTTCTTACGATAACATTAAATATTTACACAGCTAACAGTCAGATTTAAAGTAACATTGCGGAGTTTTTCGGCCTTAAAATAATGTTTCCAGACTCATTGCAATGGTAGAAAAATGGTTAATAGGATGAATGGTGCTGCTGCTGCAGCCTGAGCCGGGTCGCGTCGGCTGAAACTGCACTATGGAACTTCCCTGCACGGGTACGAAACACTGCCCCCCCTCCTCCCCCCTCCCCTCTGCGTCGAGGGAGAGACGTGGTGGGTAAAAGCGAAACTACGGTTCTCCTCCGACCACCCGCCACACAGTCTCCTTGCAAACATGTGGGAAATACTGTCGTTTATTAATGGGAATAAACGCTGGATGCGCTCGCTGATAAGTTTCGTTTTCGTTTTCCCCCCCAGACGATAGCGCTTCTCAACCAGATGGTGGAAGCACTGAGCTGAAACTCCGCAATGTTGCTTTAACATTACAAACATTATTTAGCGCGTGCGTTCATGTGGTTCAGAAGAGACGTGTCTGTCGATGTGGTTGTAGTGAGTGTCAGGGGGCCAACACAACACAACAACACAGCTGTAGATCCAAGTAACACTGAGGGATGCTGAAGCTGAAGCTGAAGCTGATGATGCTGATGATGATGCTGATGCTGAAGCTGAAGCTGCGTCGTTAAAGATGCAAATGAATCTGTTTTCTTCTCCTCTGCAGTGACAGTGGTTGTCGTCCACTTTCACACTCACCCACACACTCTCACACTCTCACACACTCACACACACACAGACACACACACACACACACAGAGATAAAGAGCAAAGAGCTGGAGGAGGAAGTGGAGCAGAGAGGAGAGAGATGGGGGCGGGAGAGAGAGACACTGCTGCTGCATGTACAGATCCTCTCTCTCTCTCCAGTGACTCGTTCAGTCTGAAACAGTTTGTTCGTTAAAATCCTCCACGAAATGAAGTCGTTACAGTTTAAATGTTGTGTCACGTTGTTGTGCAGCGATTAAACATGAACAACAAAAGAAAGACTGAGGTTTTTATATTTACTGCAGGATCTCAATGATCCAGTGACTCGTCTGTTTCTGTGGCGACAAGACAAACAGGAACTGATAACTGATCAATACACACACACACACACACACACACAGCAATGTAAAAAAATAAAAATAAAACACCCAGACAAAGTGACAGAACACATCATCATCATCATCATCATCAGACATCTGAGGCTCACACTGTTTTATTTAAAGTCTGAAAACTGTGTTCAGGTTCACGGCGCCCTCTGTAGGATGCTGCAGGAACTCAGTGTGTGTGTGTGTGTAGGAACTCTGTGTGTGTGTGTGTGTGTGTGTGTGTGTGTGTGTGTGTGCGTGTGTGTGTGTGTGTGTGTGCAGAGATATGTGGGTCATCATGGCGGCGTCTGACTCTGCTGCTCTGAGGCTGATGATGAATCATCTCGTCTCAGATGATTTTGTAAATCAGCCTCAGTTTTTTTTGTGTCGTGGATCCAGATGATGATGATGATGATGTTTTTTTCTCACCTGTTAGCATCTGTTAGCGCCCACAGGAGCCTGCTAACCCCTGCTATCACCAACTAACATCTGCAAACACCTGTTAGCACCTCCTATGACCTGCTCTTGACAGTCGCTAACACCCTTTAATACCTGCTATCACCTGCTAACAACATCTACTACAAGCTAACACCAGCTACAACCTGCTGGTAATCCTGCTATGCTAACACTCTCTAACACCTGTAAACAATTGTTCATACCTGCTAACACCCTCTACCGCCAACTAACACCTGCTATAACCTGCTAAGACCTGCAATAACCAGCTAACACCTTCTATCGCCAGCTAATAACCTGCCAACACCCTCTACCGCCAGCTAACACCTGCAATAACCAGCTAACACCCTCTACCGCCAACTAACACCTGCTATAACCTGCTAACACCTGCAATAACCAGCTAACACCTTCTATCGCCAGCTAATAACCTGCCAACACCCTCTACCGCCAGCTAACTGCAATAACCTGCTAACACCCTCTACCGCCAGCTAATAACCAGCTAACACCCTCTCGCCAGCTAACACCCTCTAATACCTGCTAACACTCATTGTCACCCACTTACACCCTCCACCCTGACCTGCTAATCCTGATATTTTCACACCCTCATCATCTGCTAAAACTCTGTAAGCCCTGCTAACACTCGCTAATACTGGCTATCACCTGCTAAACACCAGCTAACATCCTCTTCTGCCAGCTGAGCCAACACATCTACAACCTGTTTATCCTGCTATAACAACTTCTAATACCTGCTCTAATCACATGCTGACACTTGCTAATACTGGCTTTCACCTGCTAACACCCTCTACCGCCAGCTAACACCCGCTATAACCTACTAACACCCGCTATAACCTGCTAACACCCTCTACCGCCAGCTAACACCCGCTATAACCTACTAACACCTGCTATAACCTGCTAACACCCGCTATAACCTGCTAACACCCTCTACCGCCAGCTAACACCCGCTATAACCTGCTAACACCCTCTACCGCCAGCAAACACCCGCTTTAACCTGCTAACACCCTCTACTGCCAGCTAACACCTCTTATAACCTGCTAACACCCGCTATAACCTGCTAACACCCTCTACTGCCAGCTAACACCTGTTATAACCTGCTAACACCCGCTATAACCTGCTAACACCTGCTATAACCTGCTAACACCCTCTACCGCCAGCTAACACCCGCTATAACTTGCTAACACCCTCTACCGCCAGCAAACACCCGCTATAACCTGCTAACACCCTCCACCGCCAGCTAACACCTGCTATAACTTGCTAACACCCTCTACCGCCAGCTAACACCTGCTATAACTTGCTAACACCCTCTACTGCCAGCTAACACCTGTTATAACCTGCTAACACCCGCTATAACCTGCTAACACCTGCTATAACCTGCTAACACCCTCTACTGCCAGCTAACACCTGTTATAACCTGCTAACACCCGCTATAACCTGCTAACACCCTCTACTGCCAGCTAACACCCGCTATAACCTGCTAACACCCTCTACCGCCAGCTAACACCCGCTATAACCTGCTAACACCCTCTACCGCCAGCTAACACCTGCTATAACTTGCTAACACCCTCTACCGCCAGCTAACACCTGTTATAACCTGCTAACACCCGCTATAACCTGCTAACACCCTCTACTGCCAGCTAACACCCGCTATAACCTGCTAACACCCTCTACCGCCAGCTAACACCCGCTATAACCTGCTAACACCCTCTACCGCCAGCTAACACCTGCTATAACTTGCTAACACCCTCTACCGCCAGCTAACACCCGCTATAACCTGCTAACACCCTCTACTGCCAGCTAACACCCGCTATAACCTGCTAACACCCTCTACCGCCAGCTAACACCCGCTATAACCTGCTAACACCCTCTACCGCCAGCTAACACCTGCTATAACCTGCTAACACCCTCTACCGCCAGCTAACACCCGCTATAACCTGCTAACACCCTCTACCGCCAGCTAACACCTGCTATAACTTGCTAACACCTGCTTACACTCACCTCTGCTCTACTCTCACCTGCTAATCCTGATATTTTTACAGCCTCAAAGACCTGCATCACCATGTCACGCTAACACCTGCTAACACCCGCTACAACCGGCTAATCCCGCTGTGCTAACACCTGTTATACATATACATATACATACATTTAATCTAATCTTATCTTGTCTTATCTTAGGCCAACGTCCTGTTGGCCGTCGACCGTGGCTGCATCGTCCTGTCATGTTACACGTGTGTCAAACGCCTCCTTAACTCAGACTCTCAGATTCGCCGTGGAGACGGAGGGGAGGGAGGGAGAGAGGGGAGGCAGGCTGGGAGAGGCGGAGAGGGAGAGGAGAGAGGGAGGAGGAGGAGGAGGAGGAGGAGGAGGAAGAGGAGGGATGGAGGGAGAGACAGAAGGAGGGATGGAGCCGGCGGAGAGGAAGCAGGCGGTGCTGAACGTGGCGTTCAGGTACCTGGACACGTACAGAGAGCTGCTGCAGGAGGAGGGCGAGCGCAGCAACAGCTTCCCTAAGGTCAGACCACGACTATCAACATTATTATACATTAATTCATTTCATGACAATCTATCATTACATTACTAATTATTTAGACAATATTTTAAGTATCTATATAACCAATTATTAATCCCCCAGGGGAAGTGTTTGAAATATTAAAGTCATTAATTAGCATCTAAATGACACACTAACATTTCATTTCCTTCCAATTCAATGTAACGTTATGTAAATAGACCACTAGTATCTGTGCATTTTTAACTTTTTTTTTTTTTTTTACTGCTGATACGGCTCCAACATAATCTCTTTTGGAAAGCGATGACATTTAGGAACCTTCACAATTAATTAATTAATCGTGGTGTTTAATACCAGGATTAATTGTGAAAACAAGATTGGTGATAATATGTTAGAATAAATCCATATATGTATATGCTTATATATTAGAGAGATAAAGATTAGTGATAATATATTAGAATAAATCCACTTATAAATTAACTTATTGTAGAGATTATAATGACAAGGAAGCAAAAAAAAATTTAGTACTTTTAATACTTTGCAAAGTATTTATTTGTTATGTCTGTCCATTACTGTATTATTTCTTATTCTAATCGTGACATCAGTGAACATGTTGTCTGGTTGTGAAAATGTGTATGATAATGTGTGTGTGTGTGTGTGTGTGATAATGTGTGTGTGTGTGTGTGTGTAGGAGCTGTACATGTGTGCGGTCCAGGAGCTGTCCAGGTTTCCTGAGCTGGTGGAGGACGTCCTCAAACTGCAGAGATGGACCGAGATCCTCCACTGCCCGTAGGACACACACACACACACACACACACACACACACACACACACACACACACACACACACACACACACACACACACACACACACACACATCATTAATCTCTGTTGTCTTATCATTTATTCACCGTATTGATCCTGGTTATTAGTCTCACATTATCCTGATGTATTTACCTCACATTAATGTACAGTTATTATATATTTATGGTGTTTTCTGTTTAATATCTCAGCATGAATTAATTATTATCTGACTATAAATCATTTATTTATATAATTAGCTATAATTCAATGTATTTTTTATGATGTATGTATGTGCAGCTCTGACGAGGAGAAGGAGAGCAGGAAGAAGCAGGTCCGTCCTCTCTTCAGACACTTCAGACGCATCGACGCCTGTCTGCAGCCCAGAGAGGCCTTCAGGGGCTCCGACGAGAGTACGACTCACACACACACACACACACACACACACACACACACACGTGCATGGACAGAAAAATATAAAAGCTGAACTGCAGCGTCTAATCTGTGAAGAGTCTCACACGCAGTAGAAATGCAAACACACCTTCAGTCTGTGGTCACGATATACAAATCACAAACTGCCTGACACACCCAGGACACACACACACACACACACACACACACACACACACACACACACACACACACACACACACACACACACACACACACACACACACACACACACACAGGCTGGCGTGGATTAATACGTCAGATTATATCGGTCACGGAGCTACAATGTTAGAGAGAAAACACAGCGGAGCTCGACAGCAGAGCACAAGGAGGGAGAAAGAAAAGAGACCAACAACAACAACTGGCCTATAAACTGATCCATATGGACCAGAACGACTCAGTCACCTCTCTGATGAACACTGAGAGTGAGTGAAATCATGATGAGCCTAATGGCGCTTTTCCACTAGCACGGCGCGGCACGGCCCGCTCTTTCTGCTTTTCCACCAGCCCTAGTACCTGGTACCAGGTTCCATTTAAGTTCCTCCTCGGCCCTGGTTCCAAGCAGCCGAAGCGATACTAAAACGTGACGTCAGCCGACTGCCTTCCACTGATTGGACAGAGCGTCGTCGCTGGAAGAGTGCAGCGCTACGTCTGACATGAGAATCAAACCCGGAAATGTCAAAAACAGAGCGGCAACAGCAGCTGATCTGTACCAGACTGTTGTTGTTCCTTCACCTGAGTTAAATGTTGCTGTGTGTTAAACCACTGAGGTCTGTTAACGAGGTGCAGACCAGTGAGTTTGGAGCTGATGAGAGGAGAGAAAAGAGAGAGACGGACAACGTGGCCCCGTGCCGACCTCACCCTCGCTGAGGAGGAACTAGAAGAACTCAGCTGTAGTGGAAAAGCAGCTTTACTGAGCCGAGCTGTGACTGTGTAGAGGAAAAGCGCCATAAGTTACACAATTATACAGAGACGATCGTTCATTCGTAGAAGGATATTGTTGTTGTTACATGAGAGCTGGGTTACATGCAGGGGGGGGGGGTTTCAATTGCCCGTTCATCCCGCGGGGCGGGGGGGAAGAAACACACCTGTGCGCCTCAGTGTTATGATGTGAAGGAAAACCCTGAGTTTTTGCTCCTCATGTTCCCAGAGAATTTGTTCTACCTTTAGTTTCTTGTAGCGCTGCTCCCGCTGCCGTCCTTACTCGCGCTTATGTTTAAATCCCACCGTCACAAGCTTTTTTTAATCCTTTATGAACAACCGTATAGGCCTGCTGCTGTTGCCACCTATATAAACAATAGAGAAGACAAATATGCAAGAATAGAAAGTCTCTAGAGAAACAAAATTGAATCTGTTTTCAGTGCCTTCTTGTTCTCTAGTCATTAGCTATTAGGTTATTGGTTCAGTTCTTCAAAACTGTTTAAATCAGACCAAAGATGGCGCTGCGCTAGTGGCCGCCTGTGGCAGCAGTAGCTCGTCTTAAATGCTGCTGTCATGAACGAATTTCCCTTCGGGGATGAAATAAAGTATAATCTAATCTAAATGAAGTGAATTGAGTAGTTGGCAGCTTTCTGATCAGTGTTGTGTTGAGGTGAACTTCCTCCAGTGGTCAGTAGGTGGAGACAGAGTGTTACATGTGTCTGGTGTGTGTGTGTGTGTGTGTGTGTAGTCTTCTGCAGGGTGTACACTCCGGATCACTCCTACGTCACCATCCGTAGCCGCCTGTCCTGCCGGGTGGGAGAGATCCTGGCTCTGGTGAAGGAGAAGCTGCAGTACAGTGAAGACCAACCGGTTCAACCAGGGAACCTCATCCTGGTGGCTGTCACCTCAGCTGGAGGTAACACACACACACACACACACACACACACACACACACACACACACACACACACACACACACACACACACACACACACACCTCACGGCCCACTGACCCAGTTCACACAGTTTCTAACACATTAAGACACATGAATCAGCGTCAGTAACATTATAATGATGTGTGAGTCCTGTCAGGTGGTGATGATCAGGGTTGGGAGGGTTACTTTAAAAATGTATTCCAGTACAATTACAAGTTACCTGTTAGAAAATGTAATTAGTAACGTATTACTTTTAGTTATTTATGGATTACTTTAATACCAAACATGCAAATTCAGTCACGCAGCCATCACGCATCAATCCACGTAGACTAGGAAACAGGAAATGAAACGCACAGAGTATCAGGTAAAGTTCAAAATAAAACACAATGGATAAACTCTCGATTGTAAATCATCACTTTATCAACATTAGTGACAGCCGCCGGCACAAACCACGAGTTTGGAGAGGGGGGGGGGGGTACGGGCAGAAGAGGCAGAGCAGCTCTGTCTGTGTGCCTCACCTCTGAAACTACAGCGAGACGGCGAGTGGCTTCTACGGCCGCTCTATAGCCTGTGGTTGATTTTTAAAATGTGAAGTAATCAGCTAAGTAATCTCCGTTTTTATCAAATGTACCGGTAATCTGATTACGGGTTCTTTTCTGTACTTGTAACGGACTACAGTTACCCTTTTTTTGTATCCTGATTACGTAACGCCGTTACATGTAGTCCGTTACTCCCCAAGCCTGTTTATATAGCATTTTAAAACAACCGTAGTTGAAAACAAAGTGCTGTACATAGAGACATAAAACCATTAAAGGCAATAAAATAAATCAAACAGACAGTAGAACAGTTATTTCATTGTTTTAAAAAGTAATTAGAAACAATAAAACTATAAATAAAAGCAAGAGTAAAGTCTCATGCGGAGTTGAAAGCCAGGGAGTAAAAATGGGTTTTAAGACTAAGAAGACTAAGAACGTAATGAAACATCAGCCCCAGTAGAAACGGCGAGACTGTAGCAGCTGATCCACAGCAGGTCAAAGGTCAAAGGTCAAACTAACACAACACACTGCTGCTGAAGGAATGAGCAGGAACATGTTAACACTTCTACCTGCTGCTGCTGCTGCTGCTGCTGCTGCTGCTGCTGCTGCTGCTGCTGCTGCTGCTGCTGCTGCTGCTGCTCGGTGTTAGTGAAACTCAAACAGACACTTTAACATCTCTCCACTTGTTCCTTCTGACTGATGCAACTATTGTGTGATAGTGTATTTGTATCATTGTCTAACTGTAGTTTATTGTATCTGTCATCACTATGAACTAACACAGAGTTGAACAGGAAGTGATGCGTAGCGTGTCTGTCGTGTGATTGGTTCCTGCAGAGAAGGCGGTGTTCCGGCCCAGTGACGAGGCCGTCTTCACCACGCTGGGCGTCAACACGCACCTGTTCGCCTGCGAGCCGTCGGAGCTGGAGTCACTGGTGAGGACACGCTCCCTTAGAAAACACTACACTGTTCAGTCTCCATGGAAACAGGGCCGTTGCTAGGAATTCTGGGCCCCCTGAAAGAACACTAAAGTGGGCCCCCTACCCCCCTGACTTTTCCACTTTTTTTTCTTAGGCTACGTATGTATTATCATTTTTTATCTAGCCTTTACTTTGTCTATGGATATTCTCATTCATCCAGGTCATCGTTCTTTTCTGGGCAAATTGAATTGTAGTTTCGCCTCTTATCCAATGGGCTTCATCAGTTCCTACGCAACACAACTCAACGCAAAAAAAAGAAAATAAATTAGCCTACTTTATTTTGATGCTAAAGGAAGGAAATACGGCGGAATGCTGAAAGCTGCTGAATGCTGAAAGCTGCTGAATGCTGAAAGCTGCTGAATGCTGAAAGCAGAATAATTCAGTCATACAAAGATTAGACTGCTGAGGTTTTTTGGGGCCCTAGAGTCATCATCACCTTTCTCCTCTAAACAACGGCCCTGCATGGAAACATGATGATGATGATGATGATGATGATGATGATGATGATGATGATGATGATGTCACTGCTCTCAGCTTCCTCTTCCGGAGGAGATCCACTGGTCGCCCGGCGACAGCAAACTGCACGACATGTCGGCGGAGGAAGTGGCCAATCAGCTGGTGGTGTTCGACTGGGAGCTGTTCAGCTGCGTGCACGAGGTCTCACACACACACACACACACACACACACACACACACACACACACACACACACACACACACACACACACACACACTGTAACTAGGGAAGAATCAGTAGTGATGTGCAGATCGATACTGAAATATCGATACTTCCGATAGCGATATATATAGGTCTGTGTGCTCTAGTATCAATTCTCAAATGAAAATATTGATTGTTTGTTTGTTTATCATTTTCTTATTTAATTTATGGTTTTATAATTTTACTTATGCTCTTTTTTTAAGTGTTTGAAACACTATTTTGGGCTATATTGTAAAGGAGGCCACTACCTTAATATAGTTCAGAGTTAAAATAAATAGATGAATACGTTACTCTGTAGTCTTGTATCCTTAGGAAGCTATGACTTGAAATACACTACTTAAAAAAAAAAAAAAAGATTATTAGATTTACCAGGCACATTAGGTGTACTGTATTTGCACAAAGTATCGGTATGGGATCGGTATTGCCGATATCAGCCTGAATTGTACTCGGTATGGGATCAGAAAGGAGATTTGTGGTATGGAGCATCAGTAAGAATCAGAGATGATCAGTGATGGATCAGAACTGTAACGTTACGTCGTCTCTCCTCCTCCGTTGCCGTGGCTGCAGGTGGAGTTTGTGTGCTACGTGTTCCACGGCGAGCAGTCCCGCTGGCGGCCTCTGAACCTGGAGCTGGTGCTGCAGCGCTGCAGCGAGGTGCAGCACTGGGTCGCCACGGAGACGCTGCAGTGCCAGTCGCTGCCCAAGAGAGTTCAGCTGCTGCGCAAGTTCATCAAGATCGCAGCGCTGTGAGTGTCCGTCGCCATGGAAACGTCACATCGTCCAGTCAGAGACCAGATGCTGATGAGTGTGTGTGTGTGTGTGTGTGTGTGTGTGTGTGTTGCAGCTGTAAGCAGCAGCAGGACCTGCTGTCCTTCCTGGCCGTGGTTCTGGGTCTGGACAACCCGGCTGTCAGCAGACTGAGACTCACCTGGGAGGTGAGGACACACGAGGACACGACTCACACACATGTTTCTATTTCCACTAGAAATGCACAAAACCTAAATATCGCAATATAAATCTGGTAATGGGAAACACCTGCATTACAAAAACCTCTCGCATATCACTACAACAGTTTTACTTCTCATGAGGTGTTTGTTTTCTGACGTATTGATGTCAAAGTTTGATGGAAACATGAGCCGTGTCTCCACTGCAGACAGGACCCACCGGGCTCTGATGGCGACGTGCAACATGTTTCCATCATCGCGTGGTCGTTGGGCAGCATTTTTTTTTACTGCTCTTGTTGTTGTTTTTTCAGCAGTATAGACGCTTTCTAAAAAAAAAAAAAGATGGGATTGCCGTCTCAATCGTCACGTAATCCCACAATCGTGTATTTATCACACTTTTTTTTTTTACCAGGCCTACTGCTACTCGTCTTTTACTGAGTTATTCTCTCTTTTTTCCGGCTGTTTTTCCGTTTTTAGTAATGTTGGGTTATAAAAATGCCATTGATTTCGGGGCTTTCTCTTAGCGTCACATGATCCTGCTTTGAGTCTGACCAATCAGCACAGAGTAAAGGGCCGATCTGAGTACCTTCATCTTCTGATAAAACAATAAAACAATAACAGAGGCTGAGATCACTGTCCCATCACCATGGAGACACAAGACGCTTACGTCCATCTTCCTCAAAGTCTATTCTCACAGGACGAGAATTTAAGAGAATTATGGGATGTCACTGGACTAGACTTTGTGAGAGTTACAGCTCATTCATGTGTGTGTGTGTGCAGGGCCTCCCGGGGAAGTTCAGGAAGCAGTTCCAGCAGTTTGAGAGCATCGCAGTGAGTTTAATACGACTGAGCTGATCAATAACCAGCTGCAATATGATGATGTTGATGATTGATTGATCGATCGGTGGTCTTCCTCCTCCTCCTCCTCCTCTTCTCTTCTCTCCTCTTCTCTCCTCCTCCTCCTCCTCCTCCTCCTCTTCCTCCTCCTCCTCCTCCTCCTCCTCCTCCTCCTCCTCCAGGACCCGTCCAGGAACCACAAGTCCTACAGAGACCTGATCACCAGCCTCAGACCTCCACTGATCCCCTTCACCCCGCTGCTGCTCAAAGGTACACACACACACACACACATGTACCAACACACACACACACACACACACACACACACACACACACACACACACACACACACACACACACACACACAACCACACACACACACACACACACACACACACACACACACACACACACAGGATGGAGGTGTACAGAGTGTGTACAGTGATCTCATGAAGTCCTTTGAAACTGAACAAGTGAAAGCAGAAGGAAGAAGGTGTGCGTGCGTGCGTGCGTGCGTGTGTGTGTGTGTGCAGCCTTAAGCTCTCTGTCTCCATGGTAACATGACTGGAGAAGGAGGATGGGAGTAAATCAAGAGCTTAAAAAGAGAACGAGTGCAACCGCAGGCTTCAAGAGAGTGTGTGTGTTAGTATGTCTGTGTGTGTGAGTGTTAGTGTGTGTGTGATAATAACCCTCTGTGTGTGTGTGTGTGTGTGTGTGTGTGTGTGTGTGTGTGTGTGTGTGTGTGTGTGTGTGTGTGTGTGTGTGTGTGTGTGTGTGTGTGTGTGTCCTCAGACCTGACCTTCCTCCATGAGAGCTGTAAGACGTTTCACGGCGACCTGGTCAACTTTGAGAAGATGGTGAGTGACATCACAGGCGTTACTATGACATCAGCAGGAGGGGGCGGGGCCAGATGAGGTCATAATGTACAGGAAGAACTGCACAAACAACATGGCTGAGCTCTTCTTTAACATTTCAAAGCAGCAGGTGCACAGGGAGAACACAGAAGAGAGAATCTACAGGAGAAAATAAAATATCCATGAAATAAATAGGATAAATTAAATAAAAAAGTAATCTCTGGGCTTGTGTCCTAGATCATATTTTTCAAATAAACTGAGAAGTTTCATTGCATCTTTACCTTTCATTATGTACATGGATTTGGTGAAGGAGAGAAACTGGTTATGAAACACGTTAAACTGAGGTTTCACTTTCACATATTTACATTTGTGTGTGGAAAATGTTCCAAGGATTATATATTGTTATGTTCACCATGAAGTCCCATGATTCATTATCGTCCATAACAACAGAATAAATATAATGTCAGTAGTGCATAGCCAAAGCTACACTAGCCCAACTTGTCCTTCTGAGAGAAGTCAGATCAGGTTGTGCAGCCGGTCCAGATCGCTTCAGAAAACACTGAAAACATAAATGATGAAACGTTTCACTATCATCACAAAATTCACATTTATTTGTTTCAAACCCAAGTCTCTGTTGTAACAGTTCACCAGACACTTTTTCTTTTGGATTTATGGGAAATGTTAAGTATTTAGAGCGTTAAGAACAGGCCTATCTTTGGAGAAGATTTGTTTAATGGAGTTTAGAAAAAAAACAATACAGGATGTGTGACGTCATCAAACATCTTTCTCATTGTTTTATTAGGAATTAATTAATTCTGTCAAACAGGAAGAAGGAAGTAAACTCACCTCTCTCTCTCTCTCTCTCTCTCTGCAGCACAAAGTAGCAGAGATGGTGAGGATCATCAGACGCTACAGGAGCAGCCAGCTAGGTATTTACCCTTTCACAACCATGTGCATCACTTTTTATTGTTTATACATGTCCACACTGAGGAGAATAAAGGTTATTATTATAATAATATTATATTATATTAAGGGGGCGGAGTCTGTCGGGAGCAGCTTCTCTTTACAGGGTTTCCACAGGTCTTAAAAAAATTTGAAAATCTAAATTTTAGTCCTTAAAAAGTCTTAAATTCATTGAAGTATTGTTAAATAATTTCAGACAGGTCTTAATTTTCTTACTCCCATGTAAGGCGACCTCAAATACTCAATGAAATCCAACTCCAAACCGGCCCAACACGCAACTTATATGCAGCCAATTCACTTTGCAAGTAATTTTGTAATTCTGCATTTCTTTTGTAAGTTTTTTATTTAAATTTCATCCATAATGACCTTAAAAAGTCTTAAATTTGAGCTGGTGAAACCTGCAGAGGAGGTTTTCCACCTGAGCTTTGTAACGTACTGATCTCTGGCTCCACCTGGTGGCTCCTCTGTTACACTGCAGCTGCATCTTCCTCTTCTAACATCTCTGTTTCTCTCTGTGTGTGTGTGTGTGTGTGTGTGTGTGTGTGTGTGTGTGTGTGTGTGTGTGTGTGTGTGTGTGTGTGTGTGTGTGTGTGTGTGTGTGTGTGTGTGTGTGTGTGTGTCCTCCGGTAGCCATGGACACGGAGACCTCCCCCTCCCACCTGCAGACGAAGGCGTACGTCCGTCAGCTGCAGGTGATCGACAACCAGAACCTGCTGTTTGACATGTCCTGCAAACTGGAGCCCAAAGACACATAGAGAGGAGGAGGAGGGGGAGGAGGAGGAGGAGGAGGAGGAGGAGGAGGAGGAGGAGGAGGAGGAGGAGGAAGAGGAGGAGGGGGAGGAGGAAGAGGAGGAGAGAAAGACACACATACACATTCATGTTAATAGGAGATGAAAGACTCTGCAGCTCTAAACGATGCGTTCGAGGACTCTCCTCCGCTCTGCTGCTCGAACTAAACAGGAAGTGGAGACGTTGTTGGACACACACACACACACACACACACACACACACACCCTGGCCCCGCCCCCTCCTCCACCTCTTCCTGAGGCATCCGACCAATCAGACGAGAGACAATCCGACCACCTGACTGACACCTGTCGACCTTCGAACATCTGAACTGAAGCCGCTCCTGTGTCGGTCCGGACACCAGACAGTCTACTTCTACTGCAACGGCTCTGATTGGTCGATCGATTTATTGATTGATTGATTAGTTGTTTAAAGGGACAACCAGGAGTTTTGTAAAAGCGAAGTGTTTCCACACTACATTTATGAGCCTCCGCACCGTGAAATTCTTTGACCGGCGCAAGACAGACTCATGTTTTCATTCATCAAGAATTAAAGTCAGAGGTTGGAAGACGATCACATACCGTCGTAGTTCCCACCATAAACGGAGATTTGGCGGCGTTATTCTCATGACTCGCCACGAAACCGAAAGTAAAGAAACGCTGGTCGGCTCGCCCAGCATTTCCACCACCACTAATAATAACAAAATAACCATAGAGACAAAACCATAGATTTATCTAAAATGGACCATTAACAAGTGGTAACGGAGATTCATCCACATTAATATCAGACTTTTTATAACCAGATAGAAACTCCTGGTTGTCCCTTTAACAGAAGATTCATTGGCAGCTGTTCTGGGAATCAACTTGTTGCATTTTGCGTCATCGGGCTCCGGTGGTCTGATGATGACATCACTGGTCACATGGCAACGATTCATCAAATAATCGTTTGAAGCATTTACATCAAAGCTCTTGTTGGTTGATGACATCACTTCCTCCCAGATGGACCCGCTGACGTCTGACGGTGCGTTCACACCTTCACACCGGACGCAAAGTACATTCAACACACGACGAGATTATATACAAACCCACACGGAAAGAACCTATAGGTTTGAATATATGTGACATACATAAAATTGGCCATTTTCATACATACGCATATATGCTACATATGCAGTATATGCTGCATATATGCACCATATATTTTAGCATATATGCGTATGTATGAAAACAGCCAATTTTATGTATGTCACATATATTCAAACCTATAGGTTCTTTCCATGTGGGAAGTCTTGGCGCGACACGAAAAAAACCCGAATTCGCAAGTTCAAAAATATTCAACTCCAGTGAAATATTCACGTGACGTCGTGTCGAGGGTCTGCGCCAATCAGCGTTGAGATTCTCCTCACGCAGGACGTCAGCGACTCACTAGATAAAGTGAATATTTATTGATTTTCACACCAAAACCTGAGTTGTTTGTATTCACGTAGGGATGTCACGATTATAGATTTTCTTGGTACGATTATTGTCAGAGAAATAATCACGGTACTACGATTATCACAATTATTCTGCATTAATTAATTTCACAACACTATAAATGTGTAAAATCAAATAAAGTCAAAATATAACTAAATTACTTATTATTTCAAGTATCTATTATTATGACCAATTCTTAACCCCCCAGGGGAAATGTTTGAAATAATCAGGTCATAAATTGTTGTCTATACTAAATATTTACGTTTATTTTAATCGTTTTTTGTTTTGTTTTGCTTTTTTTTTAAATTAAAAATGACACACTAACATTTAAATTCCTACCAATTCAATGTTACGTTAGTTAAATGGACCAGTATCTGAGCATTCACCTTTATTTTTGTAAACACATCTGCCGATACGGTTCCAACATCAAATTTTTGCGAAAGTAACGGTATTTAGGAATCTTTACGATCAATTAATTGTGGCGTTTAAAACCACGATTAATTAAAAAAAACAAGTAATTGTGACATCCCTAGTCTCACATATTAGTGAAGTAAACACAAATACTCGCTTCACGTCCGGTGTGAACGCTTCCTAACGGAGAGATGGACGTCACACGCCACAATCAAAGATGGCCGCCGACCACAGCTCCTGACGTCCAATCATCTTCATCGACAGACGAGAAGAAGGAAACGATCCGGACCAATCGATCGATCGATCGGTTTCAGTTTCAGAAAAGACGTGAACGACGAGGACGGACGAACCTCATGTGAGACCCAGATGTCTCACGTAGTCTCGTTTCTGGACCAACACAGGAGCGAACAAACATCTGTCAGTGAGTCCACATCTGGATCAGGGTCCAGACTAAAACCTGGTCCAGACTAAAACCTGGTCCAGACTAAAACCTGGTCCGGACTAAAACGATTTCCTGAGGACTGAAGTTATTTTTCCTTCAAATCACTGAACACTCTTCGATACAGGACTCGGACGCCTGTACCTGAACTCACCGTCTGGTTGTGTCCGTGGTTTACATCAGCGGTAAGGGCTGACCTCTGACCTCTGACCTTTGACCTCTGACCTCTGACCTCTGACCTCTGACCAGTGGTTTCTACCAGCTGCCATATTTCACATCAGGAACTCGTTTCTATCTGAACCCTCTCCCCACATTTTTCACCGAAACACAGAGACGGTGCGTTCACTGACAGTATATATGTGTCGGACGTATGAACACTTGTCACGGTGCGTTCACGGACTGACAGATCACCTGACTTGGAGGGAAGGAGGGAGGGAGGGAGGGAGTGGGGGGTCAGAGTGTGTAGATGCTGGTTTTCTACCAAAACGTTTCAGTTCAGTGTGTTGGAGGCTTTGACGGCCGACGGTCATTGAACGCCTCACAGTGTTTTAAATCACAATCACAGCGTTTTCACTTTTAAAAAGGAGCTGCTGCTGTTTCCACAGGTTTTCAGTTCAGCTCGTCCGGTCTGTAGCTCACAGACAGACCGATGATGATGATGATGATTAATTAATATTTGACCTCCTTTCAAAATAAGAGGTTTTGGAGTTTCAAAATAAAACAGGAAAAGTTTTAATCAGGTTAAAAAACTGAAGGTTTATGTGAGCCGACCCATCACAGCTCGGTCCAATCATAATGAATCTGTGAAAACCTGTGAGTCGGACGACAGCAGCTGCCGACGAGCTGATCAATCGATCGGTTAGAGATCGATCGGTTAGAGATCGATCGGCTGTTTACAGTCAGAGATCAAACTCAACCAGGAGAACTCCGACTTTTCTCTGCATCTGGGAATCGAACCTCTGTCACATCTCAACGACCAATCCTCTCGAAGGAAGGAGGAGGAGGGGGAGGACCTTGACCCGCGGAGCCGCTCTGCCATTGGTCGGCGGTCTGAGGCAATAACAGGAAGTGGAGGCGGTTTTATCGAAGCACTTTGCCGAAGCTCAGGGCTCAGAGACACAGAGAGGGTTCATTTACTCTTTATCCTCGCTTTTCAGTAGAGTTCAGTTCAGTTGAGTCCAGTTGTGTTGCGATCGATTGATTCTGTGTTTGTACAGCTGATCTCACGTCAGTCATATTTACTATAATAATAGAAATTTATAGAGTTGTTGTTTTGATGCTGTGACCGACCACCAGACCTGAGTCCAGCTTCAGACCAGCTGGAAAACCTGCAGTTAAAACCTCATGGATCTCCATCATTTACACTGAGATGCAGACAAACTGAAACTGTTTAAAGGGATAGTTCAACATTTAGTCAAACTGGCCCATCACCATAACCCCTATAGTCATAGCAGTAGGTTTGTTACCTTTAATTGTCGGTGCAAGCTATTTTTAGAACGGCGGAGCAGAGCCGTGAGCTGCTCAGAGCTACGCTACGGAGGCTCATTATGGGATTTCTTGGTTTCCCTCATCAAACTCATCAAATACACAATCCAACAACTCCACAACGCTCTGGTGGACAAGTTGTGAGCTGCACATTCACCACGCTATGAGATAATAACACAACGTTACCACACAGAGTTGTTTTAGAGGGAAATTCAGAGACTGCTTGATGAAAAACTGCTCCCAACGGGAACGACCATCAGTGGTTTTACATGAATTTCCCTCTAAAACAACTCTGTGTGGTAACGTTGTGTTATTATCTCATAGCGTGGTGAATGTGCAGCTCACAACTTGTCCACCAGAGCGTTGTGGAGTTGTTGGATTGTGTATTTGATGAGTTTGATGAGGGAAACCAAGAAATCCCATAATGAGCCTCCGTAGCGTAGCTCTGAGCAGCTCACGGCTCTGCTCCGCCGTTCTAAAAACAGCTTGCACCGACAATTAAAGGTAACAAACCTACTGCTATGACTATAGGGGTTATGGCAATGGGCCAATTTGACAAAATGTTGAACTATCCCTTTAATGATCCACTGATCAGGTCCGACAGTCTGATAAAACAACAACTTCAGTCCAGCGGCGTTCCCGTGATTCGCTGTGAACGGTCTGAAGCTCTGCTCAGCTCTGGCGGCCGGTGAGACGTTATCATCCTCCATCTGTACCATAACATCTTGTTCCTAAAAGCTCAGTGATGCTGATCCCGTCCAGAACCCTGGTCCAGTTCACACTCTGAGGTCTGACAGCCCCAGCAGCTTTTACTTTGGTAACAACAGGAATCAAATCAATGGATGCAGAGTCTTAAAGAGTTAACTCAGCTCCAGAGTCCTATGCTGCGTTCAAGACAACTCGGAGGTCGGAATTCCCAACTCGAAAATTTCCGACTCCCAACATCATTGTGTTCACGCTGCAGGAACTCGGGAGAAAAAAAACATGGATACCTGAAGGAAGTTTGGCGTATTGTGGCTCAGAGCTGAATACGAAAAATAAATGCAGCAGTAAATGATGTTTATTTTGGAGGAGAGGAGACGCTGCAGATGAGTGCACATATAATGTTACAGCCTTGGTAACAGTTAAACCTTATTCCCGTCACATACGAGGAACACAATTTCACACCGTACAACAATCACAGCTTAATATAAACGTATTTCATAGAGGCTACTGCAATAATACACAAAGATATGCATTAAAACCTCAACAAATAACTTAAAATGTCTAAATTCTAACCGTTGAAGACGAGGGCATGACGCCATGTTTTGATGCTGTCGTGACGTCAAGTCGGAAAGTCGGAGCTCTGATATGATACCCGAGTTTCCCACCTGTAATTTCCGAGTTCGACGCCGTTCAATTCATTTTTTACAACTTGGAGCTCGTTTTTTTCCGACTTCCGAGTTGTCTTGAACGCAGCACTAGTTCTGGTTAAATCAATGACTAGTAACTAGTTCCAGGGAGAATGGAGCGTCTCTTGGGATTTCTTGGTTTCCCTCATCAAACTCATCAAATACACAATCCAACAACTCCACAACGCTCTGGTGGACAAGTTGTGACCTGCACATTCACCACGCTATGAGATAATAACACAACGTTACCACACAGAGTTGTTTTAGAGGGAAATTCATGCAAAACCACTGATGATGCGTGTTGCCTTCAGGGACAGTTTTTCATCAACAGTCTCTGCATTTCCCTCTAAAATCCCTTGTGATGTCACAACGACCACACCCAGAGTAGAAGAGACTGAGCAGCAGCAGCAGAGACTCAGACTGTGAACTGATTCTGATTCTGGTTCTGGATGGGAAACAACCTGAAAAACGTCACTTTGACAAAATCCTCAACGTCAAACACAGAGTCCTAAAACCTGCTCCTGTCGTCAAGAGATTAAAAACAAACTTCAGACGAGATGAAAGTTATTAGAGTCCAAACTCTGAACAGGAGTTAGAACAAAAAGTTCACGGGTTTGCAACCTGAAGACTCTGTGTTTGATGTCAGCGGTCGTGTCGGGGAGACGTTGGCGACGGTTTGGTCGGGTCCGAGCGGTGACGATGACATCATCAGTCGTTTCCTGGGTGGGTAGGGTTTCATTGTGGATCCACTGAACTAGAGCACTGGAAAAGAGAGTAACAACAGCATTGGTCCAATGGCAGCGCCTCCTGGTGGAGGAATATGGGTTTTGCAAAAGCGCCCAAGAACTGACATCTCTGCATTGTTGGTGAATGAGCAGTGTGGTGTTTTCAATAATTTAAGGACATTTATAGATCACCCACGTTAGTAGCATCATTGAGGATCCTTTACAGATAAATATTAACACATAGGCAAGTAAAAAAAAACAGTTGTCTACATTAATGTTTCAATCAACAAATTATAAGTATAATTTGATATGACCAAGACACCTAAAAACAAAAACACGGCCGTTTTCATCAATTTACAAGCAAGTGGGCAACACACATACATTGGAGTGAATGGGTTTTCTGGGTGCTTTTGCAATACCCATATCCTGCCACTAGGGGGCGCAAAACCCTTACCACGGGAGTCAATGGAGGTGTCGTTACTCTCTTTTCCAGTGCTCTAGATCCACTGAACTCTCTCTAATCTGAACCCAAAACAACAAAACTATCAAAAACCAAAAACGGACCAGACCGAACCGTCTTTGGCTTTTTGGGCCAATCACAGCCATGTATTTCTGCTGGGATCCATGATGTCGGGCGGTGGCGGCGGCGAGGCGGCTCGTACCGTCACTGCCGCCCGAAACAAAAACACTGAAAAAATGAAAATGTGTAAATAGTGCATCCTGTAAATAGGCAAATACTAACGAAGACTCTATTTTATGTATGAGCAGAGAGAGAGCGACGCTAACTCAAGGACAAATATTTGATTTGGTGTTTTTTATTTGCAGTTTGAGTGCGGGCGACGTGTACAGCGGCAATGGGAAGAGATGAATTTATGACTTTATGAATTGTACAGTTAAATTTCCTCAGTTGGATCGTTTTGTTGTTTTCTATCTAAAAGCTTGGGGTTGTTTGTTTGTTTGTTTGTTTTTTTTGTACAGAAGTGGTTGTTTACATTGATACAAGTCCTTATTTCTGTGAACATCAGACAAACGATGTGATTGGAGCAGAGGTCTGGCAGGGGGCGTGGCCTGGAGGGTGGGCGTCGTTACAGAAACTAAAAATAACTGGAGGACTTGTAGTGAAAATAAGAGCGACTGTTGTGAAAAGAGTAAAATATTTTCAAAATAAAGTTTTAAAAAATCATTATCGAGAAAAAAAATCTTAATTTTTTAAAACTGAAGCAGAATTTGTTTGAGAAACGAGTCAGAGTATTTACATTTTCGTTTGATCTGCACAATGTTAGTGAATAATAATAATAATAGTGAATATTATGTTAAGTATAATGTCTTAATTTGAAGAGACATGTTGTATGATGACATAATGTAATAAGTGTAATTTCATGAGGCAAAATGTAATATGAGATAAAGAGACTTGATGTATTCTGAGACAAAGTCACAGTATTTTCAGTTCTTTACCTGAACGTTATGATTTTATGAAGAAATATGAATTTTATTGGAATGAGTCATTAAAAAGAAATATAAGTTTGGATTTTTATTTGGAAAATCATGACAAACTTTGAGTTTCTTTCTTTTAAAAAAACTTTAGGCTACTCTTAAAATCCTGGGTGATGTCATTTCTCTCAGACTTTATGTTTAATTGCTCAACCTGATCACATCATTGATTTATTATCGACAGATTGGCCGTGAATCCCTCTTCAGGTTGAAACGTGGAATGTTCGCGCACATTTCTAAGCTAGCTAGCTGTTAGCGTGTTACTGTGACATCATGTAGCCTAGTTAAACTCACATTCAATAGATTTATGTTTGTTTTTTTAACAGGGTTTGTGTTTTAAAACCAGGAAACAGACGAGTGTTTTCAACATACAGACGTAATTTTAGCGCACATCGCTAAGCTAGCTCCTGTCGTTTATTTTTGACTCATTGTTTCCAAACATCAACAATGACCATAAATTTGCCACCACTGTAAAATGCCAAAACAAAACTTGAAAAATAGCAAAAAGTGGGCGGGGCGTTCTGGAATGTTGAGTTTCACAGGCCTAGCAACGGTTACTAAGGGGGCGGGGCTTAGCCAACTGTCAGTTGATTCAAATCTGTAACTTCAGCCTGAAATCGGCCACACAGCAACAGAAGCTCTGCAGCTCTCTGATTGGACGTCTCCCTGTGAACGATGTGATTGATTGGTTTATTGATTGATTGATTGATTGATTGACAGGTCAGGTGAGGGTTTGGCTCCGCCCCCCTGCAGCCCTCTGCTCCCTCTGCTGTCGCACTACAGACACTGAAATAAAACGTGGACGACAACAACAACAGCTCTGCCTCACACTCGTCTTCTGTGTGTGTGTGTAGTTTGTGTGTGTATGATGATGATGATAATGATGATGTCACCGCTGGACTTCCTCTATAAACCATCAGATTCTCACTGTTCCCAACCATAAATAGGCTATTCACATTTCCTTTTCATTCATGATCCTCACACGCAACAGTCTGACACCTGCAGATTCCAGATTCTTGAACTGCCTCATTTTAGGGGCAAGAGGCCTCCATTCTGGGGTAGTGTTTTTCAACCTTGGAGTCGCCTGGAATTCAAATGGGGTCGCCTAAAATGAATGAATAAAAATAAAATTGTTTTCTTTTTAAAATTATGATTAAAAAAAAACACCACACACAATCTTAAACAACTGTATTCTATACTTTCACTGTCTCAAATATAATTCAAGTTCAAATAAATATAAATATTTGAGCTGGTGCATCTTGATTGATGGTCACAATCACATGACTGCACACATGAGCACTACTTGAGTGGTGATACTGTACACTGTCATACTTTCCATCTTTACTGTGGTCAGTTTAAAATGCTGCAGTACTGTAGCTCTTTTTTCATTGCATTGTATGAGAGATTGTTTGTTCAGTATTCATTTGCAGCCTTGTGAATACAAGCTTGACTGACTGTAAATGTATATCCTGATCAGGGAAAACTAGCCTATGACAAAAAACAATCAAAAACTAATTCGGCAGAAATTAGTGATGTCAAAATGGGGTCACAAGGCCAAAAAGGTTGGGAACCACTGGTTTAGTGGCAGAGTGGAGCCAAGATGGCGGCTCTGTAGCCACGGCCCTCCTCAGCCTATATATGTCTAAATGTTCCTAGGACTCACTTCACTTCACTTCATGTGTCTCCTGCTGCATCAAACCAGGTCAAATACCTGCCTTCCCCTTGACCCCCCCCCCATGAGGTGCTGTGTTGAAACCACCGTGGGTCTGATCCGGTCCAGCTCTGCCCGGTGTTCGGTTGATGCTGAGTGGACTCAGTAACAGGAGAAGCCACACAGCTGTGATTCTGCTGTGGATGCTTCAGTCCAAATTCATGGCAATATAAGATGGGCTGCAGTTCGAGTGTGTGCGTGAGTGAGTGAGCAGGGGGCGGGTTTTTTAATTTCAGCTGATAGGGTCCCTACATCCCCCCCAGAGCGTTTCCATCCCTGATTTGGAGAAGGTTTATATTTAGGGTCAAATTTGGGGGAAGAGTGAAGGTTGAAGCTTCAGGTTAAAGACACAAACACTTCACTGTGTGTGTGTGTGCGTGTGTGTGTGTGAATGTGTTGGATGAATGTGTTGGATGAATTTCAGTTGTTATGCAACAGATGCGCAGAGACACAACTATCCCTGCTTACATAACATATCACACCTGTCAGTTGTACAGTGGCTTCTGTCACTTCTATTATTATATCAGCGGATTATTATCCCTGATGCGTTTGAGTGCAGCTCGTTCACTGTCAGAGCCACTGAAGCTGCTTTGGTTCAGTTTTCTGCATGAAGGGCGGCGTATTTTACAGTTTTCAAATCAGAGTGGCCATTTGCGGAGGGAGACCACATTGGAAAATGATTTGCAAGAGCTCAAGCAGTCACACTTAGGACAATAAGACAATAAACAACATTGTTAATAAAATGATAGGCTGACGGTCACCAAGAAAAAGTATACATATGAAAGAATGCATACTATGTAAAGTGTTTAAAAGTTTAAAATCTACAAACATCAAATTTAATACAGTGAAGAAAAACACACAGGTTCTTACAAAAGTTATCTTTGAACAGAATTACTTTATATTCCTGTCTCAGTGTTTAGAGTTTAGAGTTCAGAGTTTATTTATTTAGCACACATTTAAATTCAATGGTGCAAGGAGGGAACGAAGCCGGTTGTACATAAGTTCCGGTGGGTTTCTCCATGACTCCGCCCCCTTTAGGAGACTAGCAGACCGTAACCCCGCCCCCTTTAGGAGACCAGCAGCCCAGAACTCCGCCCCCTTTAGGAGACCAGCAGACCGTAACCCCGCCCCCTTTAGGAAACCAGCAGCCCAGAACTCCGCCCCCTTTAGGAGACCAGCAGACCGTAACCCCGCCCCCTTTAGGAAACAGGCAGACCGTAACCCCGCCCCCTTTAGGAGACCAGCAGACCATAACCCCGCCCCCTTTAGGAGACCAGCAGACCGTGACTCCTCCCCCTTTAGGAGACCAGCAGACCGTGACTCCGCCCCCTTTAGGAGACCAGCAGATCGTGACTCCGCCCCCTTCAGGAGACCAGCAGACTATGACTCCGCCCCCTTTAGGAGACCAACAGACCATGACTCCGCCCCCTTTAGGAGACCAGCGGCAGCAGCAGGTCTTGAGTCTATTGACTCCCATGGGAGAAGTGAACATGAGCTCAGATTATGGTCGATTCTTTTGCTCCAGAGTCACTGAAGTAAATATTGGACTCATTTATCACAAGAAACATCTCTTCTGAACATTTAGACATGAAAATGGACAAATTTCAGACAAATCAGGAGAAAATGAACATTGTTCCAAACTTATTTTCGTAATGTTAAATATGACTGTTAGCTGTGTATTTAATGTTATGATCAGAAAATATAAATATCTCACTTTCCTCTACTTTCCACACACATGTTCACAACACAAGGTTGAGGGATGGGTGGCCACACGCACTTTAGGAGACAGGAAGTGTATCTGAACCATTTCATATCATTGGAGCATTGGGGAGCTAAACATGGAGCCATGTTCGAATCCAGCACCGATCCTCAGATAGTCATGGTTCATGTTCACACAGTGATAGTGAAGGCCACTCAACGTTTTACAACAGTTTTACGCTTTTTTTCACGCTGCAGGTCTCCATGGAGACAGCCCAGCATCAGCAGTCTGTTGCTGCAGCACCGCCAGTGGGCTACAGACAGTTTGATGACATCACCAGGTTTTAGTGTTGAGGCCACATCTCCAAGGTCTTGGTCTTGTTCCACAAATGTCTCGGTGTCTCTGTCTCACTTTGGTTTCTGTGATGTAATTCAATAAGTTCCAGATAATTCAAATATAGTTGTACTAAAGTATCTGCTTGTGTAACCATGGTAACAGCTTAGTTTTATTTCATTTTATTTTATTCATTTGGTCGATTAAAAAAAGAAGAGACTGACAAAATGCATAGATTGGTCAGTAGGCTAATACATGCAACCAATAGGTGTAGGCTGAAGCAATAGCTCATTATGCCTACACTTTGTACATAAGATTTCCATTTACATAGTGAAAATAAAGAGCGTTACCTTTGGTGTCACCATGACAACAGTGGGAGGAGACTTCAGCAGGTTCTGCTGTTCAATCCAAACTTTGTTTACATTAAATATGGTTTAGATTTTACATCAAATCATCTTTTCTTTGTAGCTGAGGAGGAATAATGTAAATACCAAGACACATGGTTATTATGAGGACTGGGACTGGACACAGTGATGGACTTGAAATGGTCTCGTTCTTGGGTTCGGTGGTTTCTATAGAAACTGAGCTGCAGGAGTTTCACCTGGTTAATTGACTGGTTGATTGTCACCTGAGTCAGAGGCCGAGTCCAGCAGCAGGACGCCGTCCACCCTTTGACCTTGCCTGACACAGCAGGACGACGACAGCTGATCCGCTGGCGACGGAGCAAAGCAGCAGCTGAGTGAGTCTGGGCCAACCACGGCTCTGCTGACACGGCTGAGACTGAGCCCACACACACACACACACACACACACACACACACAGCTGCACACCAACACGCATGTATGTGACTGATGACATGTGAGAGGTCACAGGAGCTGCTGTTACCGTTCCCATGGAAACAGACACACACTTCTATTGGCTGTTAATAAAGTCTAATGTTCATACATCCTGTAGCCATGTTATTAAATCATACACATATACAATATAAACACACATAGCCTATATGTTAGTGCAGAGCAGGCATAGATGTCCATATATGGAATGAATCCACTTCCTGACAGGTTCCTGACATATATGTACAGTTGTATGTACAGTATATACATACATGTACATGAGGTCCGTGTCGGTTGCTGCCGTGTTGGTCCACAGTGTAAACTTAGACTGAACCCAGTGTTCTCCATAGGGGCTGCCGCCGAGGCCTCTGGGTAATGTAAGTCTCCAGAGCAGAGCAAAATTTTCTCGTGTTTTCCCGTTAATAAGGGATCAGACGTGTCACCGTGACGACGTCAAATTCATGCAAAACCGCTGATGCACGTTGCCTTCAGGGACAGTTTTTCATCAACAGTCTCTGTATTTCCCTCTAAAACAACTCTGTGTGGTAACGTTGTGTTATTATCTCATAGCGTGGTGAATGTGCAGCTCACAACTTGTCCACCAGAGCGTTGTGGAGTTGTTGGATTGTGTATTTGATGAGTTTGATGAGGGAAACCAAGAAATCCCATAATGAGCCTCCGTAGCGTAGCTCTGAGCAGCTCACGGCTCTGCTCCGCCGTTCTAAAAATAGCTTGCACCGACAATTAAAGGTAACAAACCTACTGCTATGACTATAGGGATTATAGTGATGGGCCAATTTGACAAAATGTTGAACTATCCCTTTAAGGCCTGTTTACGTCAATGGAAAGAGAGAACTCCGTTCACAAACAGCAGAATGAACCCTTTCTCAATAACGTTCATCAAGCAGAAATCCAGCAGCGTTAAGTTCACGTTCGCCCAAAATATGAATGAGTTCATGAACGATGGTTCATTAATATAACGGGTTCGGACACAAAACTGATGAACTTTCTGTTTCCTCGTCCGAACTCACGACTCCACAGTTGACTTCCTGTTGGCATCTGCTCAGTGCAGGTGACGGCTCAGTCGCGTGGTCACGTGGGCGGAGCCAACGAGCTCTGACATACAACATCTGATTCGTTTAGATTTACATTTTGTTTTATAAGGTTTTATATGTGTGCAGGGCTGTTGCTAGGAATTCTGGGCCCCCTGAAAGAATACTAAAATGGGCCCCCTACCCCCCTAACTTTTCCACTTTTTTTTTTTTTTCTTAGGCTACGTATGTATTATCATTTTTTATTTAGCCTTTACTTTGTCTATGGATATTCTCATTCATCCAGGTCATCGTTCTTCTCTGGGCAAATTGAATCGTAGGCAACTGGGAAGACGTTTCGCCTCTTATCCAATGGGCTTCATCAGTTTGTACACAACGCAATGCAAAAAAAAAAAAAAAAAAATTAGCCTACTTTGTTTTGATTCTAATGCAGCATTACTATGAGTATTAGTCAGGGTCTTATGCAGAACTAGAGAATGCATTTCCTGAAGGAAATACAGGTGAATGCTGAAAGCTGCTGAATGCTGAAAGCTGCTGAATGCTGAAAGCTGCTGAATGCTGAAAGCTGCAGCTGAAAGCAGAATAATTCAGTCATACAAAGATTAGTGGGGGTTTTTGGGGCCCTACTACTGGGCATTGGGCCCCTAGAATTATCATCACCTTTCTCCCCTAAACAACGGCCCTGTGTGTGTGTGTGTGTGTGTGTGTGTGTGTGTGTGTGTGTGTGTGTATGTGTGTGTGTGAGTGTGAGTGTACGTGTTTGTGTGTCAGGTTTAGATCTTGGCTTCACTTTACAAATTACTTGTCACTCTTCGGGCTATGACGATGATGCTGAGAGGCTGAGAGACAGAAATGGAGACGTGTTTGTAATATGACACTGATGGAAAAAACTAAATCAAAAATATTTCTACTACTTGATGAAAACTTTATAAAAACTTAAAAAACTTTTAAAAAAAACTCTTAATTTAAAAAACTTTATAAACCTTGTTGAAGTCTTGACAGAGTGAAGCTGCAGTGAGTCCTCAGAGACAGATGTACAGACACACACGTTAGACGACACACAATTTCAACCATTCAACCACTCAGGCTGCACACACACACACACACACACACACCCACCCACACACACACACACACACACACACACACACACACACACACACACACACACACACACATACACACACATTCGGACCCCGCCCCCTCTGGGGCCTTTAAATAGAGCAGCTCTTGGTGTCTTCGTCCTCGGTGATCACAGCCGGCAGCTCGTCTTCACACGTTCTCCTCAACTCCCAACACCAAGGTAACACACACACACACAAACACAATTACACACACATACACAGGTGCTTTTATATCGTTTTTATTTTGTCATGTCACTCAGCGTGTTAGAATTTAGTGTCGTCAGCTCAGTTCATGTTCAGCAGTTTCTTGATTTCTGCTGAAATTCAGAGTAAATATGATGATTAGAGTCAATAACTCACAGAAATCAACAAACAACAAGGGAATTTTTAAAAAACATCCTCGAATGGTTTAACCTGTAAGACACTACATGTGCACACACACATGCACACATGCACACACACATGCATACCAGGGTTTTATGTAGGTTTTCACATTGATTTGTTTTACCTTTTTATTTTATAACCACTGGACACTTGATGTAGGATGATGATTCATATGAAAAGTAAATATTTAATGTAAGTTTTTGTCTAATTCACGTCATGATTGTGAATGTAACTGTACACTGCAAAAACTTGAATATTTTACCAAGAATATTTGTCTTATTTCTAGTCAAAACAAATCTCATTATACTTGCAATAAGACTCATCACATAAAAAGCAGCTTGTTTTTAGACACTTTTTACTTCTTTCAAGCAGATTTTCAATTGAAATAAGTAGAAAAATCTGATAGTGGAGCAAGTTTTTCTTTCTTATTACAAGCACAAAAAATGTTTTCTACTTATTGCAAGTGAAAATGATCTAAAACAAGTTAATTTTTAGGCGATGAGTCTTACAGTATTTTAAGTGGAAAGAGATTAGTTTTGACTGAAAATTAGACAAATATTCTTGGAAAGATTTAGAGTTTTTGCAGTGCATTTTTTAAATGTGAATCCCAGTCTAGTGGAGCCACACAGATAAACACAAATAACAATCAGCTCAGTGTCGGTGCAGCTGTGAAGCAGCTGCAGGACGACGGACACATGGTGGACACATGGTGGACACATGGTGGACACATGGTGGACACATGGACAGATGGACAGATGGACAGACGCTGGTCGTCCTGCAGTTTAAACCTGAGCTGAATGATCCGACTCTGAACTCTGAACTCAAAGCTTCGTCTCATTCAGTTTAATTATTTAAATTAATTATTAAATGAAATAAAAATAAATCTCGTTTTCATCGTTAGAGTCTCAGCTCTGATCCGTCGGAGCCTCGTGCTTCAGGCTACGCCCACTCCAACCATAAGGTCGCTCCTGATTGGTCAGAGTGTGAGGTCAGAGGTCACTGGTGTCCTGTTCAAGGACACATTTTCTGTGTGACTACGGTACGGTGGCCCTCAAGGCTCACGGTGTGCTGCTGGAGTTTGACTCTCTGGGCCACCGTACAGGAAAACGCCGTGGTTCTTCTTACATTCGTCCTCCGAGGAAACAGAAGCTTCAGGAAGTTTCAGATTCTTTCCACAGCTCGTATCGGCTTCACGGAGCGTTAGAGAGCAGCTGGAGGTAAAATTAGAGACAGAGACAAAGACACAGGAGGAGACGAGAAAAGAACTGATGAGCAGTTATTTAATATTTTCTCCTGAAGAGACGCTGAGGTCATGAAGACACTGAGACCTAAAGAATCTGATGAGTCCGTTTGGTCCTAGTCCACCACACTGAGCTGAGCTACTAAATACTGGCCAAACATCAGACAACACAACGTTAATCGGGCTCATAACAAACATTAACTATAGGGACATAAGAGGTCATAATATACTGTATAAATATGGTGTCATAACAACAAGCTGTCCTTTAAAGGGATAGTTCAGCATTTTGTCAAATTGGCCCATTGCCATAACCCCTATAGTCATAGCAGTAGGTTCGTTACCTTTAATTGTTGGTGCAAGCTGTTTTTAGAACGGCGGAGCAGAGCCGTGAGCTGCTCAGAGCTACGCTACGGAGGCTCATTATGGGATTTCTTGGTTTCTAACTCATCAAACTCATCAAATACACAATCCAACAACTCCACAACGCTCTGGTGGACAAGTTGTGAGCTGCACATTCACCACGCTATGAGATAATAACACAACGTTACCAGACAGAGTTGTTTTCGAGGGAAATACAGAGACTGCTTGATGAAAAACTGTCCCTGAAGGCAACACGCATCAGTGGTTTTGCATGAATTCACCTCTAAAACAACTAAAAACAGCTTGCACCGACAATTAAAGGAAATTAACCTACTGCTATGACTATAGGGATTATGGCGATGGGCCAATTTGCCAAAATGTTGAACTATCCCTTACGGTAAATGTTGATAAAAACAAAGGAGCTTATTAAACTGTTTATTCAGCCGTCTACATACCACTGAACTTGTCTGTTTTCCTGCAGCCTCTTCATTAGACATGGAGCGTACCTTCATTGCCGTGAAGCCCGATGGCGTCCAGAGAGGACTGTGTGGTGAGATCATCAAGCGCTTCGAGCACCGAGGCTTCAAGATGGTCGCCGCCAAATTCATCCAGGTAAGTAACCATGTAACTACGACAAGACAAGAGGGTAACACTTTAATTTACAGGTCGTTAATTATGTGATAATGTCAAGAAATAACAATTCAATGCGTCATAATGTCTAGAAACGGCCCAGAAATAACGGTCAATTTCTTTCTTTCTTTTTGTTTAAAGTATATTTAATGGACAGGACAGTCGAGAGACAGACAGGAAATTCTAGACATTATGACGCATTCATGACATTATCACGTAATTAACGGCCTGTAAATTAAAGAGTTACCGACAAGACACATATCACGTGTAACATTCCTGTGTCAAAACTTTATGACCACACAATATTAAATTACAAACAGCAAACAAACAGAACACGCATCAACAGACAGCGAACCTCGGTCTGGACCCGGGACCGATCACGACAAAATTAAATGACAATAAATAATTCTCATAGACATCAGGTTCAGTTGCATGTTAATTATCAATACGATTATATAGCTTCACTTCAACTGAACCAATCAAATCGTTTGTTTCTTACTGCTGATAAGCAAACTTTTAAAGATGAATGGCTCCGACTATTAAAGCCAAGATCGAGCAGTAAAGCTGCTGAGATGGATTTACGGTGCTAGACTGGTGCATATTCAGTGTTATGTCAGATTTGCCCTCCCCCCAGATTGTGTCTCTCCAACTGTTTGGAAGGAAGTCCGTATGTGGAAAGACGTCGCCTCCGAGACGTAGAATGTGTTTTATAGAAGAGAAACATTTCAGGATGTCCGACTTGTATCATCAGAACAGACATGTCCTGGGGGGGGGCAATACCTGACAGTGCAGCTATGAAGATTCATTCATTCATTCATAACCTTTATTTAAAATATATTTAAAGATATATATTGAGGAGTAACCTCATTTACAATGTAGCCTAGATGAAACACAAAACATATAAGGACAGAAGATAAAACATTTGAAACGCATAACAGAATACCGGAAGTTAAGGTGACATGGATAAATTGAAACATAAATGTAGTTAAAAGCAGGAGCAGTTAGAGGTAAAATAAGATGTAGTTATGGTTAAGATGCCTTTGCCGCCTTGGTCTCAAAAAACAAACAAAAAAAACACATTTGCACATTATATATGACAATAGTGAAGTTGAACATTGTGCAGGAGAGGTGGAAGCCAAAAAAAGGCTGATGAAAATTTCCCCCATGTAAAAACAACAGTGGTGGTCATTAAAGTAAAAAAAAAAAAGAAAAAAAAGGATAATACAGAAATTCATTACATTAGAAAATAAAAAATTAACAATTTACATACAAAATGAAAGATAAAGATGAACAGGTCCAGAAGTAATGGAGGTTTCTGTCTTGCAGCCTTTAAACTCCTTCTCCTTGGATACTTTTATTTATAGTGAAACATTTAGTTGTTTACTATATAAATGCACTAAGTTTCCTGCGTTGAAAATTGACAATAAATATGAAAATGTACTTTGCTGTTTTTATTTAATTGACACAAGGTTCAGGCTGTAAACTTTATGAGGTTTAGATCTTTAACTTCAGTAACTGGACCTCAATGAATTTCAATTGAACTCCGTTGATGTTGAAAGTTCATGTGTCGCAGTTTCTAACTGGTTTCAATTATAATTCATAAACATGTGCTATTTTGAACACGTGTGTCAGTAGATACCGTATATAGGAATCCAATCTATGTACATATGTTACATGTATGTGTGTGTGTGTGTGTGTGTGTGTGTGTGTGTGGAGGTGACAGCTGTTGACCTCACACTGGTGTCACTGTCACACACTCAGCGCGGTTATTCTCAGCCGGGGTGTGTGTGTGAGTGACAGTTGGCTTCTTGTCTGATGCACAAGTGTGTGTGTGTGTGTGTGTGTGTGTGTGTATATGTGTGTGTTTTTATATAACGGTTTGTGTGTGTGTGTGTGTGCAGGCCACTGAGGATCAGATGAAGAACCACTACCTGGACCTGAAGGACATGCCTTTCTACGCCGGACTCTGCAAATACATGTCTGGTGGACCCGTCCTCGCCATGGTAACACACACACACACACACACACACACACACACACACACACACACACACACACACACACACACACACACACACACACACACACACACACACACACACACACACACACACACACACACACACACACTCACTCACTCACTCACTCAGGCATTCAGCTCCTCTCAGGCGTTCCTGTCATTCACATATCTTTCTCTTTATATCTCCGTCTATTTCATCTGCTGCCAGTGTTTCCAACTCACGCACACACAGTCTATGGTGCAGTGCATTGTGGGTAGAGTTTTGCTCTGAGTTCACCTCAGGACGTTGGCGTACTGTCCTGGTGAGCCGATGCCTAATGGCGCGAGCTGCTCAGAGCTACGCTACGGAGGCTCATGGGATTTCTTGGTTTCCCTCATCAAACTCATCAAATACACAATCCAGAGAGCAGCTCACGGCTCTGCTCCGCCGTTCTAAAAACAGCTTGCACCGACAATTAAAGATAACGAACCTACTGCTATGACTATAGGGATTATGGCAATGGGCCAATTTGCCAAAATGTTGAACTATCCCTTTAACCATAGTGAACTGCACAAGTTGAAACAAAACAAAAGTAGTGACCATGCTGCAGATCTCAAGCTGTTTTTTTACTCAAACTATAACTATGTGAGTTCACGTGGTTACATCAAAAAGAGAAACTATTATGTAAAAAAAAGAAAGAAACAAAGAGTTTGTGTTAGTGTGTGTCCATTCTGACCAGGTGTGTGTGTGTGTGTGTCAGGTGTGGGAGGGACAGAACATCGTGAAGCTGGCCAGGATGATGCTCGGGGAGACCAACCCCGCTGACTCCAAGCCCGGCAGCATCCGTGGAGACCTGTGCATCAACATCGGCAGGTGAGTCGAGGGCTGTGTCCTAACCCCCTACTCTCTATCTAGTGACCAGTTGTTGTAGTGGTGTCCGAATGTTTAGTGATTATTAATGTTCACTATATAGTGACTGAATCTATCCCACAATACACCGCGAAATGTAGTGAACATCCGATGGTCACTGACCGGAGCAAGATATCCCATCATGCATTGCGGTCACGGATCGACGCCGTTACCACAGTGGCCCAGAGCGACCGGTGTAGCTACCAAATAAATGCAAGTAGCTACCAAATAAATGCAAGTAGTGACCGGTGTAGCTACCAAATAAATGCAAGTAGCGACCGGAGTAGCTACCAAATAAATGCAAGTAGTGACCGGTGTAGCTACCAAATAAATGCAAGTAGTGACCGGTGTAGCTACCAAATAAATGCAGTAGCTACCAAATAAATGCAAGTAGTGACCGGTGTAGCTACCAAATAAATGCAAGTAGTGACCGGTGTAGCTACCAAATAAATGCAAGTGCGACCGGTGTAGCTACCAAATAAATGCAAGTAGTAGTGCAGCAGCTTCTCAATAAATGTGTCCAGACTGCCAGAGACTCCCACAACAAACGTCGGAGCAAATTTCCTAACAAGCATTATAAACTGACCACAGACTCTGGATAGCGAGGCTAATTTATGTTATCCCGTCTATGGTGTTTTACATTATACGTTAGCATTAAGCTAGCTGACTTTATGCTTAGTTGTGACACGTTGTTGTGAACGTTGTTTCAAACTATGTGGGTTTGATTGAACATCTTTGATGCTCAAATATATATATTACTGCTTAATATATTGCTTTACTCCTCTTTTTATGTTGGTACCTATACACCCGTAGGTCTGTGCTACACCGGCCGTTACCATGGTTGTATCCATGGTACCTGCACTGGCCATTATACGATCGCGGTTGGAGCTCCCTCCTCTCCTCCTCCTCTTTCTCATTTTCCTCTTCTTCCTCCTCCTCAGGAACATCATCCACGGCAGCGACACCCTGGAAAACGCCAAGAGAGAGGTCGACCTGTGGTTCAAGGCCGAGGAGTTCGTCACCTACGCCTCCTGCGCTCAGGCCTGGCTCTACGAGTAAACCGGCCAATCACAGACTCCGCTCCACAAGCCCCGCCCCCCTCCCCCCCTCCACCCGCCCTGCAGTCGACCCTTTCACTCGATTTTCACTGATCAACCCAAAGACATGTAGCACTTATCAATAAAGTCTCATGTAAAAAACAGACGCAGTGTGTGTGTGTGCCGTCATTCAATTAAAAATAAATGATTACCAATAAATAATAATTAATATTGATATGAATATTCATGTAGTAGAAAGATATATAAACTAGAGCTGTAACAATTAATCAATTAATCACACAATAATCGTAGTTTTTTAAGAAAAAAAGTCAAAATTCTCTGATTCCAGCTTCTTAAATGTGAATGTTTCTGGTTTCTTTGTTCCTTTATGACAATAAACTGAGTCTCTCTTTGGTTTGTGGACAAAACAAGACATTTGAGGACGTCGTCTGGTGGTTTGAGAAACACTGATTGATGTTTTTAAACATTTTTCAACATTTTATTGACCAAACAACTAATCGATTAATCATTTAAATAATTGACAGATTAATTGATAATGGAAATATTCGTTATAGTCCAGGCAAAATAGCGTTTTCCAACAGACTAATTGTAACAGAATGTTTTTCACCATAAATCATTTATATGAGGTGTCCAGAACAACATACTAAAAGTCCTAAGAAATCCTAGTTGGGGAAATATGTTTAATTCTCATCAATCCAAGATTGATTTACTATATAAAGTCTATGGTGCCAATAAGGCCAGACAACAATACATCCCAATGGGGCTTCTTTACTGCTATCGCAATGGAACTTTACACAATGAAAGTATCTATGAAATGTAACATTTTTTGTATTACAAGTTTCTTTGAAAATGAATGTATGGTGAAAACATTCTGTTACAATTAGTTCTATTTTTGGGTCCAAAATGAGCTGGATTGCCTGGACTAGTAGTTGCAGCTCTAATATAAACCATATGAGTAGAGAGCGGTGGGAATTTAAAAGAAGTGCATACATATATTTTTAGACATGTTCTAAATAAATTCATTCAACACGACTGAACATGATTTTCAGTAGAAGAACAAAGAACGTTTTTTTATTTTCTCAGTTTCTTTTCTTTTTTATTGCATAAAAAATGTAAAGTGAGTCGTTTATTTGACACTTAATAATGTTTTTTCTTCACAATCATGCTGCCAAAAATTGCACAATGTATTAAAAAGAAGCTTCATGAAAGTTACCGTCCGTACAGAACTACATGTCGTGTGATACATTTCCAGTAAATAGAACTATATCTATATATATATATATACTGTATATTTAAAAAAACAACACATTTGCTCAGTAAACATCATGGACATGAACACGTTTTGACGACAGGTTTCATCAGTGTGGGACAAAAACACATCGTTCAGATTCATTCACATTTTTATCCAAGGTAGAAAAACAAGTGTGTTTTATACAGGAAACATTTAGAAACACGTCGACGTTTTCAACGCTTAGCGACGACAAATCCAGTTTCTGACCCACAGAGTCGCAGCTCCATAGGAACCGGGGTTTTAAAATTCACACTTGATCCAAAACGTTTGGAGCTGATCCAGTCTCGGTCTCGGTTTAGGATTCGTCCAGGCCTCGTTTTTGCATTTTGTGTTCCAGTTTTTAATCTCGGTCTCAGTTGAAGTTCACGTCCAAAATCTTCTTGTTCTTGTTAAAAACACTGAGACAGAACCCGGTCCTGGTCACAGTTTTAAAGTCTCTGGGTCAGTGTCAGTGTTTTTTCTTAATCGTCCGTCACACACACACATACACACACACAATTAACTCTTTTAAAGGGATAGTTCAACATTTTGTCAAATTGGCCCATTGCCATAATCCCTATAGTCATAGCAGTAGGTTTGTTACCTTTAATTGTCGGTGCAAGCTATTTTTTAGAACGGTGGAGCAGAGCCGTGAGCTGCTCAGAGCTACGCTACGGAGGCTCATTATGGGATTTCTTGGTTTCCCTCATTGATGAAACTCATCAAATACACAATCCAACAACTCCACAACGCTCTGGTGGACAAGTTGTGAGCGGCACATTCACCACGCTATGAGATAATAACACAACGTTACCACACAGAGTTGTTTTAGAGGGAAATTCATGCAAAACCACTGATGCGCGTTGCCTTCAGGGACAGTTTTTCATCAACAGTCTCTGTATTTCCCTCTAAAACAACTCTGTGTGGTAACGTTGTGTTATTATCTCATAGCGTGGTGAATGTGCAGGTCACAACTTGTCCACCAGAGCGTTGTGGAGTTGTTGGATTGTGTATTTGATGAGTTTGATGAGGGAAACCGGAAGAAATCCCATAATGAGCCTCCGTAGCGTAGCTCTGAGCAGCTCACGGCTCTGCTCCGCCGTTCTAAAAATAGCTTGCACCGACAATTAAAGGTAACAAACCTACTGCTATGACTATAGGGATTCTGGCAACGGGCCAATTTGCCAAAATGTTGAACTATCCCTTTAAACACTTCTATCGTTTTCTCCTCGTACAAAATCTACTGCGAACAAGCTGCGTTCAAAACACAACAACAACAACTACAACAGCTGTGTCACCATATAAATCGTTCCATAGAAACTTTATCAAACGTTTATCGACAAACAAACATTAATGATAGAGAGAAATAGCACCGTGACACAGATGAGACTCACAGACACACAAACACACACAAATGGACGACAACAAATACAAATACACACACACACACACACAGTTGTGCGACCAACAAGTGATGAGTTTAAAAAAAACAGCAACAAGTTTAGTGCGTGAGACACACACACACACACACACACACACTAGGGATGTAAAGATACGGGATTATAGGGACCAAATAGGGACCACAGTTATCGATGTAATTGACCCTTTGTTGGCCTTCTGATTGGTCTGCTGATCCACCAATCAGAGCGCTTCTCCCATGTCACGTGTTGTGCAGCGTTCTAAGGTTGGACTAGAGCGCTGTAAAAGAGAGTAGCGACACGCATTGGTCCAATGGAAGCGCCTCCTGGTGGAGGAATATGGGTTTTGCAAAAGCGCCCAAGAACTGACATCTCTGCATTGTTGGTGAATGAGCAGTGTGGTGTTTTCAATAATTTAAGGACATTTATAGATCACCCACATTAATAGCATCATTGAGGATCCTTTACAGATAAACATTAACACATGTGAATGGGTTTTCTGGGCGCTTTTGCAATACCCATATCCTGCCACTCGGGGCGCAAAACCCTTAAACCCTTAAACCCTTAAACCCTTACCACGGGAGTCAATGGTGGTGTCGTTACTCTCTTTTCCAGTGCTCTAGGTTGGACAACCCTGGGATGAAACCCTATGAAACCAGAGAGGTAGATAGCAGCAATTTTTTCGGCAAAAACTACTTTATAATTTTTCAATATGGTTAAAATGTGCCTGGGGTTCCTGCAATAGCGACTCACGATATCTGGAACGAATTCCCCGAGTCATTTTTATCCCATTCCCAACCTTAAAAGTTATCTAGCAAAGGTAACGTTACCATTGCTAATGTCTTTTGAACTTTGTGAAGTTTTTTTAAGCGTTAGCTAGTAGCCTAGCTAATGTTAGCTAGCGTCGTTAGCTAGCTAGCTAATGAGTGACCAAAACAATGATTTTTCCCCACTTTTCAGAAAAGTCAGGTAATGCCCGTTCAAACCGCTCTTTAGCCATGTCTGTCTTCTATCACGGACACTATTTTTCTGATAGATAAGTTAATTCAAATTTTCATTACAAGCTATTTAAATCTGCCTAATTTTCAATGGTTTCCAATGGGAGTTAACCCTTCCGTGACCATTGTTCGTCCAACCTAGCAACAGTAACCGTGGAGGGCGGGACTTGACAAAGGATCAATTGCGATATTGTTAAGTGCGACTAAGTTTATTATTTATCAGGAAACGTTCCTTCAGTTCAGGTTTAAATTGTCACTTAAAATACTTTTAAAACTAATTGAAAACATCACAATAAAACATTAACAATACTATTTCTTGAGTTAATCAATAATTATGGTCACTGATAGTAACGAACTAAGAACCTGAGTCCGTATCGACGGCTTGTTGTTACATGTCTGTAACTTCAGCTCAAGAAACTGTATTTTTAATGTTTTATTGTGACGTTTTCAACTAGTTTTAAAGGTAGTTTACGTGATAATTTAAACTTGCACTGAAGGAACGTTTCCTGATAAAGAAGCTTTGTCGCGAATATATCGATAACTATGATAATTTGGTCATTATAATTGACAATATCGTATCATCATATCATATCATATCGTTACATCCCTAACACACACACACACATACGTCCTTCAGGTTTCACACTTAGAGCCCTGTAACATTGGTATGGAAGCCCCGAGCTGCCAGAAAAACACACAACGCAGTAAAACTTTCACATGAAAAAAGACAAAATGTAAAAAAAAAAAAAGTAGAAATATGTGAAATGATTAAAACTTTGTTGTGTTTTTTTGTCCCGTCTGTATTTAAACTGTTCTATTCTGGCAGAACTGGGCTTAAAAGGTTCAGTCAGATTTTAACAGTTTCATTTTGGCACCGTTCAGTTTTCTGTGACGTCACAGGATGATGATGTCACTTCCTGTTGTTGCTGCATCACTGACGTTTGTGTCTTTTTCTTTTTTTTTTTTAAGTCTTTAGTCCTTGTTGTTGTTGTGTTTTTATGAACTAAAAATCTTTGTGACTCGTTACTAGATGAGACTGAACCTCGTGTCGACCACACCGGACTGTAACAAACACACAAACGAACAATATTCACATTCAGTTGTGTCTTCAAAGATTCACCAGGAGTTTCTATAGATGATGTCACTGCCTTCGTCCTGATGACATCATTAAAAACCTCTAAATGAATCTTTTCTCATGAATATTAATTATCTACGTCGACATGTTGATGATCCATGTCGACGTCTGAACTGAAGCGCGTTCACGTCGTCGTTCTGTAATTAAAATACAAAATTAAATATGTTGCTGATGCACGGCCCTTTTATAGATTATTGATCATTTCATAAAACCTATATTATTAACACTTTACTGTAACATTTGAAACCTGTTTATTCTCTTCTCTTTTCGTAAAACTCATAAATCAAATTTACTTTATTATTACACTTATTTCTTGTTAAATTATATTTTGTGTTATATTTTAATCACATATACTTTTAATTTAATTTAATTTGTGTTTTGGAGATAATCTGTGTTAAATCTGTGGTGAGGTATTAGCAGTTAAAAAGAAAATATACATGTTTTAAACATATCAAAACTGATTATTGATGATTATTTGTTGACTTAACTGAGATTAATTCCACGTTTTATTTGTCCAAACTGAACTTTAAAGGGAAATTTTTAATATTTAATAAATATATTAAAATAATAAGCTTTCCTTAAAGCAGAAGTAAGTGATATATTTGTGTTAATATAAGTCTTAAATAGTTATATCTTCCGACAGCAATCACTTACATAGAGTGTTTGGTCTGAATCACGGGTCTGTCAGTCCCTCTGCTCTGCTCTGAGCCCAGGAGAAAACATTTATCGTATCCTACAGTTTTTATCCAATGAGGAGAGAGAACGGCATGCAGGGCTGTGTGTGCAGCCAAGGGACGCTGTGAATGTGGCGACGTAGGGACGAGGACTGTTATGGTGCGTTCAAGGAAACTCGTATTTTTCCGACCGTGAAGTGGTACCAGTTCGATCTGGTACGAGTTCACCGGTCGGAAGTTACGAGTGGCCGTTATAGTGACTTTCACAGGTAAAACAGGTCGGAAAAACACGAGTGGGTTGTCTGGAACGCTACAAAGTCGTAAGTTGTGACTTGAAGCTGTAATTTACGATTTCAAAAGCCTGCCTGGAACGCAGCATTAGCCAAAACGACCGGATCACTCACTTCTGCTTTAACTTGAACTGTGTTGAAAGGACTTTGTGTTAAAGAGTTGTCATGGTGTTGACAGCTCTAATCATTCGTTTATTGATTGTTGAATTATTGCATTAACTGTAACTACATTGGATTAATTAATTATTTAATGGATTAATGTGGCGTTTCTCATTGATTATCTCCTTTGATTATTGATTAATCTGATTGAGTTCAACTTCACTGTGGATTTTTAGCAAATAAATAAGATAAAAACAGCGTCGACCACCAGAACACACACACACACACACACACACACACACACGACTAATCATCCAGTATCATTATTATTCTGTGTTTTTTCAGTTGTTCCCTTCAGTTTTCCTCCTTTTCCTCCTCGTCTCCGACTCAGCGTCATGTCACGTAAAAGTCGTTTTAGTTCCTGACCAATCAGCTGCTGAGATGAGATGACGGAGTTTGTGAAACTCCGTCAAACCTCCGGTAACTTCGGCTCATTAGAAAAAAATAAATACAACAAGAGGCCGATCAATAACCTCGATTAAAAAACACAGTCTTCACCTTTTTTTTTTTTGACTGTCGTTAGGAAGCGAACGTCCTGATTGGCTGGCTGGCTGGTTTGATCCTCCAGGCTCCAGTAGCTCCGACCATGGAAACTGTGAATTCCTGCGCTCGTCAGTGACAGTGAAGTATCCGTGAGGACGAGTCTCTGAGGGAGAGGGATGGAGGGATGGAGGGAAGAGGGATGGAGGGATGGAGGGATGAGGCTCCTACTGGTCCTGGTGGCTGAAGAAATCTCCAGAGGATCCGTTGGTTTCCGTCTCGGTCCGGTCGGAAGCTCGAGGCTCGGCCCCGTCGGAGTTCTCCTGGTTCCTCTGAGAACCTGCAGGAACACACAGGAGGTCAGCTCCGCACTTCCTGTTCACCTCAAACATCACAAACTGTGGAAACATCTCTGCTTCTGTCACCAAGAGGAACCTGTTCACAGTTGTTTGAAAAGTGATCTAATCAGATTCTGGATCAGTAGCCATGTTTCCATCCAAAGTGATTCCAATTACTGGGAAATGCGCATTAAAAGAAATTCGAATCGGGTGTGTTTCCATCTACGGACTTTGCCCCCTCTCCCCCCCCCCGGACGGACTGACGGTCTGATTTGAACACATTAGCACGATTTAGCACATATGTTTATTACCTTCATAACGCGACCTGTCCGTGTGTGTGTGTGTGAGAGAGAGAGAGAGAGAGAGAGAGACTTTATTAATGATAAACGCTGGATGCGCTGGTTGATAAGTTTGGTTTTTACTGAGGAGGAACTATGAAGAACTGTGCAGTAACATCATTATGAAGGTGTGTGGGGGCTTTTATTTTGCTGTGGCGGTGCAGAAACCCTGATGTTGTCTTGTGAGTGAACTGCAACACGGGAGCAGACGGGGTGAAAGTGGCTACGTCACTTAATTCGAATCATCAACCAACACCGGCCATAGCAGCGTATTTCAGTTTCAGTTTGTGCAAATCAGGGAATTTTAATTTGAATCACGGCGTTTCCATCATCATTTTCCGATGCGATACATCTAGATGATCTAAACAGCTGATGGAAACGCACCTATAGATAGATAGATGGATATACTTTATTGATCCCAAGCTGGGAAATTACAGAATTGGATTGGATTGGATCAAGTCTTGAAAATGTGTTGTTTCAAAACTTAAACCAGATCCTGAGATCAGATCATAGACTGTAAACAGAATGGACGTAGCACCGTGATGTCACCCGTTGGTTTGGGGGAGTCTGTTTTGTGCCTCTACTACGGGGGTTTGAACTGCACCGCCCTCTTGGATTTTAGGTGGAGTCTACTTTCCATTTTTGGAGCGGTGCGGCGGTTAGCCAGCTGAGAACCCGCCCACTGAACTCGGAGCAACCAATTAACGGCCGGTAAACTGTCTGTGAACCTGTCACTCAACGTAATTTATGCACGAATTTGAAGCGTAAACAACTAAAACGGTTGTGGTACAAAAAAATTCACCCCCTCCCCCCACAGTGTTGACGGAGGATGGAAACTATCGGTAGAGACCAAAAAAATAAAAGGCACCAGGCTGTAAATAGGTTTCTTTAAGCTGTAAAGTCTAAAGGCTATTTTAACATGGGGGTCAATGGAGAGTTGCTCCCTTCTGGAGCCAGCTCCCAGAGGAAGAAAGTAGAGCGTCACTGTGAAGTGGAAGGAAAACGATTCATGGCTCATATGAATAATAATCAAATCAAATAAATAAAGTGTGAAGCCAATTTCTTTTGGAAATAATAATCGCAACAAATCAAGAAAAAGTAGAAAAGAATAACAAAAAATGGGAAAAATGTAAGTTTGATTAATTATTGAGTAGTAAATAATTTAATCTGTGTATGTTTACATCCTGTCCTGTTTGGTCCTGCTTTGTTTTATTTTGTCATGTTTTGTTTTGTTCTGTTTTGTTTGTGTGATTTTGTCCATGGTGTTACATTGTATGTTTCTAAATTTGTATGTCATTGCCTGTTTCCAATAAATAAATAAAAATAAATAAAAAAAGCCTTTTGCATATACAAATAAACCCACATAGAGACATGTTTGTCCGTACCTGTCCTCCCCTCGGCGTTGGGGCTCTCTGGCTCTGCCGACGGCAGCTGCGCGGCTGAAGCCGGTGTGGGGGGTGATGGGTAATCAGGTGGAGTCTCGTTCTCGTCTCCTGATAGGCTCCTGGGGACGCCCGTTACCACGGCACCGGACAGACTGACCGGTCGCTTGGCGATGGGCAACTTCCTCTCTGAGAGACAGAAACGTTAAACTTTCAGCTTTTCCTTTGAGTTGGTCGATATTTATCCAATAACTGATTCATAATGATGATTGATAAACTGATTAAAAGGGATAGTTCAACATTTAGTCAAATTGGCCCATTGCCATAATCCCTATAGTCACAGCAGTAGGTTCGTTACCTTTAATTGTCGGTGCAAGCTGTTTTTAGAACGGCGGAGCAGAGCCGTGAGCTGCTCAGAGCTACGCTACGGAGGCTCATTATGGGATTTCTTGGTTTCCCTCATCAAACTCATCAAATACACAATCCAACAACTCCACAACGCTCTGGTGGACAAGTTGTGAGCTGCACATTCACCACGCTATGAGATAATAACACAACGTTACCACACAGAGTTGTTGTAGAGGGAAATTCAGAGACTGTTGATGAAAAACTGTCCCTGAAGGCAACGAGCATCAGTGGTTTTACATGAATTTCCCTCTAAAACAACTCTGTGTGGTAACGTTGTGTTATTATCTCATAGCGTGGTGAATGTGCAGGTCACAACTTGTCCACCAGAGCGTTGTGGAGTTGTTGGATTGTGTATTTGATGAGTTTGATGAGGGAAACCAAGAAATCCCATAATGAGCCTCCGTAGCGTAGCTCTGAGCAGCTCACGGCTCTGCTCCGCTGTTCTAAAAACAGCTTGCACCGACAATTAAAAGTAACGAACCAACTGCTATGACTAATCTATTAATGTGAGATCAATCAATCTGATCGGTGATCGTTGATCAGAGGAGCCAACACTCACTCTTCTTCTGGCCTTTGTACTGCTGAGACTTCTTCCTCTGTCTGGACGCCGCCGACTGAAGTTCTCTGGAACCTGAACGACATTAAAACATCGATGAGTCGGTTTCAACACGACTGAGACACGGCAGAAGAAACGAGCCAATGGGACGAGGCGGTGGCTCAGTGGGCGGAGCTTCAGCTTAGTGGTGTTTAGAGCACTGGAAATGAGAGTAACGACACCACCATTGACTCCCATGGTAAGGGTTTAAGGGTTTAAGGGTTTAAGGGTTTAAGGGTTTTGCCCCCTAGTGGCAGGATATGGGTATTGCAAAAGCGCCCAGAAAACCCATTCACTCCAATGTATGTGTGTTGCCCACATGTTGTAAATTGATGAAAACGGCCGTGTTTTTGTTTTTAGGTGTCTTGGTCATATCAAATTATACTTATAATTTGTTTATTACAAAATGTAGTAATTTTGTAATAAATTACAACTGTTTGTTTTTTTTGTTTTGTTTTACTCGCCTATGTGTTAAAGGGACAACGAGGAGTTTCTATTTGGTTATAAAAAGTCTGATATTAATGTGGATGAATCTCCGTTACCACTTGTTAATGGTCCATTTTAGATAAATCTATGGTTTTGTCTCTATGGTTATTTTGTTATTATTAGTGGTGGTGGAAATGCTGGGCGAGCCGACCAGCGTTTCTTTACTTTCGGTTTCGTGGCGAGTCATGAGAATAACGCCGCCGAATCTCCGTTTATGGTGGGAACTACGACGGTATGTGATCGTCTTCCAACCTCTGACTTTAATTCTTGATGAATGAAAACATGAGTCTGTCTTGCGCCGGTCAAAGAATTTCACGGTGCGGAGGCTCATAAATGTAGTGTGAAGACACTTCGCTTTTACAAAACTCCTCGTTGTCCCTTTAATATTTATCTGTAAAGGGTCCTCAATGATGCTATTAACGTGGGTGATCTATAAATGTCCTTAAATTATTGAAAACACCACACTGCTCATTCACCAACAATGCAGAGATGTCAGTTCTTGGGCGCTTTTGCAAAACCCATATTCCTCCACCAGGAGGCGCTGCCATTGGACCAATGCTGTCCTTACTCTCTCTTCCACTGCTCTAGTCTGACCTAACCTCTCTGCTCTCTGATTGGTCCACAGCATGTCAGTCTACCCTAACCTCTCTGCTCTCTGATTGGTCCACAGTGTAGCAGCGTGGTACCTTGGCTGAGTGCGGGCGGCTGCAGCTGGTAGCCGCTCAGCTGACACCAGCCCACCGGGTAGAGGTCGGGCGACTCGCAGTCCACCCACTGGTCGTACTCGTCCTCCCAGCCGTCGAAGTGTATCCGTAGCAACCGGTGCACGATGCGGGTCACCGTGGCGACGCACACCAGCCGGGGCTCCATCAGGTCCACGGCCTCCAGCTTCATCCCGGGACGGAAGCCGTGGTTAGGAACGTCCTGGAGGAAGACACCACATCCTCATCATCATCATCATCATCATCGTCATCATCATCCACATTATCATCGTCATTGTCATGGTTGCTATCGCATCACGTCATCATTATCGTCATTTAGAGTTGGGCGGTAATACGGTAATCTATCTTAAAGTTCTACAGGTATCTTAAAGTAGCAACAGTATCAGTTTCATTACCGTCATTAAAATAGTAAACATTACAGTGAACTCATACAGGAGCCTGATACCTTACTGTACCTACTAGATATAATTTACTTTACTGCCTAAATAATGAGTGTGTGTCCAGCAGCTATGTGTGTGTGGTTGAGTTTTCAGTTTTACTCCAGTAGTTTAATGTTTGTTTGATAAAGTCTATGGACAAGACGTCGTCATGTGACGGCTCAGAGAGAGAGAGGAGAATATGACAAGTCACTCATAGAGTGAGTTGGGTCCTGAAGAAAAACACAACTTCTGCAAAAACCTTGGCTGGATTTGTGCCGATGTGTTTTATTTCTTGAAGGTCAGATCCTCTAATGTTGAACTCATGTTATAAACATAAAGAGCAGCCAAACACCAAGCTGAAGAGAGAGGAACAGCTGAGACTCTGACAGCTGCAGGTGAACCGGCTGGAGAAGCAGCGCCGTCCACTTTTAGTTTTAAGCTATTTGTTGTTAATAGAAGTTGTTGATGTTGGTGGTGTTTGGTTTCTGAACGACATGTTGGTGACTCCGTCTGAGCCCGCAACAACATGATTCTTAATTGGCCACAGTGATACCGTATACCGCGGCAACGTGTATACCGCCCAACCCCATCGCCACTGTGGTCGTCGTCAATGTCATCATCATCGCCATGATCGCTATCGTCATCTTCATTATCATCGTCGTCGTCAATGTCATCATTATTGTCATCACGTCATCGTCATCATCATCACCTTCCTCCTCCTCCTCCTCCTCTCACCTTGTTGAACAGGTTGACCGGCGCCGCCACAGACTTGGTTTCCTTCAGATACTCAAACCACCTGAAGGGGAGGTTGCTGTAACCTAGGAGACGGGACACAGGTCGGGTCAGTCCTGTGTGTGTGTGTGTGTGTGTGTGTGTGTGTGTGTGTGTGTGTGTGTGTGTGTGTGTGTGTGCATGTGTGTGTGTGTGTGTGTGTGTGTGTGTATGTATGTGTGTGTGTGTGTGTGTGTGTGTGCGTGCGTGTGTGTGTGTGTGTGTGTGTGTGTGCGTGTGTATGTATGTGTGTGTGTGTGTGTGTGTGTGCATGTGTGTGTGTGTGTGCATGTGTGTGTGTGTGTGTGTGTGCATGTGTGTGTGTGTGTGTGTGTGTGTGTGTGTGTGTGTGTGTGTGTGCATGTGTGTGTGTGTGTGTGTGTGTGTATGTATGTGTGTGTGTGTGTGTGTGTGTGTGCGTGCGTGTGTGTGTGTGTGTGTGTGTGTGCATGTGTGTGTGTGTGTGTGTGTGTGTGTGTGTGTGTGTGTGTGTGTGCGTGTGTGTGTGCGTGTGTGTGTGTGTGTGTGTGTGTGTGTGCGTGTGTGTGTGCGTGTGTGTGTGTGTGTGTGTGTGTGCATGTGTGTGTGTGTGTGTGTGTGTGTGTGTGTGTGTGCGTGTGTGTGTGCGTGTGTGTGTGCGTGTGTGTGTGTGTGTGTGTGTGTGTGTGCGTGTGTGTGTGCGTGTGTGTGTGCGTGTGTGTGTGTGTGTGTGTGTGTGTGTGTGTGTGTGTGTGTATGTATGTGTGTGCGTGTGTGTGTGCGTGTGTGTGCGTGTGTGCGTGTGTGTGTGTGTGTGCGTGTGTGTGTGCGTGTGTGTGTGCGTGTGTGTGTGTGTGTGTGTGTGTGTGTGTGTGTGTGTGTGTGTGTGTGTGTGTGTGTGTGTGTGTTTGTTTATACGGTATAGACGGACAATACACCTGACTACGTGCCGACATTACGCGGACAGTAGGGGATTACACGGACTATGCCAATGTCCGCCTAAATCAAACAGTGTATCTTCACTCAGTAGCGTCTAAATAACATTTCCTCTCTTTTATTTTGAAAGTCCTTCTTAACCGCTTGACCTGATTTTGAGTGTATCACAGTGTATAGCACAGCACGCCCAGTGGACACAGCGGTATTGCCGTTTTTTACACATTTCTGATACACATGGTGAAATTTGGCGGGCTGCGCTGTGATTGGCTGGTTTACGCACGTGGTACGAGACGTCAATTCCAAGCTGCGTCAACACGACACGCCCCCTTTTTAAAGACCAGCAGGATGCCGACATCGGAGGATTACCAGGAAACCACAGGTAAGCATAATATTTATAAATACAGTGGCTTTGTGCTCGGTAAGTCTTTTTTACTAGAGCCATGGCCTCTGTACACAGTATTATGTTTTTGGTGAGGATGATTTTGCATTTTGTGTTGTAATTTTACAACACAAAAAGGGCACATTACCATGTACAGATGCTACGAATTAGCTTTAAAAAGCTAATTCGGCTAACGTAGCAAGTAGCGGCTAACGTGCTTGCTACGTTAGCCGAATTAGCTTAAAGCTAATTCGGCTAACCATAGCATCTGTACACAGTAATGTGCCCTTTTTGGCGTTCATTTAAGCAATATCACACGAGAGGGAGTCATGTTGTGCTGTATATCAGCACGGCTGTGATTCGGTCGTAGGCACGAGGCCTCCTCTCCCACACTAAAGCACCTGTCCTGGGCTACAGCCTGGCTCGCTCCGCCGTCCTTTACTTTTGAAGTAGCTATAACTAATGATAATGCAACGTATTGCCTAACTAAACACGGATATGAGTGATCAAAACACTAAATTGTTTACACTAGGAGTAAAGTCATTTAAAACGAGGAGCGAGCCGAGCTGACACGGTGCAGCCCAGGACAGGTGCTGAAGTGCGGATGAGAGGAGGGGACAGACCGGGCAGGAGCAACCAGCCCAGAGGCGTCTCGTCAGTCCTCGGCCGTCTTTAATGTCTCTAGACACCCCTTTCAATCTGTTTAAGGTTATTTGTTTGTGTTTAGGGAGGCTATATTTGCATAGAATATTTTTTGGCAACCAGAAAAGCAATGTTTGACCCGGCGTTTATTTCGGATGGGTGTTTATGGTTTACTCGGCCATCACACTCGCTCGCAAAAAAAAAAAAAGGAGAAGAAAACCGCATTCACACACATTTTGTCTGAAGGAGGGAAGCGCGTCACAGCATCATTTTATTAAATCATAGTTTTCTCTAAACTAAGACTTTCAGAGGAGGTTAAATCGAAAGCAACTGGATTTAGTTATTTGTCTAGGAAGACGTTTCACCTCTCATCCAAGAGGCTTCATGTAAGTTACGCAGCCTGGTCAGATGCTACATGAAGCCTCTTGGATGAGAGGTGAAACGTCTTCCTAGACAAATAACTAAATCCAGTTGCTTTCGATTTAACCTCCTCTGAAATACTATGACCTGGACAAATGAGAATATGCACCGGCCTAAATTAAGACAGCGTGCGGGACTATTTTTCACCCAGGCCCCCCCCAAAATGTAGGGGGGGAAAAAGTCAATCTGTGAATTAAATTACCTGACTACTGGGACAGGTAGCCTATACATTGTGAACACAGTTTCTAACGTGTCTCATGCTTGTTATAAAGTTTTCTCTCTTTTTTTTGGTCTAAAGAGAGATCTTAGCCTAGTTAGTTGCCTTTTGTTAGTTAAATAATCATGGAACAGTTTAAACCCTCTGATAACACAAGCATTGTAAATGATAAAATCCCAAGCCCTTGTTAATATCATAATTTCAATGTGAAGTCATACAGACTACAAACTGCAATTTCAAGGGGCCATCACACAATACATAATCAAACAATGGCTCTAAGGCAGGTGTGTCCAAAATATTCCACAAAGCGCTGTGTGGCTGCAGGTTTTTGTTCCAACCGATCAAAAACACACAGATTGACCAATCAATAATCCGAAGACTGTGATCGGGTCAAGTCTGGTGTGCTGCTGTTTGGTTGGAACAGAAACCTGCAGCCACATGGCCCTTTGTGGAATAGTTTGGATGTCTGCTGTAAGGGGATAACCGGAGTTGGTTTAATAAGACAACATTGTGCTTGCCCCCCATGCCAGGAAAACATGCTGAGGCGTAGACGCATAAATCCCACAGAGGATGCAAAATTTTATGCAAGTACTGGAAGGGACAAAGTGGGCCTTGACATCAGATACATCAGTGCCTTTAAAGGTTAGTGCAATCCTCTAATTGGTTATCATGATTTAAGTTTAAATATTTCACCTTACTTTTTGTCTATTTGTTATGTGTGTTTTAACTAGGTCGTGGTATCTTCACCTCTGCTCCATTTGAAAAAGGAGATTTTCTGTTGGAATATCGAGGGCAACTAATAAGTAGGCAAGAATGTGAGAGCAGACAGAGACTTTACCATGACAGCCTGAAGGTGTTCATGTTTGAGTTCCGTTTTAATGGAAAACTGTGGTGGTAAGTGTTGTGTCATCGCCTTTTCTAATCAGAATTAAATTACACTTTTTTTTTTGTTTCACTGAATATATACAGTGGTCATAAGCTACTTTTCAGAATATATTGTTGATTGTTGATTTATATTGTTGTTCTAAGTCAGGCACATTTATAGTGCCAAATTATAAACTCATGTGTACTCATTGTACTCATGCGTTTCCTTTGCTTTTGTAGTGTTGATGCAGCAAAAGAAGATGGGTCACTCGGAAGGCTCGTAAATGATGATCATATAAATCCCAATGCCAAGATGAAGTATTTGACAGTGGAAGGAAAGCCCCATCTGTGTTTGTTTGCAACACGTGACATAAGTCCAGGAGAAGAGATCACCTATAATTATGGTGAATCAGACTGGCCATGGAGATGCAAGGTGGTCCAAATTATTATACTTTGCGGAAATCATAGTTCTCATAAAGGACATCCTCTTGCCATACAAAAATTCACATACATAAACATATTCTATCTTACTTTGTCCTTAACATAATTTATAGTGCATTAAATACAGTAATTCAAATTCATGGTTGATTTAGCGAAATACATCTACACTGCCACATACACACATGAAAAATGTTGATTGTATTAGAACATTTAGTTTTACTTGATTTCATCAGTCTGATATCTGTCATTAAAATCTCCAGGCACTTAAAGAAACATCTATGGAGGGGCATCAGGATGAGGTGTCATCCATATCGGAGCCCTCGACAGCTGCATCAACTGGTCTTGTTAAAAGCTTTGATCAGGTAAGTTAGATTTTCATGCAGTACAAATACAGCAACACCTACCGAATGCAGGTAGCAGAAATGAAGTGTGCATGATGGGTTCGATAATGGCTTCGAGTGTGTTGGCTGTACTGAGCTACTATTGGCCATTAACTGGTTCAACTCTTTGATATCACGTTGCCACAATTTCGCCATCCACAGCTGAAGATTTTTAGGAGGTGTGTCTTTGTCAACAATAGATTAACAATTGATTGAGACATCACATGGACTAGTCTTCAGACTGTAGTCATTTGGCCTTCAAAGTTACTAAAACAGTTCAAGTGGATGTTTCTTCTCACAAAACACTAATGAGACACAGTCATGATGCCTCTTTTACATTATTTTACACATCTAAAAATCTGTCTTCAGGGTATTTATGATGCCATATTTTCTTCTTTTTGTAGGATCCTGACGAGGAAATACCTCAGGGAAATTCTGAGACTACCATTTTGACATCCCCAACTGAAGATTTTGAAGAGGTATATCTTCATCAGCTTTCCTCACATTCTTCCTGAGTGGTACATTCTCAGTGCCTGTGTTTTTAATGCCTCTTTCCCATATGCTTTATCTGCTATAGCCAATGGCTGAGAGCAGTCGGATCCAGATATGTGAAGACCAGATTCAGACAAGTCCAGGTCCTGGTCCACTCAGCGGGCATGGAAAGGTAAATACAATTCAATGTATTTCTTATTGATGACACTTGTGGCAAACTTCACCAACATGCTTGATCAGTGTTGTGGGTATGTGTGTGTGCAGTCACCTGACTGTGATATGATTTATATGGGCAATGGTATGTAAGGACCATGTACTGAAAGTGTAGGTCAGTATAATGTTTGATTCTGTGTGTGTGTGTGTATAAAGCAGTGATCCACTCTAATATGACTTAGGAGTCCATACAGTTAACAAGGTCCTTTCTCCCGTGACATCATTTTGATTTTCAAAAATACTTGGACAACCTGCATTTGATCTGTTTGTTAATTTAATGAGAATGTTAAGTTGATTACATTTGGTCGATGGGAACTGTGTTGTTAGTAATAAATGGGAAGTAAAACAAGATCTTTTTCAAAACTCATTGATACAAAGTTAGGATTTAGAAGAATTCTCACAAAACACTAATGAGACACAGTCATGATGCCTCTTTTACATTATTTTACACTAGTGTTGTCACGATACCAACATTTTGGTACCGGTATCGGTACCAACATGTTTTTCGATACTTTTCGGTACTTTTCCACATAAAAAGAGAACACAAAAAATGTCATTATTGGCTTTATTTGAATAGAAAATCTTATAACTATAACATATGCATCAGTAAATAATCAGTAAATCAGTAAACAGTCACTGCTGCTGCAGGATTAAATTGTCCATCTATATTAATCTGAACTCTTCCTAAATTAAAACATTAGTGGTCTGTTTAAAAATGAATATCAACTTGTTTTCTTTGCATTATTTGAGGTCTGAAAACACTGCATCTTTTTTGTTATTTTGACCAGTTGTAATTTTTGGGAGAAATTGTTATCAGTAGTTTATAGAATGAAACACAAACGTTCATGTTACTCAAACACACACACCTATTGTTTCCCAGACCAGATTGATTCTGCTCCCCCCACCCCCATCAACGCAATATCTTTCCGTTAATTCATCTCTGCGTAGCGCTGCTTCGCTGTGCTCACTCACTCACACACACACAGACAGAGAGAGAGAGAGAGAGACAGAGAGAGCATGCCAGTGGTGATCCGCGGTAAAAACGAAACTTATTAACGAGGCTGTGGCGGCCCGTCTCTCTCGCGCGCGCGGCGCACACACACACAAACACAGGCACATGGACAGGTGGCGCTGTAACGGTAATAATAAAAGCACCTTGCTTCGTTTGTGGCTCGCTCACTCGCCTCGGCTCAAATTACAATGCGGCGACGTCACCGCTGCCGGCGGCGCAAAATGAAAGTACCGGTCCCATCTAAGCGCAGTATGGTACCGTTTTAAATGCGTTAGTACCCCGGCACCACTCTAGTACCGGTATACCGAACAACCCTATTTTACACATCTAAAAATCTGTCTTCAGGGTGTTTATGATGCTATATTTTCTTCTTTTTGTAGGATCCTGATGAGGAAATACCTCAGGAAAATTCTGAGACTACCATTTTGACATCCCCAACTGAAGATTTTGAAGAGGTATATCTTCATTAGCTTTCGTCACATTCTTTTTATGAAATGTGGGATCCTCCCATTTATTCAGACCTCACATATCTTCCTGAGTGGTACATTCTCAGTGCCTGTGTTTTTAATGCCTCTTTCCCATATGCTTTATCTGCTATAGTTAATGGCTGAGAGCAGTCGGATCCAGATATGTGAAGACCAGATTCAGACAAGTCCAGGTCCTGGTCCACTCAGCGAGCATGGAAAAGTAAATACAATTCGTCGTGTGTATGTGTGTGTGCAGTCACCTGACTGTGATATGATTTATATGGACAATGGTATGTAAGGACCATGTACTGAAAGTGTAGGTCAGTATAATGTTTGATTCTGTGTGTGTGTGTGTATGAAGCAGTGATCCACTCTAATATGACTTAGGAGGTCCATACAGTTAACAAGGTCCTTTCTCCCGTGACATCATTTTGATTTTCAAAAATACTTGGACAACCTGCATTTGATCTGTTTGTTACTTTAATGAGAATGTTAAGTTGATTACATCTGGTCGATGGGAACTGTGTTGTTAGTAATAAATGGGAAGTAAAACAAGATCTTTTTCAAAACTCATTGATACAGATTTAGGACCTATAAAGGCACGGAGTCACTCATACAGCCAAAGTTCTAGCATGGAGGAAGGAATCATATACTAATCTAATAATTTGACATACATTCGAAGATTATAGTTTTTATAGTCATGGACTAGTCTTCAGACTGTAGTCATTTGGCCTTCAAAGTTACTAAAACAGTTCAAGTGGATGTTTCTTCTCACAAAACACTAATGAGACACAGTCATGATGCCTCTTTTGCATTATTTTACACATCTAAAAATCTGTCTTCAGGGTATTTATGATGCCATATTTTCTTCTTTTTGTAGGATCCTGACGAGGAAATACCTCAGGGAAATTCTGAGACTACCATTTTGACATCCCCAACTGAAGATTTTGAAGAGGTATATCTTCATCAGCTTTCCTCACATTCTTCCTGAGTGGTACATTCTCAGTGCCTGTGTTTTTAATGCCTCTTTCCCATATGCTTTATCTGCTATAGCCAATGGCTGAGAGCAGTCGGATCCAGATATGTGAAGACCAGATTCAGACAAGTCCAGGTCCTGGTCCACTCAGCGGGCATGGAAAGGTAAATACAATTCAATGTATTTCTTATTGATGACACTTGTGGCAAACTTCACCAACATGCTTGATCAGTGTTGTGGGTATGTGTGTGTGCAGTCACCTGACTGTGATGTGATTTATATGGACAATGGTATGTAAGGACCATGTACTGAAAGTGTAGGTCAGTATAATGTTTGATTCTGTGTGTGTGTGTATAAAGCAGTGATCCACTCTAATATGACTTAGGAGGTCCATACAGTTAACAAGGTCCTTTCTCCCGTGACATCATTTTGATTTTCAAAAATACTTGGACAACCTGCATTTGATCTGTTTGTTAATTTAATGAGAATGTTAAGTTGATTACATTTGGTCGATGGGAACTGTGTTGTTAGTAATAAATGGGAAGTAAAACAAGATCTTTTTCAAAACTCATTGATACAAAGTTAGGATTTAGAAGAATTCTCACAAAACACTAATGAGACACAGTCATGATGCCTCTTTTACATTATTTTACACATCTAAAAATCTGTCTTAAGGGTATTTATGATGCTATATTTTCTTCTTTTTGTAGGATCCTGATGAGGAAATACCTCAGGAAAATTCTGAGACTACCATTTTGACATCCCCAACTGAAGATTTTGAAGAGGTATATCTTCATTAGCTTTCATCACATTCTTTTTATGAAATGTGGGATCCTCCCATTTATTCAGACCTCACATATCTTCCTGAGTGGTACATTCTCAGTGCCTGTGTTTTTAATGCCTCTTTCCCATATGCTTTATCTGCTATAGTTAATGGCTGAGAGCAGTCGGATCCAGATATGTGAAGACCAGATTCAGACAAGTCCAGGTCCTGGTCCACTCAGCGAGCATGGAAAGGTAAATACAATTCGTCGTGTGTATGTGTGTGTGCAGTCACCTGACTGTGATATGATTTATATGGACAATGGTATGTAAGGACCATGTACTGAAAGTGTAGGTCAGTATAATGTTTGATTCTGTGTGTGTGTGTATAATGCAGTGATCCACTCTAATATGACTTAGGAGGTCCATACAGTTAACAAGGTCCTTTCTCCCGTGACATCATTTTGATTTTCAAAAATACTTGGACAGCCTGCATTTGATCTGTTTGTTACTTTAATGAGAATGTTAAGTTGATTACATTTGGTCGATGGGAACTGTGTTGTTAGTAATAAATGGGAAGTAAAACAAGATCTTATTCAAAACTCATTGATACAGATTTAGGACCTATAAAGGCACGGAGTCACTCATACAGCCAAAGTTCTAGCATGGAGGAAGGAATCATATACTAATCTAATAATTTGACATACATTCGAAGATTATAGTTTTTATAGTCATGGACTAGTCTTCAGACTGTAGTCATTTGGCCTTCAAAGTTACTAAAACAGTTCAAGTGGATGTTTCTTCTCACAAAACACTAATGAGACACAGTCATGATGCCTCTTTTACATTATTTTACACATCTAAAAATCTGTCTTCAGGGTATTTATGATGCCATATTTTCTTCTTTTTGTAGGATCCTGACGAGGAAATACCTCAGGGAAATTCTGAGACTACCATTTTGACATCCCCAACTGAAGATTTTGAAGAGGTATATCTTCATCAGCTTTCCTCACATTCTTCCTGAGTGGTACATTCTCAGTGCCTGTGTTTTTAATGCCTCTTTCCCATATGCTTTATCTGCTATAGCCAATGGCTGAGAGCAGTCGGATCCAGATATGTGAAGACCAGATTCAGACAAGTCCAGGTCCTGGTCCACTCAGCGGGCATGGAAAGGTAAATACAATTCAATGTATTTCTTATTGATGACACTTGTGGCAAACTTCACCAACATGCTTGATCAGTGTTGTGGGTATGTGTGTGTGCAGTCACCTGACTGTGATGTGATTTATATGGACAATGGTATGTAAGGGCCATGTACTGAAAGTGTAGGTCAGTATAATGTTTGATTCTGTGTGTGTGTAAAGCAGTGATCCACTCTAATATGACTTAGGAGGTCCATACAGTTAACAAGGTCCTTTCTCCCGTGACATCATTTTGATTTTCAAAAATACTTGGACAACCTGCATTTGATCTGTTTGTTACTTTAATGAGAATGTTAAGTTTATTACATCTGGTCGATGGGAACTGTGTTGTTAGTAATAAATGGGAAGTAAAACAAGATCTATTCCTATAGGAGCAATACATGTGATATTTTCTAAGTCTAAATCCCCAGATTTGAGTCAGTCTTAGTATAACTGAAAATGTTGACAAGCCAAAGCTAGCAATTTCTTTTTTTCCTGATCTTAACAAATAAGGCACATTTACATTCAACACTGTTGTAATTTTGAGCTCATGTTCTTTTGTTCCCTGTATCTGGGACCAATAAAAATAAGTAAAAAATAATTTCACTTGTTCAAGTCAAATTGATTCAGTTCTCAATAGGGGGACGGAAAATTGTGTGTCACATTGATATTGCATTGGAATGGAATTGCTCTTTTAGGACTTTCAAGATGTCAAAATGTGAATGTGAAATATTTTCCGCCAACAGTGTCAAAATCACCGGCTTGTGTGTGCAACAGTATCCTCCTTGGAGAAATGCCTTCAGTGTGTGGGACCTGTAGCCTCCTTAAAGTGGCTTGGCTATAAGTGCAAAGGTGAGATATATGCAGCATTATTTTGTATGGCTAGTGACAGTAGGTGAAAACAGACTCCGTTTGCAGGGTATTGGGTATATCTGAAACTAATACAGTGTCGTACAACAGTCCTGCAATGAATTATAGTTGTGATATTTTTGCTGAAACTCTTTTTGGAGGTTTTGATTGAACTTTCTGATCATTTTGGAAGCTGAAGTTCATGGTGCTGCTGAGCTGTGTTTTGTCATAGTAAGAGATGTTTCTAATTTTTTGTCTTCTCCCTTTTTAACATTAAGGGTGGGATAAATACTAGAAACACTTCTCTGTATAACACAGACAACGACAACAACAACAACAACAGAGTTGAATTGAAGCCTCAAATGATCAGAAAGTTGAATTAATGCTTCTTCTTTTTGTTTTATTTAGATGTACCTAACCATGTACCTAGTATATGTTGTGTATTCTAATGTACTGTATAATTAACCACTCATCCTTGGTACACAGTTTGTTTTGCTTCACTGGCACTGACAAAATCTGTGAGAGTGTCATGCTTGGGATGAAACATTTTTGCAGTTTATGTGTATTCCAAATCATTAATTTTGGAGAGGAACAATGTAAACAGACTGGCAACAGACAATAATACTTGTATTAAATGTGTTACAGTTTGTTCAGGTGTCTGGCATAAAACCTGTTTCAGACGATTTCCAAATGATAATCTCCTCCACCCATCACAGGCAAGTATCGATTTAGGTTGTCTTGAATTTTTTTAAGTGAATGTAAAGTGTCCATAACTAAAATGTGTTGTCTCACCATTTCAGGAGCAACATCTTTCTGAAGGTTCTAAGGATGAACTGCTGTCAGATGAGGATAGCATACCACATTCCAATGTGGATCCAATATCTGATGATGATCAGGACCAGTCTGATGAGGATTACATACCAGACTCAGAGTTTCAAGATGATGATGAAGATTCAGACACAAGTATACCTTTCATACCTATTCGGTCTAACGATGAACACATTCAGGTAAAACCAGTCACATCTGATGCTTATGGGTCAGACACAGACATCCCAGTTGTGCCCAGTACATCAAAAGGTCAACCGCCCCTTGAAGAAACATCAGGTTCAGCAAATTCTCTAAAAACCTCGCCAAAGAAAAAGAAGAAAAGGCGAGAGGAGCAAGCAGAGCCTCACAATCAAGAATCAACACATTTGACTATGAGCACTAAAAATTACTGTTACATTTGTGGTCAACCACAAAGCAAAATTTCTCGCCACTTGAAGACACACACTACACATGCAGAAGTTGTACGTGTTTTTTCCCTCCCTGAGCACTCAAAGGAGCGTAAAATATTGTTAGAAAAAATGAGGAATAAGGGAAATTTTAGACATAACACTGCTGTTTTACAAGGTGGAGCAGGTCCACTGAAAGTAAAGAGAAAACCAAAGGCTAAAGCAGTGGCAGGAAAGTTTGTTCACTGTATGTACTGTCAAGGGATGTACCTCCGGAAAGAGCTTTGGAGACATGTCCGCAGATGCCCCTGCAAGCCAGAAGATGAAGATTTGGAAAAAGAACCTGGGAGGACCAAAGTACTGGGTTTGGCTGTTGCTCAAGAGTCTGCATCTTGTCACCAGATCACAGCTGGAGTTTGGAAGCTCCTTAGTGCCATGAAACAGGATGAGGTTGCCTCAGCTGTGAGAAATGACCTGTCTATTATTCAGTTTGCCCAATCACTCTTCAACAGACATGGACAAGACCCTACGAAGTACGAATACATGCGACAGAAGCTTCGTGAAGTGGGGCGTTTGTTGTTATGTCTGCGCACAGACTTCTCAGTACATAACCTGGAGGAGGCTGTTAAACCTGCTAACTTTCAGAGGGTTGTGCAAGCTGTAAAGAAAGTTTCTGGTTTTGATGAAGAAAAACACTTGTATGGAGCACCAAGCCTTGCATTGAAATTGGGGCATACATTGCACAAAATTTGTGACATTATCCATTGTAGGGCCCTCATGGCAGAACATGAAGAACTGATCAAGTCCACTGACACATTCAAGAAGTTGTACTCCTCCAAGTGGTCTGAGATGGTGTCTCACAGTGCCTTGAACACACTCAGTGATGCAAAGTACAACAAGCCATCAACTTTACCCTTCACTGAAGATGTTCGCATTCTTCACCAGTACCTTGAGAAATCTGCAGAAAGTGCCTTTTGCAACTTGAAGGAGAATGCCACGACTCAGAACTATGCTCAACTTGCAAAAGTTACACTTGCACAAATCATTGTGTTCAATCGAAGACGAGCTGGGGAGGTTTCAAAAATGCGCCTCAAAAGTTTCCATGAAAGAGACAACACAAAGCTCCATGAAGATGTTGCCATGGGTTTGTCAAAGACTGAACAGAAGCTCTGCAACTATTTCAGCCGAATCGAAATCATGGGGAAAAGGGGCAGAAAGGTTGCAGTTCTGCTCACACCAAGGATGGTGGGTGCTCTCTCACTACTGACCAGTCAAAGGACTGAGTGTGGTGTTTGTGCCACAAATGTCTTCCTGTTTGCAAGACCTAAATCAATGACCCATTACAGAGGGCAGGACTGTTTGCGTGTTCATGCAAGCCAGTGTGGAGCAAAGCACCCTGAGCATCTCAGGTCGACGCAACTTAGGAAACATGTTGCAACACTCTCTCAGGTCCTTAATTTGAAAAATAATGAACTTGATCAGGTCGCAGATTTCTTGGGACATGACATCCGTGTTCACCGGGACTTCTACAGATTACCAGTTCCCACAACACAGCTGGCCAAGATTTCTAAACTGCTTTTATCAATGGAGAAAGGACATCTTTCCAGCATGCAGGGGAAATCCCTGGATGAGATAGAAATTGAAGGTTTGGACAGAAATTAGCACTTATTGATGTTTTGATATTGTTTTTTCACTAAGTTGCTAAGTAAGTCTTGTCAACACATGATACCGATCAGTCAAGATTGTCAGGTTAGCAATGGCCACAAAGTTGGCATCTCATCATGTTACACTTTGGTGCCAGTTACAGAACTGTGGCATTGAATGATACATCTATATACGGTATCTTAAAAATATTTCGAATGTCATTAAGTCCAGTTTTGCTTTGTAGTTTAATTAGTTTTGTGCTATTCATAAGACTTTTACTAACACCATCCCCTAGGTGAAATCGCAGTAAGCGACACTGAGGCCAAGGACAGTGACAATGAATCTGATGACAGTGGCACAGCATTCACAGAGTGTGACACTAGAGAGGCTGTGGATGCTGCAACAGACTCTACAGCTACGGAGCAGGTCCATGATGCTGCAGATTTGGGTAAGTTACTTCTTCAGTTACTTTTACAGTTGTTTTTGATCAAATGTATTTTTTCCATAAAACATGTTTATGTATATTGCAGAAGCAGTGTCATCAGTGACCTCCACAGTGAATGAGACTGCCCCTCTCTCTGAAAGTAAGTTTGATTGTAACGCATCTGTACACAACATATAAAAAGACATTGAAGCAAGCTATAAAATCCAAAAAAGGCAATACAAAAAGACACAAAGTAAGATAAAAAATACAAACTATGTTAAAGTATCCACCATCTGGTATTTATATCTGTTTCAGATGTTGAAGGGGTCTTAAAACCACATTTTTGAGAAATAATATGCAATATTCACTTCTATTTAGCCCTATTGGAGTACCCAATTTAGCTCTCGCGAGAAGAAAACGCCATCTTGAGTCCTCTAGAAGCCGAGAGCTGAGAGGGGGGAGAGGGAGGGGGGCAGGAGTGTTGCAGGATGAGGGGAGCGGCATTTCACAATCTCCACACAGCAACACAGCGTCCATAGTAACAAACTTCCACGACGCAACAGACGCTCATGTTATGGGACTGTACCACAGGTTAGCCCCCCCCCACTGTCTACATGAGAATGGTACAGCCCAAGAGCAAACAGGAAGCAATGCGTTGTTTACGTCTGCGGCAAGAGTGTTCAATACAGTTTGACACGAGCTACACACGCCACGTCTCTGTTTATTAAAACACCAACAGCTCGCTGCTCCGCTTTGCCGGCTGGAGCAGGCTCTTGCTTTCGCCGGACACTCGGCAGCGGACGCTCACTGCATCTGTATGTGCTGGCAACAATCGAAGCGGACGGACGCGGCGGGCTCGCAAAAAAAGCGAGCCATATGAAGCATCCGCTTTTTTTTTTTCCAAACTTATGAATTGCTGGCTGATGTTGAACCACTCTGGTGTTACCCTTCAACTCACCCATGTCGCCTGTGCACTCTGAACTGGCTTATACTGTATTGGTTGCATCACAGCATTACCATGTGAAGAGTTTTGAGTCTTAAGCACATATATCATAGCTTGCACACAACCACTCAAAACTCACAGTTGTTGCTCAGTTGAACACATCTTATATTTTCTATTAATTTAGATGGAGTGAATGTCTGTCAAATATCTAACTTAAAAGAAGCCATTTGAATTTCCATCCTTTTTTTCGGTTCCTAAATGTCCGCACTAGTTTGTTTGTTTGTTTTACTCTCGCTCGCACTAGTTTGCAGTAATTTGACCCGCCCCGCACCACCGCATCTATTTTCACAACCATCCCCGCCGCTATTAAACGTCAGACAGCAGCTTTTTACTTTGAAAGGGCAGACAGAGGCGCTGTGTTGCCGGTAGCTTCTCAGTGTGGAGCTCGTGAGGAGTGAGAGAGTCACAGTGCAGCGAGTGCAGCAGCCGCGGCGGCCGCCGCCTCTCTCTCTCCCCGGTCTGCTCTCAGTGAAACCAACCCCGCTCTGCTGATGCTCCCAGCCGCCGTCTCACCGGTTCCCTCACACCTCCGCCGGCTTTCCCGTCAACATCAGCGCGGCCCTGATAACACACTCTGGACTTCATCATCAGTGTTTTTAATGACCCGCCCCCCCGCGCCCCGCACCGCGCGTCACTAGTGTACAGACCTCCTCAGCCTGAGTAGGCAGACATGATTACCTTCTTAAACAAAAACTGTTTTTGATTTGTCACCATGACTGCTCCAGTGTTTGTTTTATTTTGTTGCATATACAGTCACCTGTTCTGCAGCTCTTTGTATGTTAGACTGCTTGCCAAGTTTCAGTTTTATAGTTACAGTTAGGGACCCTCCCTTTTAATTGAATACCATAGTTGGCAAAATCTATTTTTGGAGGCCTTTTGGAGGTCTTAGAAGCTGTATAAGATGATGTTTGAAGTCCAAGCAGGCATGCAAAAATGGCCTGTGTGAAGAGTTTGTCAAATAAAAAAAATATCCTGTGAAATAAGTTGTGACCTGTTGACCTGCACCTCAAAGAATCGGAACCGAGAATCGTTTAGAACCGGAATCGATATAGAGAATCGGAATCGGAATCGCTAAAATCCAAACGATGCCCAACCCTAGCAGCGAGCGAGGAAAATCACAACCTCAGACGTCTTTAGGCTATCAGATATTATTATAGGCCAAGGGTGGGCAATTATTTTTTCCAGAGGGCCACACTGACTCCGATAAAGTGAGTGAAGGGCCACACAATTCGAAATCGAATTGAAATATTAAATATTTATTGCTGAAAATATATTAAACTACATATATTTGGTGGACATACTTCTTAAAATAGACTATTTGACAGAACACAATCGATGTAATTGCATTTTCAACTTATATCCAGCACAGATCTCATAAAATGCTCTTTTAATCACAGTTTGCTAAATTTCAGTGTTTGGGAAGTTATGATTAGGTGCTGTGATGGGGCTTTATAACCGCCAGCAGTTATGACATGGTTCGGCTGACGGAGGTTTGTGAAACACCGACTCGGTGGTCAGAAACTCCGCTCCGTCGGAGCTCTGGTGTCAGGCAGAGAAAGAGACTGAGCAGCCCTTCATCTCTGTCCTGCAGGAGATCGTCTACCTGCGGAGGTTTCTGTCTGCGATGTGTAGGCTACTGCTCTAACGGGGGCTGTCACTGTTTCAAACAGCTGATTAATGCGAGGGATGGAGGATTTTCTTTCTTTTTTTTTCTTTGTGCACATGGGGGGCCGGATTGAGATGGTCCACGGGCCGTGTCCGGCCAGGTCTGTTATAGGCTATTCTTATATTTAAGCAACATCCAGTCAGGCTGTGATAGAGGCTCACGGGGGCAGACTGGGACAATAATTCAGGTTGGCAATTTTTATTTTACCAGTAAACAAATGTTCCTTAAAAAAACATCTAACGTCCATATTTTAGCTCTACTGTAAAACCCTCCCCGAGAGTGAAATGGCCATTTTGAAGTAGTACCTACTGTACATAAGAGGCATGGTGAGTTAAAGGGTGATACCAGAGTGGTTCAACATCAACCAGCAATTTATAAATGTTTCCCTTCCACCATACACTACTCCCTTTCCCCTTTTCTCTGCATGGCGGTGGAAGGTATATGACCAAAAACCCTACAGAAACCGTGCTGTCTGTAATGCAGAGGAAGCCCTCTGGACTGACCCAGCACAAAGACGTGATGCTGAAGCCAAATGAATCACTTGTTGACTTTGATTTTGCAGTTACATCTACAGTGTAATGTAATGTGCTTTTCATTTAGATTTTGTCTTTGTTCTTAGTCATTTTGCAAGTGCTGAATCCACAGACAGTCAATACTGTAATTCTTGCAGTACTTGCAGTATGCAATATCCAAATTTAAATATCTAAACCATGTTATGGAGTTATGAATGTTGAAATTATTGGAAAACACAAACCTCTTTTTGGAGCTACATGTCCTGAACACCGTTTTCCATTTTCTGATATAGTTTTTAATTAATGCTCTGTAGTGTTGCAATTTTGACGTGTGTGTGTGTGTGTGTGTGTGTGTGTGATCTGAAAACATTGTTTGATTTTGAGCACAGATGAAACTGTTTTGAGGTGTTTGGCAAATATTAAGATTCATCAAAGTTGGACAAATTTTGTTGGTGATATTAAATCAGGTGTCAACTGAAAATTGAGTATTCAAGAACGCTCATCACAGAAACAAGTAAACAGGAATCTGTTCATTAGTTGAACTTTGTTTTTGATTGATCCAACCAGCCAATACATGTTTTGTATGTGTAATGTTTTTTCTTTTGCTTTGTATATCTTCTAGGACAAGATGCTGGTCAAGACGATGAGTCCAGAAGAGTGCCAAAGAAGAAAGTGTGGTCTAAGGCTGAGGTTGCTGCAGTAATGCGGCATTTCAGAGGTCACATTTGCAAAGGAAAACTGGCCACCAAAAACGAATGCAGTCATTGCAAGCTGGTAGAAGGCTCTGCATTAGCACAAAGAACAGTGCAAAATATAAGGGACTTTGTCAGAAACAGAGGAGTAGCTGCAAAGAGACAGTCACAGAAAGAGAAGCTATAGGGTTCCACAGGGTCCAGTGGTGTTTTGGTGTTTGATGCCCTAATATATTCAATAATGCCACCTGTTCAACATGGGTCGTCATAAGTCAGAATAAATATAAATAATCTTGCAGTAAACCTTTTTTTTTGGGGGGGGGGGGGGGGGGGGGTTATGGCTCTTGTGTGGCAGGCTGCTAGTTGCCTGTGAGTTGGGTTTTTGTTGACAAAGTGACTGTGTGAGGTTTGTTTTTGTTTGTTTTATTGTATTTCTATTGTGTTTATGTTTTTATGTTCTAGATTAAGTGCTCTGACACTTTATTTTCACATAGTGATGTTTATTTCACTATTTGATATGTTATATTATGTATACATGGGCAGTATTTCCATGTAACAGCAGTTAATTGATAATAAAATGACTGTTCTGTTAATGTTGTGTGCTGTCAGGTTTGTGTATTTATGTTAATGAGGAGTCATTTAAATTGTGACATCATTGCCCTTTAAAGACCTAATAATGTTTGTTATGAGCTTATAAGCCACATATTTGTGTTGTCTGCATAAACCACAATACTATCAGGGTGGTGTGTATGGAGTTGTGTAGGGTGTATCTGAACTCTAAAGTGAGCTAATTTTTTTTCAGATTTTTTGCAGTACTTTAGTTTAACTCCCAAACCTCTAGGACCTCAGGAAAGGGTAGTCCAGCTAAACCACCACCGGACGGGTTTCGAGAAAATGTCCATCTAAACCATATAAACCCGTATGTGTGTGTGTGTGTGTGTGTGTGTGTGTGTGTCATCACCTCTGGGCGGCGTCAGCTCGATGCTGTTGATCTCACAGAAGCCGGAGGGGAAGATGGAGGGAGAGGTGGAGTGGTAACAGAACCAGTCGGAGCCGTCGGCCGCCTCCGAGCCGTCGATGCCGATCATCAGGTATCCATCCGCCAGGACCTGTGGGGGGGGGGGGGGGCTGTTACTGTGGCAACACACTGCTGTTAGCATGAGGAGCTACAGGAGCTAACAGAGTGTCTGTTACCTGACAGGCTGCTCTGCTCTGCTCTGATCTGATTGGCCGACAGTGCACTGCAAAAATTCTAAATCTTTCTCTTGTGGAGTCGTAGTAAAAAGCAACTGGACTTCTTTTCTTTCTTGAAGACGTTTCACCTTCATCCAAGAGGCTTCTTCAGTTCTGAGACTAATGCCAGAAACCCAGGGATTTAAACCCAGAGTGGGTGGTCCTGTGATTAGTCTAAACTAATCTCTTTCCACTTAAAATAAGACTCATCACCTAAAAATCAACTTGTTTTTAGATCATTTCACTTCTTTCAAACAAATTTTCACTTGAAATAAGTAGAAAAATCTGCCAGTGAAAGCAAATTTTTTGTGCTTGTAATAATAAGGAGGATTTTCAGATTTCAGATTTATTTATTTATTAAAAAATGGGAACAGTACATATTGATGGACATTGACATGTAAATATGTGGGATTGTAGCCAAGTGGCTAGTTTCCATCCCCAGTCCCATTGGCAGGTTGATGTTAGACATAAAAAACAATAACGATAAAAAGTACAAAAGGTAAAAAGTACAAGAGGACTAGGACAATAAAACACCTTTACATCTTACACAAAACATATATGAAAGACATACTGTACATAAACCAGCAGTTAACTGACCATAGACGGTTAAAAGAGTGGGTAAGGGGACCAACAGATTACTGAGAAGTTATAAAGTGCTATAGTGCTAGTTAAAGTGCTGTTTGCTAAAGTGACGAGTGCATAAGTGCAAGACTGAATTGAATTGAATTGTACGATGCTTATATGATGATTATAAATAGGGAACAAATACATATTTGGAATAAGTTATACTGTAAAGAAAGGCTGATAAAAACAGTGGAAATATTCAATCAAATTAAGGAGATGAACTAAATGGTCCCCACCCCAACACTGATGCTCACATGCATACACACACACAGATACATGAACACGCATACATGCACCACCGCTTATTTTCTCATAAGTTGATGTTAGTTTATTTAGTTAGTTTATTTATCTTATTGTTTGTTTATTTTATTGTTTGTTATTTACTTTGGAATATATACTTGGAAAAAAAAATGCAAGGTACAATTAAGAAAATGAAATGATTATGACTATGTTTGTGAAGGTGAGAAACCTTGCAATAAAGTATTAAAAAAATGAATTGCACGATGCCCCAATAAAGTGCAGGATCGACTTAAATTGCACTATCCCATAACACACGATTGCACATGCACTTGCTCCACTATCAGATTTTTCTACTTATTTCATGTGAAATCTGCTTGAAAGAAGTAAAAAGTGTCTAAAAACAAGCTGCTTTTTAATGTGATGAGTCTTATTTTAAGTAGAATGAGATTGTTTTGATTAGAAATGACATTTTGACTAGAAATAAGACAGATATTCTTGTTAAGTTGTTGAGTTTGTGCAGCGTGCTCACCTTCCTGACCGTGGCCACGCAGATGGCCGACAGGTTGAGAGGGTCGATGGCCTCCAGCTTCATCCCGTCCTCGAACCACGAGCCGGTCTGGTCCACCTCCCTCACCTGGCAACAAACACAGGACGCAGGCGTGAGCGGCTGAGGCCCCGCCCCTCCCCTCCCAGCGCCGCCTCTGATTGGCCGGCGGTCTGTGCTGAGTCAGGTAGATCCACCTGGACCAGGACAGAACCAGAACCAGAACCAGAACCGATCAGCTGCTGGTGACCAGACTCTCACCTTGGCAAACAGCTGTCCAGGAGCGTCCACCGGGCCGTCCAGCTTCTTCAACACATCTGGAGACACACACACACACACACACACACACACACACACACACACTGATTCTACAGCTGCTGAAAACCCGATGGACGAGCTGACTCACCGATCAGCTGAAGGATTGAATAGTTGGGTGTTGATTGCAACTGTAATGCTGTTAACTATTTTTTTTTTTTTGGCTACACTTGTTAAAGGGACAACGAGGAGTTTCTATTTGGTTATAAAAAAGTCTCATATTAATGTGGATGAATCTACGTTACCACTTGTTAATGGTCCATTTTAGATAAATCTATGGTTTTGTCTCTATGGTTATTTTGTTATTATTAGTGGTGGTGGAAATGCTGGGCGAGCCGACCAGCGTTTCTTTACTTTCGGTTTCGTGGCGAGTCATGAGAATAACGCCGCCGAATCTCCGTTTATGGTGGGAACTACGACGGTATGTGATCGTCTTCCAACCTCTGACTTTAATTCTTGATGAATGAAAACATGAGTCTGTCTTGCTCCGGTCAAAGAATTTCACGGTGTGGAGGCTCATAAATGTAGTGAAAAAACACTTTGCTTTAACAAAACTCCTCGTTGTCCCTTTAATTATTGGATAATTGTTTCTTTCTATGACTCTGATTGCAACTGAAATACTGTTTAATTATCTATTTATTTTATTTTTTGGCTACACTTGTTAATTGTTGGATACTTGTTTCTTTCTATGACTCTGAAACCATGAAGAACTCTAATGGATGTGATGGAAAATTGAATTAAAGGATAGTAGACATCTATAAGCTAGAGAGCTTCAGCTTCACCTTTTCTATCTATTTATGAACTAGTTGAACTAATGATGGTTTTATGGAAGGTTGACTGACTGGGATTGATGCTCAACTGTAAATAATTTTGTGTTAAAGATCGAATAAACTACTACTACTACTACTACTACCGTATTTTCCGGACTATGTCGCACCGGATTATTAGTCGCATCTGCCTAAAAATACGTCATGAAGAGGAAAAAAACATATATAAGTCGCACCGGTTTATAAGTCACATTTATTTTTCAAACATTTAATTAATAGCCGGGTCTCATATAATGGCCGGGGCTTTGTTTACACGAAAGGCCGGCACCTACAGCGCGTGCTGCTTTTATGCATGCTTTGTGGTGTGTATGTGTGTGTGAGGATGCGTAGAGGATGCGGAGATGAATGAAGGCGATCGTCCGACGGGGGGCGGCGGCGGCGGCGAATATCGCTCCTTTTTTTTTTTTTAAGACGTTAGTTTAGGCGGCAGCTCTTTGTTGTTAAGGCGGCCGCCTTAACAGGAAAGCGCTGCGGGAAACCCTGTGATCAGAAATCCTTTGTGGACTGTCTGTGAAGACGGACGGGAGTGAAGCCGACCTCTCCTCTGCTTCAGAGAGGGACAGGCTGGCACTGTCGGACCTGGCTCTCTGCTCCGTGTCCGGAGCACAGTCGGGACCGGAGCAGAGACCGAAGACGGACCGCAGAACACGCTGTGAAAATACTCTGAACTGACGGAGTGAAGCGCTACGGCGCAACGGAGACAGGTCAGACGGCGCAGCGAGGAGAACAGCACGTGAGGAAGATGAAGATGAGCTACTGAATGAGGAGTTGCATATATAGGTATGCATAATATAGGTTGCATGGCCAGCCAAACTAGAAAAAAAACGCGACTTATAGTCCGGAAAATACGGTACTACTACCCACCGATCAGCTGACTCATGGATCAGCTGACTCACCGGAGCGTTTGAAGCGGTGTCCGATGGATCGAGACCAGCCGATGCTGTGGATCAGAGGACTGTACATGTGACACCAGAAGTCGTCTGACCCGTCGTCGCACTCCTCGTACACCAGACGGAGACGCCCACCGATCACCTGCACACACACACACACACACACACACACACACACACACACACACACACACACACACACACACACACACACAGAGTCACTCTACCCCTCTGGCGGAGGACAGCGACCTCTGACCTTTCCCTCCGTGTCTCACCTGCTCCACCAGAGCCACGCGGGTGCGACACAGGTGAGTCTTGTCCACCACCTCCACCCTCATCTGCTTCTTGAAGGGGAACTGCATGCTCTCCGTCACCTGGAGGAGAGGAGGAGAGGAGAGGAGAGGAGGAGAGGAGAGGAGAGGAGAGGAGAGGAGAGGAGAGGAGAGGAGAGGAGAGGAGAGGAGAGGAGAGGAGAGGAGAGGGGGCCCAGTCAGAGAGTCTGTCAGTCCTTCGGCTCAGGTTCGATCACCTCCTCCAATGCTCGGCCTCTGTCATCGTAAAGTTGTCAATAAAGTTTGACTGCAGGTTTATGCTGCATTTGAGACAAATCAGAACTCAGGTTTTGCCAAACTCCCACGTCACCGTCAATGGTAAAACATCGAGTAAAATGCTTTTTAAACACCAAAATACATTACAATGTTATGAAATATACAATATCTACATACGGTTACACATTAACTTAACAACTAACTTAAAGCAGAAGTCAGGTGAATGTTTGTGTTAATATAAGTCTTAAATAGTTGTATCTTCCGACAGCAATCACTTCTATAGAGTGTTTGGTCTGAAACACGGGTCTGTCAGTCACTCTGCTCTGCTCTGAGCCCAGGAGAAAACTTTCCTTGTATCCTACAACCTTTATCCAATGAGGAGAGAGAACGGCATAAAGGGGCAGTCCTCTCTGTGTGTGCAGCCAAGGGATGCGCCTGAATGTGGTGACGTAGGGACGAGGGCGGGGACTGCTAACTCCATCGGCTGACAGGAAGTTAGACAAAACCACCGGATCGCCTACTGCTGCTTTAACCTAACAACTTGAGTGTCTCCCCTTTCATTTGAGATATTCTGTGTAATTTTAGTCAAAGCACAACATATTCTGTGGCTGTTTGAAAAGTAGCAGAAATCCTCAAAAGTACTGCACTGGCTGTACACCGAGAGAAACAACTCTGGCACTGAATGAGTTACCCTACTGATGTTGTGTAACACAGTAAATTCATGTTGTTATTTCTCTTTGATTTTAAATGATCTGTTTAACTATTTTACATTTTTTTTTATTAAAACATCTTAGCTACATGAAGCACTTTGAATGCACAGTTTGTCCTGGTCCAACATGTTTTTGGTTGTTCTGGTCGTGGTGCGTCTCTAAATGGTTTGAAGTCGGAAAGCTGAGTTTTTAACTGGGAGATCCCGAGTTCAGAGTTGTCTCTTTTTAGTTAGTTTAGTTTAGTTTATTTGTTTAATAAGGGACAGTGTGCAATTACATTAATCATTTGCAGGAAAAAAAGAAAAAATGGTTGCACCAGATTTAGCTCACAGCTAATTTCCATCTGTAGTCCAGGCTACACATAACATAAAAATGATAAAATACACAGAATTACACAGACCACAAGCTACTCTACGAAAGTGAGGCATAAAAAGACACAATTAGACAATAGACAACACATTAGACAATACCGAAACATGTATGAGGTAGACAAAGTGCAAAGTGCTCATAGCAGCAAGATGTTGATTGTTATATATGTGTGGTGGGCAAAGTACAAAGTGCTCAAGCAGCATGATTATTCATAGTAATGATAATAATAAATAAATATGGTAGCCTAATAGTGAAAATAAAACATAAGAGTTGCAGCAGTGGCAGATGTAAAACCAACGATGGTAATTCTCAGTTACAAAAAAAAAAAAAAAATGACCAGCTGGTAATGTGACTGATGTATCTGTGGATATCAAATGAATAACAGAGACAAAAGGTGCTAACGACAGCATCATTGTGTGTGTGTGTGTGTGTGTGTGTGTGTGTGTGTGTGTGTGTGTGTGTGTGTGTGTGTGTGTGTGTGTGTGTGACCTTGGAGGTGAAGTCCGGCGGCAGCGTCTTGGACCCCGTCAGTCTTTTAATGAGGAAGGTTTTCCAGTTGTTGAACCTGTGTAGGATACCTGTGAACACAGACAGACCACATCAGCCAATCACCTGTCTTACGGTCCTCCTGACCCCCCCCCCCCCCCCTCCCCCCCTCCCCCCCCACCCCTCCCCCTCCCTGGTGGTAGTAGACTCACTCTGGGGGGGGACCAGAGGTTTCCCTCCAGCTGCACACCAGCCCACCGGGTGGATGTCGGGGACACACAGGTTCAACCAGAAGTCTCTGGTGGCGTCGCTGTCGAAGCCTTCGTACCTCAGCAGAGCCTTGAAACCTGCAGAGCAGCACACGCTTCTTATGGTAAATATTTTAATTATGTCCAAATTTCTAATGTTTTTTTGTTTGTTTTAGCTCATCATATCCACCTACACCAGCTTATTATTACTAGAGTGCTGGAATAAGAGAGTAACCTTTATTTACCCAGGCAAGCAAATTAAGAACAAAACTCTTATTTTCAAGAGCAACCTGAAAAGAGCTAGAAGCTCTTTAAGGGGAAGGGGGAGGGGAGTGGTAAAAAGTGAAAACAAGGTTATATAAATTACACTTAGAAAAATACAATGCAATACAATACAATACAATACAATAAAACAGTTAATCAGTAGGGCATGACAAGAAGGCCTATTTAGCAAGTGCAGAAGTCGACTGTGATTTGTAGCAGATTTTGTTTGAAGACAGAGAGAGAGGTGAAGACAGAAAGTTTAAATGTGTTTTGTAGGGTATTCCAGTCAAAGGCTGCAGCGTTAACAGCAACATTAAAGGTATTCAGAAAAGAAAATTGATTTTGATTCCACTCTGGGTCTTAACATCAGTGTAATAACTCATCTATCAGACGATGTAGGCCAAACAAATTCTATTTTTGAGTAAATCCGGGATGAAAGTGTGTATTTTTTTCACATTGGATAACGCAGGCGCACAGATTATACGTCACGATGCACACGATTCATCAGCCACTGATATTGGATCCATCATCTGTCAGTCAAATGTCTGAGACACACACACACACACACACACACCGAGCTCGGTCTCGCCCCAAACATTGAATGTCCCATGTGTGTGTGTGTGTGTGTGTGTGTGTGTGTGTGTACCTGCCAGTTTAACGACGCCAGCGATCCAGTAAACCTTCATGGGCAGACCGCTGTCGGTGTTGGGGACTTCGACCCGGACACCTTCACTGATGTCGCCCCACAGCCGGCCCATCGGGACCTGGACCACAGACAAACCATGACTCAGCATCACCACGGCCACCAGGGCCGTCCCTGACCAAAATGGGGCCCTAAGCGAAAAATTTTTGTCGGGCCCTCCTATAACCGATTATAATGCAAACTACAACCACTATTTTTTTTTTAAACTATTGCTATTGCTATCTATTATTACTATTATTGTCATTATTATCATCATTATTATTATTATTATAAGCTACAACTACAATCCTAATAAAACATACTAATTCAGTACCAAAGAGACTGATATTTCAAAATGTAACTACATTCAAATTTAGTTCCTTCTGTCAACCAAAGTATCAAATACACTCATTTCTATCAATATTTATCTCTAATATCTCCTCCAAAGCTGCCTGTCATAGATTAAATTCACCAACAGATCCTTGTGTGGAGATAAAATAGATTATAAAGTTTAGCTGAAAATACGACCAACAACTGATAAATGTACCACTGCCTTTCAACAGAGGTGAATGCATATGCAGACAAAGGTGTTAACAAGACATTTAATAAATGGTAAGGGCTGCTGGAAAATGACTTTCATCTCCAGACCACAGTCCACATCTAGACTCTAGCTAAATGGACTGGAGGCTATCAGCATCTCTCCTCCTCCCTGCAGCAGCTGTGCTGAGCATGGAGGTTTAGTGCTTGCTTATGCCACAAAGTTTTACATTTTTACTAGTGCTGGCGTTAACGGCGCCGTTAATACGGCCCAGCAGCACTAACTCCCCCCCCCCCCCCCCCCCACCCCTCTTGTTCGCGCCTGACTCGTTCTTTTCGAAGCCGTGATCACGTCTTCACCTGCAGCTGCTTGACAAGTGCCTGCAGCACATGCATCTGACCAGTGATTGGTCAGATCGACGCGTGACGGCACGTGCGGTGTCAGATTACAAAAAAAAGGTCTCTTCTTCCTCTTCTCCTGCCTCGCGCTGACAGCTGATCTAGTAGTGCGCACCACGGCTGTGCATAATGTGCATCATTTGTGCAAAACGGGGCCCCTATTGATAGCTTTCAGTGACGTCACTTCCCAGTGACCTGGCGGTCAAAAAGCAACATTCCAAAGTGGCCCCGCAATGGACTTTCTATGGACAAACAACCGAGTCATGACTTAAATCATCTGTGAGCAGCCGAGAAAGAAAGATATAAAAACAGCTTTGAAGTTTTGGGCACTTGTGACCCATATTCAACACCAGCTGCTGTATACGAGCTGTTTAAAATGACCAGTTCCCTGCCGAAGCTCCAGTTGGGCGATGTTTACATTTACCTGGTGGAGAATCCATCATCCTCCACCGCTTGCAACCAATACCTCCGGTGTTATGGCTCAACTGGTTTCTGATTAAAAGCCCCATTTTGTAGTTTTTTGATCTTAAAATAATGTTTCTTAACTCATTGAAGTGGTAGAAATGTACCTGTAACTTTCCTGTGTGGGAACACCGTCCTGGTACCGCAGCTCCGCTGAGCTCCACAGTCTGAGCTCCAGCCCACTGAGCCCAGGCTCCCTGCTCCTCTCACCCACAAACCAGAGCCCTTAGCTGGGCTGCACGGTGACCAGCTGCCCCCCCTTTACCCCCCGGAGCTTTGCTACGCACCGCTACCGACGGTAACGATGACGGTGGTCCGATAGCAGCAGGACCGGCGGCGGCGGCGGCGATGGTAACCCGGCGGGACCGCCGCCACCGGACACCGGCAGCAGGACCGCCCGCGGCATCAGCGACACGGTAACGAGGGTCGGGACCGACCGCGACGAGGACGATGTTGTTATTGTATTTTCAGAGTGTTTTCCATTAGTTCGTAACTTTAACATGACAGGCTTTGTCATAGTGTGCAGTGTTGTGCAGAGTGAGAGTAGTGTGGCGCTGACTGTCTGTAGATTGGCGGAACAGGTTCACTCACAGAAGCATATTGGCTGCAGTAACATGTGAACTGCGGCTTGATTTGTGAATTTGTGACAAATCTGCGGACGGAAGTGCAGCACAGCTGTTGTTCGGTACGGTAACCAGTTAAATCAGACACCAGTTGGGCCATAACACCGGTATTTTTGAAGCAGCAGGGAGCAGTGTGTGTTTTTCTGCCTTGTCCTAAGCCGCGGACAGCGGGGAAGTGGATTGTTTTGACCGCCAGGGGGGCGTTCCATACGGGCCGTGACGTCACATGAAAGCTATCAATTGGATCGTGGGGCCCTACGCACTGTGCGTGATCTGCGTGTAGGCAGGGGCGGCCCTGACGGCCACCATGACATCAGCATTTTAGAGTTGTGTTGACGACATTAAAAAACAGCCAGAACGGAACCTGTGTGTGTGTGTGTGTGTGTGTGTGTGTGTGTGTGTGTGTGTGTGTGTGTGTGTGTTACAGTAATGAGTGCATCACCCACATGTTTGAAGCAGCTGACCGATGCTCCTGTCACTTCCCCGTCTCCAAGGTAACGGCCCCAGTCAAACATCTCCACGGGAACTGCAACACAACGTCGTTAAATCATATATAAGTGTTGGGATCTACTTTCCTGGGCGGATTAATACACGTTTGATGCTCTCTGTGACTTCTGTGACTTTGTGATGTCACAACTAAGCAGTCACCAAGCCAGGTCAGAAATCAGTCAACAGCCAAGGCTCAGAGTCTCATCCCCCTCTCTTCTGATTGGCCGACACCGACCCGTTGAAGCTGAGAGGAGATGGAAAACTACACCGAGATGGATCTAAGATCTTCTCACGGCTCAGCCCTTCAAAATAAAAGATCTTCTCACGGCTCAGCCCTTCAAAATAAAAGACCTTCTCACGGCTCAGCCCTTCAAAATAAAAGATCTTCTCATGGCTCAGCCCTTCAAAATAAAAGTCAGAGGAAAGATGGTGAATTTTATCTTTGTTAAACCAATAGAACCAATAAAACCAATAAAACCAACAGAACCAACAGAACCAATAGGACGAATCTCCTTGTTGTTTACAACTACTTCCTGGTAGAAAACCAGCATTCGAACAATAGTGACGGACGAGAGTTTCGCTATATATAATTTTTCATGTTACTATATCACCGTTTAGACTAATCTGATGTTTGTAAAGTTTATAAAACCAATGATTGGACAAACATTACTATTTATGTGTGCACATTTTTGTAATTAGTCATGGTTATCATAGATTAGCCGGGCTAACGGTTAGCTACCTGTTTAACTTTAATAACTCAGTGACTCAATAAACGCTCCATGAAAATATATTTTCTCCAGCGGATATCTGAGTTCCAACATGACTGAGCTAACTGGAGTAGTTTCATGTCGTGTCCCACAACGGGAGGGTTTTAACAGCTGACGTCCTGCTGTTAGCTTAGCTACCGCCGTTAGCTTAGCTACCGCCGTCAGCTGTCCCTGTCAGCTGAGCCACTGATGCTTTCTAGACGCTGCGATTCCTGCAAACTGAATAAATACAACACATAGCAACACAAAACACACACACAGAAATAGTAATGTTTCTTCAATCATTTCAGATTTGTCTAAACTGTGATAGGGCGTGAAAAATATGATATATAGCTAAACTCTCGTTCGTTACTATTGATCTCATTCAAATTACGTGCTGGTTTTCTACCAGGAATTAGAATGTAAACAACAAGAAGATTCGGTCTATAGAACCAATAAAACCAACAGAACCAACAGCACCAACAGAACCGGGCTGAAGGAGGAACTCACGGCTCTTCTTGACTCCGTGCTGGTTGGCCTGGTGCTGAGCGTACGCAGCCAGTTTGGTCATCAGAGGCTGTTTCTGGAGAACCTTGGCCTTCTTAGTGGGAGGCTTCCCCTGCAACACACACACACACACACACACACACACACACACACACACACACACACACACACACACACACCCTTGTAAATCCATCTTTGTGAGGACATGTCATTGACATAATGTATTCCCTAGCCCCTTACCCTAACCTTAACCATCCAAAACAAATGCCTAAACTCCATTACTCTAAACCTAATTTAAACCAAATTATAACCTAAACTTCACCATTACTCTAAACCTCAACGTCTTAACCCTCAAACAGCCCTTGGAAAAAGTGAGGACAGGCCAAAATGTCCTCACTTCTCAAAAATGTCCTCACTCTGTTTGTTAAAAACTTGTTCCGGTCCTCACAACGTAGCATGTACAAGAACACACACACACACACACACCATTCATTCATCACGTATAAGTCAACTTAATGTCCTGTACATGGCACAGATGATTCTTTGTTGTGTAAATGGTTTACCTGCAGCCGGGCGAGGATGCTGGCCTTCTTGGAGTTGGAGGAGTAACTCCTGGAGCAGGACACGCTGCAGAAGCGTTTGGTTTTACTGTAGAAGGCGTCGCGGACCCCCACCATGCCGCACATCTCACACGTGGCTGGTGAAACACAACACACACTGTGGTTGTTGGTGTTGTCTACTGCTATACTGTTTGTTTCCTCCTCAACGTGCACTGAGGGGCTTTTATTGTGAAGGCAGTAGGGCTGGGACGATATGCTTTTCTCCCGATTCGATTCTTCTACAATTTTTTGGATGGCGATTCGATTTAAATTGTGATTCTACGATATTGCCGATTCTCTCGATTTTTAGTCTTTAGCATTTTTAACATTTATCTGCACGCAAATACTGTAGGAGCCTATAAATTAACATACTCCATTATAAAGTGAACTTAAACCTTTTTCAAAACCTGGACTCCCTGTATGTAAAAAAGGCGAACAAATGAACATTGCACAATATTTTAAAAAATTCCCCAAAAAAATAAATAAATAAATAAAATCGATTTTTGAAAAAAAAAAATATATATATATATATATTTTTTAAATAGTCAAAAAAGATATTGCGATATTTATGTGAATGGATTTTTTCTCCCAACCCTAGAAGGCAGAGAGCGGGGGTATATTTACACAATAAAAGTCTAGAGCCCTGTGGATGATTATCTCTCATTAACCCTTAAACAGGCGACATGCACCAGGAGATACACACCCTTTAACATCCTGTATGCCAGTGGTTCTCAATGTGGGGTCGGGGCCCCCCAGGGGTCCTTGAAAGGGTTCAAGGGGGTCCCCAACTTTTTCTCAAAATGTTACCACTTTTTTCCCCCAGAAACATTTCTTTTTTCCCCAGAGTTTCACACCACTGGCTCTAATTTGAACGTACACTGACTAAAAAACGTTAATGTTATTCAGTCTCAGAACAAATATTTGTGTATTTCTGGTGTTTATTTCAAAATTTTGTCCAATGGGGGTCCGTGGTCTAATTACTTAACTAGGACTAACTACTTAATTATACTTGCTATGATACTGATTTGCACTGACGTTCAGGTTGCAGTTGCACTTGTAGCAGAAAGAAAAAGGCAACGCACAAAAGAAAGTGTTCGTCGGGTCTAGATGGACAGAAATCTGCTAAAAACTAAATTCCACAGAAAAATTATTGTTTTGTTTGTGGATAATATGCTTTGTATTTTTTGTTTTTTGGGTAACCCTTTAATTTACAGGCCGTTCATTTTGGTGATAATGTCAAAAAATAACAATTAATTGCGTCATAATGTCTAGAAATATCCTAGAAATAACGGATGATTTCATAGTGATGTCATGTTTTTCATAAAGGCAAAAGATCACACGTGCTTTTCATGCTTTGATGCTTTGATTCATGCTTTTTTTGGGAAAGGACAGAATTTTTCTCTTGTAATTGACAATTATTTCTGGGCTGTTTCTACACAATCAATCGTTATTTCTTGGCATTACTATGAAATTAAACACTATTTCTAGACATTATAACGCAATGAATTGTTATTTCTTGACATTATCACATAATTAACGGCCTGTAAATTAAAGTGTTACTGTTTTTTGTAACATTTTTGGGCAGTCGGAGCTGGAAAAACTGAATGAAATCAGTGTGATGATGTGACATGTGGCCACTGACCCATGCCGGCCTTCCCGTCGGGGTAGGTGTACACCTGTCCGTTGGTCTTGATGAGTGTCAGGGAGGAGGAGGAGGAGGAGGTGGGGATGAGCTGACTCACTCCTCCTCCTCCCCCTCCCCCTCCTCCTCCTCCTCCTAACTCTTCGTCCTCGCTGTCCTCGGGGCTGGAGCCGCCGCTGGCTCCGCTGGACTCGGTGCTGCAGCTGCTCCGGTCCTCCTCCAAACCGTCCAACACCCCGAACGAGTCCCGGCGCTTCCTGCTGGACGGACGCTCCACCTGAGGGAGAACACACAACCTAAATCAGTTATCTGCAGTGTGTTATTGATCGTTGATTGGTGCTAAGCTGTAGCCTTGAACCAATATAAAGCCTCGAAAGCAGCTCGATCAGTTAGTGAGACTGATCGAACATGGTCCACACTCTGGTCCCAGTCAATCTGGATCATAAAGAACTGACTGAACGAATCAGCCCGTGTTGCATCTAGAGGCGCCGAAAATAATCGATTCACAAGCCGTGTTTCAAAGTGATTTGAATTACTGGGAAATGCGCATTATAAAAGAAATTAGAATCCTGTGTGTTTCCATTAAAAGTACAGACTTTGGTGAAAACTACAAACTTGCGCGAGTTTTCCACACAAATCTTATGTTGTCCTTGTCCACCATGTTCAGTGTTTCCTGTGACTTTTTTTATGTAGCAGGGGATCCAAAGTAAGGGCCGAGATATACTTGCTGTAAACTACGCGTACGCGAGCTGCCATGCATATCCTGCGTCGCGTCACCTCGCGTCGATATGTGCGTTTGGTCGCAGCCGACTAGGGATGCACATGATAACCGTTAACCGATAACAAGAACTCTGACCCATTAATACTATTGGTTATTTATTTATTATTATTAGGTCCTTATGTCGTCAACTCATGGGGGCGTGTCGACACGTGCAGAGTTCACTGCCTTCAGTCATAATTCGCAGCTGAAAGTTCCACAGGAGGACTGACAGTATGTGCAGCAGCCGCCTGAAGGAAGATCAGACAATAAATGTAGCTACACGGACATAGATGTGAATCACCTGTAACTACGGCGCTGAGAAAAAAAAAAAAAAAAAAAGAGGACGAGGATGTTGCTGCTCTCCAGCCTGTTCACCTGCAGCTCCACAGAGGAGCTGTCAGAGGAGCTCTGCTGCTCCTTCAGCCTGGTGTTTGGCTGCACTTTGTATAAAAACAGTTCTACATTGGACGATCTAACCTCCATATGAGCGCGATCAGCTGAGACAGAGCACAGTGGATGTGGCGCTGCTCTGTCACGGCAAAAAAAAAAAAAAAAAAAAATTGGAGCAATAATTTTTTTTTTTTTGCCGTGCGCCGCAAGCATCTTAATCTTATCGGTTAACGGTTAATAATCGGTTAACGAGCGTTGGTTATCGGTCAGAAAAAAAATTCTAAATGTGCATCCCTACAGCCGACGCATCAAACGGACGCAGATTACGCGTGGCAGCCATGATGCGCTCGCGTACGCGTAGTTTACAGCAAGTATAATGAGGGCTTAATGGTAACTGGTAGTGGAAACCTGGGGGGAGGGAGCGTGAGAGGGGGGAATAACACGCAGCAAAGGGACTGACGGTGGAATCAAACCCAGGGCCGCTGCAGTGGACATGATCTACCTAGTGAGATGTAAGTCACTCACGGCCCCGTGGATTCAATCGGAGTGTTTCATGAGTGTTTCAGTGACGGACGTGTCAAGCGGACGTCCGCTTTGGGTCCGTATTGAGTCCGCCTTGCGCGTGGCAACGTAGAAAATTGAGGATGTGACCATAGACTGTAAAAAGAATGGACGTAGCGTCCGTGACGTCACCCATTGGTTTTGGGGAGTCTGTTTTGTGCCTCTACTACGGGGGTTAGAACCGCGCCATGTTGGATTCTACTTGCCATATTTGGAGCGGTGCGGCCGTTGGCCGGCCGAGAGCCCGCCCACTGGCCTCGTAACAGCGGTCGCCGGACCTGTCACTCAACGGTTCTGCGCCCTAATTGGCCAGAGCTTTAAGCCTAATAATAGTAAAACGGTAGAGTTTAAAAAAAATTCACCCCCCTCAGAGTGTGTGCGGGGGTAGAAACTATCGATTGAGACCAAAAAAATAAAATGTACCAGGCTGTAAATATGTTTTTTTAAGCTGTAAAATCGGCTATTTTAACATGGGGCTCGATTGGAGTTGCTCCCTTCTGGAGCCAGCCCCCAGCGACAGCCGAGGGGATTGCAGCTTTTTGAACGCGGAAGTGAGCTTCACTTCTCAGACCGACAACTGCCCCCTTGGATGTGACTCATCGAGATGCATCGAATCGAACCGAATCGTAGACCGGTGAATCGTAATGAAACCGAAACGTGAGGCCGGTGAAGTTACAGAATCACCTGAACCCTCAGGATCACACACACACACACACACACACACACACACACACACACACACACACACACACACACACACACACACCTGTACAGTTAACATGACAGCTGCAGCCAGGACCACTGCAGTGCAGAGAGGACGGACCAGACCACATGACCTCCAGGTCCGGCCGGCGGGTTTAAACGTCGCCTAGCAACGCAGCGTGTTGATGGTTGATGGGACTGGGATGGGATGGATGTGTGGTGGTGGGCGGGGCTCACCTGGCTGCAGCGGCCGCGGAACAACGGGACATGAGACAACGACAACACACTGACAAGCTGCTGAATGACCGGTTACCACGGTGACCAAGCTGCACGAGCCTTTGTTACCGAGACAACACACACAACACACAACACACACACACAGCAGCACCGGTGTTCAGTTCAGTTAACGGACACACAACCGCTGTCACCACAACACACACACTCACAACCACAACAAAGACCGGTGATGGAGCCGCGGAGCTCACCAAGTCTCGAGGTGTTTCCATGGAGCCGCGCCGCAGCAGGAGGAGGAGGAGAGGAGGAGGAGAGGAAGAGAGGAGGAGGAGGAGGAGGAGGAGAGGAGGAGGAGGAGAGGAGGAAGAGGAGGAGGAGAGGAAGAGGGAAAAGGAGGAGGAAGGAGGAGAGGAAGAGGGAAAGGAAAAAGAGAAGGAGGAAGAGGAGGCCGTGTGTCAGTGCGAGCCGCGGGAAGCAGCGTTAAAGCCCGGCTGCTGCTGCTGCTGCTGCTGCTGCTTTAGGACATGATCATGATGTCAACAACATTAGCATCGCTGCTGCTGCCGCTGCTGCTGCAGTGCGCATGCGCAGGAGGGACCGACAGACGCGGGCCTCTGATTGGCTGACGGCTTCTGCTTCGTGTGTTGAGTTCAGATTGAGACGCTGAATCCTCCAGCGACCTCTGCTGGACACACAGGAATCCTCCTCCTATAGATAGATAGATAGATAGATAGATAGATAGATAGATAGATAGATAGATAGATAGATAGATAGATAGATAGATAGATAGATAGATAGATAGATAGATAGATAGATAGATAGATAGATAGATAGATAGATAGATAGATAGATAGATAGATAGATAGATAGATAGATAGATAGATAGATAGATAGATAGATAGATAGATAGATAGATAGATAGATAGATAGATAGATAGATAGATATAACGATAGATATAACGATAGATAGATAAATAGATAGATAGAAGGAACGATAGATAGATAGATAGATAGATAGATAGATAGATAGATAGATAGATAGATAGATAGATAGATAGATAAATAGATAGATAGATAAATAGATAGATAGAAGGAACGATAGATAGATAGATAGATAGATAGATAGATAGATAGATAGATAGATAGATAGATAGATAGATACTAGATAGATAGATAGATAGATAGAAGGAACGATAGATAAATAGATAGATAGATAGATAGATAGATAGATAGATAGTGTAAATGACCTTTAATATGAGCATAGTATTTTTATAAATGTGTTTTTATGTTTATTCATTAACATTCTTTAAAGCCAGGCTTTTATTTTTTATACATTAAGCAGACGGATATTCAGTGCTTTTATTTTGAAAGCGTCTCGCTGAGACCTCGTACACATCCGGTGCTTCGGAGTTTACCGGCAGAAGGAAAAGTATGTCTGCAAGGCTAAAGGCTAAAGGCTAAAGGATTCAATGCTAAAAGCAAGCAAAGTGTGCCTAACCCACATGAAACGCCCTAGCACCTGGCTAATAAGGGGCACAAGGTTTGTTTTGTTACCATTTCATGCTATATTTATGTCCGGCTCGAGTTTGGTTGCCGTGGATATTTTCATGCATAAAACGTATTGTGGTTAGCGGTAGCTACTATTAGCATCGGCCAAGCTGCCGTGTCGGTCTGTATTGAAGTGAGATGAAGCTATAAGCTAACTCGTAGGTTGTTTTATTAATGCAACGGGACGTATTTTGTCTGTTTTATATAAGGTCTGCTAAGGTTAAAAACTGTTTATTGGGTTAAAAACGAACGGTTAAAAATGCTAATTTCATGTCAAATATTGTTTTATATTGCACTCTATGTGAGGTTGTCTTTCAGTTAAAATGTGAATTTTCCCTCATGACTGTAACATCAATCGTAGCAGTTAGAATTTAAATTCATGGAGTAAAACCTGTGAGTCTACAATAAGTTTATTAGATAAAAAGAGAGTCAACTTACATGATTGTTTGTGATAAAGGCAGTTAAAGGTAATTTCGAGTAAGAGTAAAGGTAACTGTATTTTGTTTTCTTCTTTTCATAGCTCTTACGGTGTGTTTACGGTGTGTTTGCATTGAATACGGTCCAAGGAATAAAACATTGTGAACCATCAGTTTGAGAGTCCGACCATCATTTAGCCGGGGATGCTACAGTAAGAGCTTCACCTCATCCGTCACATCACGCCGCTGACCAAGGACAACTGTAGAGGGACCTGATGTGATGGTCAAGGATTGTGGTACCTGCTCACAACATGGAAGCATCAGTAAAGACGCCTCCAGACGACAGAGACTCCGAACAGATGAAGGATAAGGATACTGAAGAGGAGGATCTCCGTCGCTCTGGTCGCCTACGGAATCCCACGGAAAAGATGCTTGCATTTCATGAGGAGGAGGCCCACAAAAAGGAGAAAAGGTTGACTCACATTTATGAACAATGGAAGATCCAGGCACGTAAGGCTAGAAAACAGTTAAAGTTAAACATTCCTGAAAGTGACATTGCAACTCTTATAGACACACTAGAAGAAGGAAAAAACTGTGTTATAAACCTGTACATAGACATCAGAGCTCACCTCACTCCATCTAATGAGACAAGACGTCGTATTGATGCCTGTGAGGCAGTTACAAGGGACATTGTTAAAATTGCTCTTGAAAGGATATCAGGCATAGATGAAGAATTTGATAGTGAAGCAGTAAAGCAGCGTCTTCATGAGCTTCTTAACAGAGACTATGCTCACTCCATCTACGGATCCACAGCTTCACCTCCAAGTCAACACTCAAGTAAAGGTTCAAGTCAACACTCTGTTATAGCAGCAAAAAGAGCAGACGCTGCAGCAGAATTAGCAGCAAAGGAAGCAGAGTATGAAGTGTTATTGAAGGAGGAGAAACAAAAAGAAAAGATTCAAGTCTTAGAGGAGAAACAAAAAGAAAAGATTCAACTCCTAGAGGGACAACAAAGGAAAGAACTTGAAGCTCAAAAACGTGAGTTGGAAAGATTAAAGGCAGAGAAGGACATTAAAGCTGCACGAGCTAGGTTCACAACTTATGATCAGGAAGTAATGCAGGAAGCAAGTGTTCATTCTGTAGATCAGATGAGAACGAGAGAACATCAGTTTGTGTGTCCTCCTTCAGCTCTCATCCAGCAGCCCACTGATATCACAGTGACAGCATCACCTGCAAGGACAGATGTAAGTTATCTGGCTCAGGCAGTCCAAGATAGCATAGCTCTGAACAGGCTCCCAATGCCAGAACCGTCTGTATTTACTGGTGACCCTATCCAGTTCATTGAGTGGAAGGCTTCCTTCACATCCCTCATAGACAAAAAGAACATTGCTTCAGCTGACAAATTACATTATTTGAAAAAATATGTAGGAGGTCCAGCTCGAAAGACACTTGATGGCATATTTTATAGAAATGATGATGAAGCCTACAAAGATGGATGGAACCGTCTCAACCACAGGTATGGTCAGCCGTTTGTTATACAAAAAGCATTCAGGGAAAAACTAACAAACTGGCCAAAGGTCCATCCAAGAGATGCTGAGGGACTTAGAGCATTCGCTGATTTCTTACACTCATGTCTGGAAGCCATGCCTTATGTCAAAGGTCTGGACATTTTGAACGATTGTGAAGAAAACCAGAAATTGGTCCAAAAACTACCTGATTGGGCAGCATCACAGTGGAACCGCAAGGTCACTCAAGTCATGAGAGTTGACCAGGAGTTTCCCAGCTTCCAGGAGTTTGTCTTCTTCATTGTAACGGAGGCAGAAATTGCATGTAATCCTATTACTTCATTCCACGCTCTCCACTCATCAGAGGCTAACTCATCACGTCATCTGAAAGAAAAGAAATGTAAATCCAGTGTTTATCACACACAGACAGTTACAGAGAATGATACACAAGGACAGTTAAGAACAGGTTTAAAGCCACCATGTGTGTTTTGTCAAGACAGTAAACATCAACTTCATCGCTGTCCTGAGTTTAAAGGGAAAGCTCTGGAGGAACGACGGAAATATGTGAAAGAAAAGAAGCTTTGCTATGGCTGCTTGAGGACGGGCCATAACGCCAAGGACTGCCGCAATAGACATTCATGCGACAAATGTAAAGCAAGACATCCTACGCTTCTCCATGATGACACCTACACCAAGGCCAAGCCCACGTCAGTCTCAAATCAAAGTAACACAGAGGAAACAGCAACCACATTGGCTCTCAGTGTGGCAACTAAGGAGCCATCTACCAACACTTCAATGATAGTGCCAGTGTGGGTTTCTTCTGTCAGCAATCCAGGTACGGAAAGACTTGTTTATGCGCTGCTTGATACCCAAAGCGATACAGTCTTCATTGACCAAGAAGTCAGCAATAGTTTACAGACTGAAACTCATCCTGTAAGACTGAAACTAACAACCATGACAGGAAAGGATGCATTAATGCATAGTCAAAGAGTGTCAGGTTTGAGAGTGAGAGGTTACTGCTCTGCTATCCACATTGATCTCCCCCCTGCTTACACCAAGGACTGTATACCAGTGAATCGAACACACATTCCTACCTGTGACACGGCACGGAACTGGAATCATCTCATCAAAATAGCAGATGAAATCCCACCACAGCTGGAATGTGAAGTCGGTCTGCTGATCGGCTACAATTGCTCAAGGGCACTGGCACCACGGCAGGTAATCCTTGGAGGAGATAGCGAACCATATGCAGTTCAGACAGATTTGGGGTGGAGTATCGTAGGCTGTTCACCTCACCACAACTCACCAAGCATCACCAACATGTGTCACAGAGTTTCAGTCAGAGAGCTTCCTCCAGTGACCCCAGCTGAGGCACTCAGGGTTCTCGAGTCTGACTTTAAAGATGCCAATAAGGACGGAAAGACTGTGTCTCAGGATGACATCCGCTTCCTGGATGTGTTAAAGGAAGGGATCAAGAGGAACATTCATGGACATTACGAGATGCCACTCCCCTTTAAAGAGAGACCCTATCTCCCTGACAACAAACAACTGGCGATGGTACGGCTCAGTCACCTTAAAAGAAAGCTGGCGAAGGATGACAAGTACAAAGAACATTATGTGAAGTTTATGGATGAAATCATCATAAGAGACTTACAGAGACAAGCATATCCAGAAGAGTTAAAGTTGCTCAGTAAGGTAACTCAACTTCCCTCTCAGAGTAAACTGTTTCAGATGGATGCTTTTCTTGATCAGGATGGACTCCTCAAGGTGGGAGGAAGACTGAAAAATGCATCACTCCCTACCTCACTGAAGCATCCAGTGATCATACCAAAGACTCATCCCATCACCAAGGCAATAATTGCTCACTGTCACGAGAAAGTCCAACATCAAGGAAAAGGCTTGACTATTAATGAGATCAGATCAAATGGATTCTGGATTCCAGGAATCAACAGAGCTGTGGCAACGCATCTGCATCAATGTGTTACATGTCGAAAACTCAGAAGATTCACAGAGGAGCAGCGAATGGCAGATTTGCCGTCTGAGCGTGTGGATCCATCACCACCTTTCACCTATTGTGGAATGGACTGTTTCGGTCCGTTTTTCACCAAACAAGGACGCAAGGTACAAAAGAGATACGGACTGCTTTTTACCTGCCTTTGCTGTCGAGCTATCCACATTGAAATGTTAGACGACATGTCGACAGATGCTTTCATAAATGGACTTCGTTGTTTCATTGCAATAAGAGGAGCAGTACGTGACATAAAATGTGACCAAGGAACGAACTTCGTTGGAGCTAAAAATGAACTGAATGAAGCTCTCAAGCAATTGGATGCTGATCGTCTGACTACGTTTTTGGCTGAGAAACAGTGTGACTTCAGCATGAACGCTCCGCATGCAAGCCATGCTGGAGGCGTATGGGAGAGACAGATCCGAACGGTGAGGAATGTTCTTCGTTTAACTCTTTCACCCTCATCAGGCAGGCTGGACGATGCCTCTCTACGGACATTCTTTTATGAGGCAGCAGCTATTGTGAACAGTCGTCCACTCACCGTTGACAACTTAAATGATCCAGATAGTCCAGAGCCGCTAACGCCCAATCACCTGCTCACCATGAAACCCACTGCAGCCTTACCACCTCCTGGCAGATTCATCAGAGAGGACATGTATGCTCGGAAGAGGTGGCGCCGTGTTCAGTACCTTGCAGAGCAGTTCTGGGGCCGGTGGAGAAGAGAGTATGTGTACAACATTGCTACCAGACAACGCTGGCATACTCCAAGGAGAAACCTCAAAGTCGGTGACATTGTGATGGAAAAGACAGAAGATCAACCTCGCAACGAGTGGAAATTGGCTAAAGTTGTAGAGACAGTGACTGATAAAGATGGACTAGTGAGGAGAGTGAAGATTCGTGTTGGAGATCAGAAGATGGGAAAGGAGGGACAGCGTTCTGGCAAGCCATCCATCGTTGAACGTCCAGTGCAGAAGCTGATCCTGCTCCTAGAGACTGTTTAATCACCCCCTTCACTTCACAACCTATCCTTTACAGTATGAAGAGTTTATGGACATTTTTGACTCAAGCACTAAAGGTTAAAGGTCACATGGTTTAGAAATCATTCATGCTTTACATCTAATAAGGGGATGAAAAACCAGTAATGATTTGGTGGGAGTGTAAATGACCTTTAATATGAGCATAGTATTTTTATAAATGTGTTTTTATGTTTATTCATTAACATTCTTTAAAGCCAGGCTTTTATTTTTTATACATTAAGCAGACGGATATTCAGTGCTTTTATTTTGAAAGCGTCTCGCTGAGACCTCGTACACATCCGGTGCTTCGGAGTTTACCGGCAGAAGGAAAAGTATGTCTGCAAGGCTAAAGGCTAAAGGCTAAAGGATTCAATGCTAAAAGCAAGCAAAGTGTGCCTAACCCACAGGAAACGCCCTAGCACCTGGCTAATAAGGGGCACAAGGTTTGTTTTGTTACCATTTCATGCTATATTTATGTCCGGCTCGAGTTTGGTTGCCGTGGATATTTTCATGCATAAAACGTATTGTGGTTAGCGGTAGCTACTATTAGCATCGGCCAAGCTGCCGTGTCGGTCTGTATTGAAGTGAGATGAAGCTATAAGCTAACTCGTAGGTTGTTTTATTAATGCAACGGGACGTATTTTGTCTGTTTTATATAAGGTCTGCTAAGGTTAAAAACTGTTTATTGGGTTAAAAACGAACGGTTAAAAATGCTAATTTCATGTCAAATATTGTTTTATATTGCACTCTATGTGAGGTTGTCTTTCAGTTAAAATGTGAATTTTCCCTCATGACTGTAACATCAATCGTAGCAGTTAGAATTTAAATTCATGGAGTAAAACCTGTGAGTCTACAATAAGTTTATTAGATAAAAAGAGAGTCAACTTACATGATTGTTTGTGATAAAGGCAGTTAAAGGTAATTTCGAGTAAGAGTAAAGGTAACTGTATTTTGTTTTCTTCTTTTCATAGCTCTTACGGTGTGTTTACGGTGTGTTTGCATTGAATACGGTCCAAGGAATAAAACATTGTGAACCATCAGTTTGAGAGTCCGACCATCATTTAGCCGGGGATGCTACAGATAGAGAAAGAAAAACTATTAGTTCCCAAAGAGAAATTGAAATGTCATATCAGCCACAGAAACAACATTAAAAACAGGTTGAGAAGAGCAGTGCAAAAAGACAAAACACAAAAAAATGTATTAATGTATTTATTTATTTATCTATATTTGCTTATCTTATTCTGCTTTTACACCTTCTATGCTACTACAACAACCACATGTTCCATGTGTGGGATAAATAGACAGTCTGATGTTTAATGCCTTATTTATTATAGAATTCTTTATTTCAGACACACAGTCTGTATATGACAATTAAGAGCTTAGAAGAGACAAAGGATGGGAGGAAATACACTGTACAGTACTGCGCACGCACACAAACACACCCTGGAATCTATCTATCTATCTATCTATCTATCTATCTATCTATCTATCTATCTATCTATCTATCTATCTATCTATCTATCTATCTATCTATCTATCTATGTATCTATCTATCTATCTATCTATCTATCTATCTATCTATCTATCTATCTATCTATCTATCGTGTTATAACATGAATTGCCTGTACTGTCTTCAACTCTCGTGCTGTTTTTCATCTTCTTTGCACTTTGCTGTCTGGACGTGTTCACATATTAATAAATTACCCTCCAGGTACAAATAAAGCTTATTTTTGAATTGAAGAGAATTGATGTAACCTGAAAACATCTTTCTTTCTTTCTTTCTTTCTTTCTTTCTTTCTTTCTTTCTTTCTTTCTTTCTTTCTTGTGTTTGTGAGGAAACAGACTCAGTTCTGCTTTGTGAAACTGACATATAAAGGTGTAACTTTCGGTCTTCTCTCGGCCCCCTCCACCTCCACAGAAACCCTCCAACTGATCCACGTCTTCATCATCACATGGAGCTGAATTCTCTCAGGAATGAGGGAGGGTGTGACAGTCACATTAATCCATCTGTGTCACCGTGTTCTCAGAGGTTCTTGACTGATGACCCTGACCTACAGAGACTGGGTGGCAGCTCTGACCTTTTACATGTTGCGTTTGTCACAACGGCTTTTCTTCTCCAACTGCTCGTCTTTGCTTTTGAAACTCCCCGTCACTCTGCCTCGGGTCATAGAACTTAATAATAATCTGTAGCAGCAGCTGCCAACAAGTGAAAACCTGATTTTAATGCGTCTCTGAACTTTAGAGTAAATCTCTGCAGGGCACGGCCATCCTGCCAAAACCTGTATGAGGAATCTGGATTTAAAGGTTAAAGCAGATTATACCTGAGCTCCATCAAGCCCTGACACACCTGCAGCAGCAGCAGCAGCAGCATCGGGGAGTTCACAGCAGCTGGATGAAGGGATGGAAACATGTAGCAGCTGAATCAGACTCAGACTCTGCATTTAGCTCTTTTATTATTTCTTTAAAGAAAGTCCAACTTCAGAGGATGAGATGAACACGTTGCAGATTCTTCGTGCAGGCGCGGCGAACCCGGGTTACCTGGGTTACCGTGTCTACCATGCACCCGGGGCCTCGGTGCATTACAGCACGGCCGCCGCTGCAGCTCCGCACGGCAGCCGGAGCTTCGGCCCGTCCTCAGACAGACTCACCATGCAGCAGCTCAACACCAGGCTGGCGTCGTACCTAGAGCAGGTAGGAGCAGAGACCACGCACTGAACATTAATACGATACGATACGATAAACGTTATTGTCCCATTCAGGGAAATTTGTCTTGGACTCTGTAGCTGCGCCATAAATGCCTTGATGGCCACAATGACAAAAAACAATACAACCTCAGCAAACACAAGACATAACAGCATTGCACATGTCCCATAACATAACACATATTGCACACAACACACACACAATAGATGATCAAACTCAAACACATTAGAAGCTGCAGAAGTATAAACTCTTTCAAGAATCACATAATTCATTTCTTATTGACCCAAGTTGAGCGATAACCACCTGTCTTCCTCTACATCACTACATAACAGAACTTCTCTCAGCTGTTTTATTATGTATTTCACGTTATTGTACATCTTATTTTTATGTTGAATGTTTGAACACTTGACAGACCCTGAGGGGTTTTCTTTGTTTCTCCTGCACATCTGTAATATGTTGTATCTATTCTATATATTGTATGTTTTATCGTGCTGTTTTTGTTACATATATTTCCTCTCATGTGCTAATAAATAAATCAAATCAAATAAACTGAACTGAGATTAATGCACACACTTTTATTTGGTTCTACTTCTACTTCTCTACTTCTGCCACATGAATCAACACAAAAACCGAGGTTTCAGGGGGAAGATTAGTGCTTGATTGCTTTTCTATTGATTTGATTCTGCCTTTTATTCTTTGATGGAAAATCATGTAAAGAGCGAGAGAACATACAGTAAGTAACATGGAGGTGTGCTTTGACTGAAACGTGTCTCTGAGATGTGTTAGCTTTTTATTTAAGTTCTCTCTTCTAATATTCACAACAGGATTTATTTATTATTTAGACATGGATGGATGGATGGAAGGATGGATGGATGGATGGATGGATGGATGGATGGATGGATGGATGGATGGATGGATTCAGTTCAGTCTGTAAAAGCTGTTTATTCTAACGTAGCTATGTAGCAACCGGGGAAAAAAAGTAAATGAGCAAATAATGATGGGTTTTTGTTTCTCCTCTGATTGGTGGATGCAGGTCCAGTGTCTTGAAGAGGACAACCTCAAACTGGAGTTTCTGATCCAGGAGGAGCTGAGCAGAAAGTCTCCCACCGTCCTGAGGGAGCTGGACCGATACCTGGGGACGGTGTCCCAGCTGCAGGACCAGGTGAGTCACTGCTGACACCACAGAGGAACGATCAAAGTATATGACAGACAATGATGTGCAGCAGCGCAGGAATCCAGACCGATGCGTGTCTCAGGTCAGGACTTGCCAGGCTTAAAGGTCAGAACCAGTCGGAGCGAGTCTGAAATGTCACAGACTGAAACTGATCTTATACTGTAAGAACAAACCTTTCATTAACAAACAGGCTGAACCGGTTCTGGAAACTAAAGGACCCTGAAGTCCTCAAGGGGATCGTTATATTGTCAAGTCGTCACACCAGGACTGACAAGTCCTAAATGAGGTCGATCGAGTCCCGATTCAGATCCGGGTCAAGTCCTGATTCAAGTCCAAAGAACATCTGAGATCCTGTCTGTGCAAATCCTCATTTGTCCAGGTCAAAGGCATCTTGAATCAAGTCAACTGGACTTACCGTACTTTCCGGATTATAAGCCGTTACTTTCTCCCCGCCCCGGTGTCCCAGCTCTCGTCTCTGCTGCGCCACAACACAAACGCGCTCTGTAACCTGTAATCTTTTGACTTGATTCAATTGCCTCAAGATGTCTGAGATCCTGATACGAGTCCAGCTCACCCCCCTCAGATCGGCCTGGTGTCGCTGCTTTCAACTGCTGCTGCTAATAAAGTTTTTCTAAAAACAGCTTCAAAACTCACTCAGCTCTCTTTCTCGCTCTAATAATCTTATGATAATTAAGCAATATCACACAAGAGGGAGTGATAAAACTCACTCAGCTCTCTTTCTCGCACGCTTTCTCGCTCTCTTTCTCGCTCGCTCTAATAATCTTATGATAATTAAGCAATATCACACAAGAGGGAGTGATAATCACGGTGTGATTATCTGCGGCACTCGGCCTGCGGCCTCGTGCCTACGACCGAATCACAGCCGTGCTGATATACAGTACAACAGCACGACCTCGAGTGTGATATTGCTTTTATACAACAGTGCTACGAGCGCATTTTAGAACAGTAATAAACTACAAGAGATTATGATTTGTTTGTTTATTTAATCATTTATTTGGCTCCGCCAACAGAAATAGTTCTGCAACTGGAAGGGAGACAAGGCTGTTGCCAGGCAACACATAAACATTTCATACTAGTTTGCTAGCTACAAGCTTCTCCACCGAGCTGCTTCCAGTGCTGGTTCTGGTTCGGAGCCCGTGCAACAGGACCAGCGTGAAGACATACAGAGACGTTATCGATACCGTATTACATCTGTTTATCTGCTATGTAATCAATATAAACACAGTTGAAGCTAAGTAGCTGAGCTACGTGGCTAACAACAGCTAACGCTAATATCAAAACACATCACCGTCAAAACGTAGTTGCCCCCGCGGCGATTTTTTTCCCCAGCCGGGTTTAGTAGAGATTTATCGCCAATTAGACGGACCAGGTCAGGTCCAGGTTTTAAAGGTGTACAGAAAAGAAAATTGAATTTGAGCCCACTTTGGGTGATAAAATTAATGTGATAACTCATCTTTCAGACGTTGTAGGCCAAACTTTGTGCAAAATTCTATTTTTGAGTAAATCCGGGATGAAAGTGTGTATTTTTTTTTTCGCATTGGATAGTGCAGGCGCACGGATTATACGTCAGCCTGTACACGATTCACCAGCCACTGATATTGGATCCGTAATCCGTCATTCAACGTCTGAGACACGCACACACACACGGAGCTCGGTCTCGCCCCAAGCTTTGAATATCCCGCCCGCTCGATAACGACCAATCAAATTCGTTTTCCTCACTCGGGTAAACTCGTGTTGCAGCTCGTGACAACTCGGCGCGACAAACAGGACAAACGGCCATTTCTGTACACCTTTAATGTTCAGGTCCGTTTATAACAGTAGCAGCAGCAGCAGCAGCAGCAGCAGCAGCAGCAGCAGCAGCAGAGAGATGGGGCAGCTCCTGTATGGGGAGCCTGGCTCTGACTTAGCTTCTAGCTGAACAGTGGAGTGATAATGTCTGTAAAAAGTCCCAGTGCTGTTATACTGTATATCAGCACTCATGGAACGTCTCTTGTCCAATCAAATTGCTCGGTTGGGACCGGTCGGAACTAACTGTTGTATAATGAATAATAATAAACAAAAAATGAATAATAAAAATAGGTTTTACTGCATCTACAGCAGTGGTGCTTTCTTCTCCCAGTAAATGACGTATAGTTTTTGGGGTTGTGTAATTTGATTTAGAGCCTGGTTCTGATGTCTCTCTCTCTCTTCCAGATCAATGAGTGTCTCTCGGCCCAGGCTGAGGTGAAGCTGGATCTGCTGAGTGCAGAGCTGACCATCTCTCACCTCAACTCCAGGTACACACACACACACACACACACACACACACACACACACACACACACACACACACACACACACACACACACACACACACACACACACACACACACACACACACACACACACACACACACCTTTGACACGCAGAGTGATACTCCTAAAGAGCATGTGTGTGCAGACGTATCCCATAATCCCCTGCTGTGCATGTGTGAAACAGAAGTGAAAGGGAGAGCGAGCAGTGCGCCCGTCTGGAGGTGGAGCTCAGCGAGCTGAGGCAGGTGGGGGAGGAGCTGGTGGGCCACACGCTGCCGGAGCTGCAGAGTGTGTTGAACCATGAAACGCAGGAGCTGATGGAGATGGAGATGCAGTATCAGCAGGTGAAGCAACAAACACACTCACCAATGTTCCCTCTAATTTTCAAAACTCCTGAGCAGAAATTCAACTCCCCTGATGATCTGCTTGAGCGACTGTGAGCGACAGCTTAAGCGAACACAGTTTAGTTTAGTTTATTTAGATCCCCATTAGCTTTTGCCACGCAGCAGCTATTCTTCCTGGGATCTTTTCATCATAATAAATGACAAATACAAACCATTAACACACAACACATTAATACATAAAACAAAAATACATACAGAAAACACATACTCAATACAAAAACAAAACATCCAAGACAAACACTTAACATATGTTACCCGAATACCCGCTCCTACATTGAATCACTACACAACAAGGATACCAGGACCCAATTTACAAATAGGCTACTAATGGTCAAAATTGCGATCAAAATAATAATCTCTTAGTTTCATTTTCTCTTAGTCTTTTTTTCTCTTAATCTCTTAGTTTCATTTTAAAACTAACCATGTTTCTTTGTTGTATAACATAATACACAGTACGTCCACATGCCGGTGCTATGGCCTCACCTCTCCAACTCCAAATATCAATACAATTGGCTATTACTATTATGATTAATAACAGATTATTTTGACAACATTACCTAGGTTACTCCATATCTAGGTCAGTTACAGTTAATGATAACAAAATACAATATTGTTTTGGCAAAATAGATTTAGCATTTATTGCCATATGAACAATATGAAAAAAATAACTAACATCAAGTTGCTGTCATCAACTCTTGGCACAGAAGCATTTTTTATATGAAACAGAAACAGTAATAATAATTCTCAAGCAAAAACTTAAATCGTAGTTGCACTACAGACCACGGTTAAGGTCATAGCTACATTTCACAATTCGAAGCCACATTAGGGAGAAATAAACAGTAAACTAGTCGGGAATATTTGAGTGTGCAACTTTTTTTGTCTTCTGGGCAAAGAGGAGGGGAGCAGAGTGCAATTGCACAGTAAAACACCTTAGAGGGAACAGTGTCACTCACCTGGATGATGCACATGTGCCACCTACAGCCACGTCACGTCTCCTGTCTGACTTCCTGTCTGACTTCCTGTCTGACTTCCTGTCTGTGCAGGAACGAGAGTCTGTCCTGGCCCAGGTGTCGGGCGACATGGCTGTGGAGGTGCAGAACGCTGAGCCGTCACACCTGATGCACCAGCTGGACGCCATGAGATACTCCGACGCCGTGATGCTCGACCAGGACCAGGACCAACTCTGGTACAACACCCAGGTACAGACAGCCGCCTGCAGCAGCACGCTCTTATTTTACAGGAGATGAATACAGCATTTAAATCGGTTGTGTTGTGTTCAGGTGCCTGTGTCGATTCCCCTGGAGGTGACCTTTGACCCCGCTGAGGAGGAGCTGTTGGAGCTGAGAGGAGCAGCAGCTGAACTGGAGGAGGAGCTGAGGCAGCTGGAGCAGGAGGTCAGTGCACGGAGTTGCTCAACTGCATAAGAATAATGCTCTTCACAAAATTTGACCCCAATCGGCCTAATGGGGGCGCTATAACATAGAGTGTAAACTTTGAAAGGCTCTCCTTGCCCTGCTGCACCATGAGTGCTATTGACTTAGAATTTCATACACACATCCACCTGATCGTCCTCTACAAAAAAGCCCCTTGCACCGTTAACGCTGCTTTAATAGATTTTTTGCTAGTTTGCATAATGTCAAAACAGTAAAATGAATAGATTTTTTTGAAATATTTATGCTGTGAACACCATACTTGGTACATGGCATCGGGGGACCGAGGCAGTCATATCTGTTATAAATGAGCAAAATCGGTCAAAAAACATGGCTGCCGTCAAGCAAAATATCTTTGCAAAGGACGGGGCTTAGCATATTTTGGTCCCAAATCATTACCCGTTTTTCCAATTGTCATGAAACTTCTTCAGAAGGGGACTAAGAATACACCTTCCAAAACATTTCAAGGTCGGGCCAAATGACATAAACGTGTGACCAAAAACCCAGGGCTTGTAATAGGTAGGCCTACGTATTGCGTGGAGCTTTCAGAGACAGAGTGGGTGATGTCGTCGGCTGCAGAGGGTCAGGGTCGCTAGTTTGTATAATGGAATCATTCTCATACATATTTATTACCATTGATTATAACTGAGGGCTGAGGGAAGGTGTTCATTATATTGCATTTCATTGCATTAGCTGTACATTGTCCTTTTAATGTATATGACAATAAACGTTGAATTAGTATTTATTCCAACATTTGATGCAGATACTTAGACCTCAGGCAAGACAAGGCAAGAAATGATAGACAAACCAATCATAAAAAAACGACTAATAATCATCATTTCATTTGCTAGGATGTTTCTGATGACCTGGTTTAGGCCAAAGGTCAGAGACCAATTGTTCGTCTTGACATGTGACCAGACGTGATGTTGGACTAGAAATCCAATAGCAGATTCAAACCCTGCTCACAGCTTTTCATTGATATCACGGTATATAGTCTCAATCTCCAGCCTTATCTTCAGACTCCCCAAGGAGGAGAGAAGGTTTATTTGTAATTCCACCACTAGATGGCGCCAAAGTAAAGGACGTGCAGATTCTACACTTCATGAAGACAAGACTGAATGTTAGAATAATTACAGTGTTCACAGGTTGACTGTGTCAGCAGAGAGCAGCTGTGATGGCCGAGTGGTTAAGGCGTTGGACTTGAAATCCAATGGGGTTTCCCCGCGCAGGTTCAAACCCTGCTCACAGCGTTGCATTGGTCATAATCTATTGATATAGGTTGTTGGATTCCTACAGATGTTCAAACCCACAGTGCTGCTTCTCTAACTGAGACCATGTTGGGTTGTTCTTCATTCTGCCATGACATGCTGTCAACCTTTACAACATGGTTACTCTGCAGATTTTGGATTTTAAGAAGTAAAATGTCAGACATCTACTCAGCACCTCAGATCCATTCTTTTATAAACTGTCATGTGAGGTCATTTGGAGGTTTACTCCAGGGTAAATCCAACCCACTGTCTAACGCACCGTAGTTGTAGCGACTTCAGCACAGACAGCCAGATAGAAAAACACTGCTGTCTTTGTAGCCACGAGCCAACCTCCATCAAAAAAGCCACTCATAGCCACAAACAATGCTCACGAACAGCACCAAACTTCATCAACAGTACAAACAGGGTCCCGGCCCATAATACGAGGGAAAGCCAACGTAAAGGACCTGCAGATTCTACTACATAAAAACATAACTCAGATGTAACTTTGGTATAATGACAGTGTTCACAGGTTGTCGAACATTGAAATTGTCTTGACTATGGCAGGAGAGCGCAGCTGTGATGGCCGAGTGGTTAAGGCGTTGGACTTGAAATCCAATGGGGTTTCCCTGCGCAGGTTCAAACCCTGCTCACAGCGTTACATTGGTTATAATCTATTGATATAGGTTGTTGGATTCCTACAGATGTTCAAACCCACAGTGCTGCTTCTCTAACTGAGACCATGTTGGGTTGTTCTTCATTCTGCCATGACATGCTGTCAACCTTTACAACATGGTTACTCTGCAGATTTTGGATTTTAAGAAGTAAAATATCAGACATCTACTCAGCACCTCAGATCCAATCTTTTGTAAACTGTCATGTGAGGTGACAGTGTCTGATAGACTGAAACAGAATGAAGGGTCTGTGATGGCCGAGTGGTTAAGGTGTTGGACTCGAAATCTTGCGCAGGTTCAAACCCTGCTCACAGCGACTCTCAGTGGTTCACTCCAAGCTGATACAGGCTGGTGCACATGAGTCATTACAGTACTGGAGAATCCTTACTTTAAACACAGATTTTAAAGGGATATTCCGCGGTAAATCCAACCCACTGTCTAACGCACCGTAGTTGTAGCGACTTCAGCACAGACAGCCAGATAGAAAAACACTGCTGTCTTTGTAGCCACGAGCCAACCTCCATCAAAAAAGCCACTCATAGCCACAAATAATGCTCACGAACAGCACCAAACTTCATCAACAGTACAAATAGGGTCCCAGCTGATAATACGAGGGAAAGCCAACATAAAGGACGTGCAGATTCTACTACATAAAAACATAACTCAGATGTAACTTTGGTATAATGACAGTGTTCACAGGTTGTCGAACATTGAAATTGTCTTGACTATGGCAGGAGAGAGCAGCTGTGATGGCCGAGTGGTTAAGGCGTTGGACTTGAAATCCAATGGGGTTTCCCCGCGCAGGTTCAAACCCTGCTCACAGCGTTGCATTGGTTATAATCTATTGATATAGGTTGTTGGATTCCTACAGATGTTCAAACCCACAGTGCTGCTTCTCTAACTGAGACCATGTTGGGTTGTTCTTCATTCTCCCACCAGATGCTGCCAAACTATACAACATGTGTACTTTGAATTTTAAGAAGTAAAATGTCAGACATCTACTCAGCGTCACACGTGAGGTCGTTTGCAGGTGACAGTGTCTGATAGACTGAGACAGAAAGAAGGGGCTGTGATGGCCGAGTGGTTAAGGCGTTGGACTCGAAATCCAATGGGGTTTCCCCGCGCAGGTTCAAACCCTGCTCACAGCGACTCTCAGTGATTCACTCCACTCTGACACAGGCTGGTGCACATGAGTCATCAAAGTACTGGAGACTCCTTAACCAACCAGTGTTTCTTTAAATAAAGATTTTAAAGTGATATTCAGGCGTATGTTTAACCCATGGTCTAATGCACGACAAGACCCAGTAAACTTGATCTCTGGAGGAGACCATGGGTTAAACTGATACCTGAATATCCCTTTAAACGCTGTTACACACAAACTGCCCTCTACACAACACTAACCATTATCCATCTCTGTGCTTGTGTAGAACATCCTGTTGGAGGACTCTGGGGAAGAGCTGACTGAGTCCTTTGTCCTGCAGCTGGTTGCGCTGCAACGGAGAGCAGATGATCTGTGCAGAGACTTGGACTCAGCACAGCAGACTGCAGCTCAGCAGAATTATGACTATCACATCCTGCTGGACATCAAGAACAGGCTTGAGACAGAGATACACGACTACAAGATGCTGTTGGACGGATTGAATCAAGAACGGTATGAGCCAGTGATAACAGAAATCTAACAGATAAATGACATCATGCACCTCAATGTGTCGTCATTACAGAACAGGACAAACCAGTCGTTTTGCATATTTGACATAAAAACTTATATGCTTTCATTGGACTTTAGTTTTATGCCTTTGTGGTTTGAACAATAATTTCTGCCCCGTTCTCAACTTTTTTTTCTCTTTACAATTTCAAACAGAGTCTCAAGTCTTCAACTGTACTCCAGGCCCACCTTCCTTTCCTCCTGTGCTTCAGCATACCCTGCTGCCTCTGAAATATTGATGCCAGACAGAGAAATCAGTGTATGGGGAGGAAATCATCAGGTGGCAGACGCCTGGACCGTCAAAGAAACACCAGTAGTTACCCCTCTTTTTGAAACAGTGACCGCAAACCAGAGAGTCAGTACTCTTACCGTCAGGGAAACACCAGTTGTTGCTTCCGTTTTTGAAAGAGTGACCACAAACAAGTCAGGCAGTGCCATTACCGTCAAAGAAACACCAGTAGTTACCTCTGTTTTTGAAACAGTGACCAGAAACCAGTCAGACAGTACCCTTACTGTCAAAGAAACACCAGCAGTTACCACTGTTTTTGAAACAGTGACCGCAAACCAGCCAGACAGTGTCCTTACTGTCAAAGACACACCAGCAGTTACCTCTGTTTCTGAAACAGTGACCACAAACCAGTCAGGCAGTGCCATTACTGTCAAAGAAACACCAGTAGTTACCACTGTTTTTGAAACAGTGACCTCTGTTTCTGAAACAGTGACCACGAACAAGTCAGACAGTACCCTTACAGTCAAAGAAACACCAGTAGTAACCTCTGTTTCTGAAACAGTGACCATAAACCAGCCAGTCAGTACCCTTACCGTCAAAGAAACACCAGTAGTAACCTCGGTTTTTGAAAGAGTGACCACAAATCAGACCACAAACCAGCCAGTGAGTACCCTCACCATTGAAGAAACACCAGTAGTTACCTCTGTTTTTGAAACAGTGACCACACACCAGTCAGACAGTACCCTTACCGTCAAAGAAACACCAGTAGTTACCTCTGTTTTTGAAACAGTTACTGCAAACCAGCCAATCAGCACCCTTACCATCAAAGAAACACCAGTAGTTACATCTGTTTCTGAAACAGTGACCACAAACCAGTTAGACAGTACCCTTGCCGTCAAAGAAACACCAGCAGTTACCTCTGTTTCTGAAACAGTGACTACAAACCAGTTAGACAGTACCCTTACCGTCAAAGAAACACCAGCAGTTACCTCTGTTTTTGAAACAGTGACCACAAAACAGCCAGTTAGTACCCTTACTATCAAAGAAACACCAGTAGTTACCTCTGTTTTTGAAACGGTGGCTGCAAACAAGTCAGACAGTACCCTTACTATCAAGGAAACACCAGTAGTTACCTCTATATTTGAAAGAGTAAGCACAACCCAGTCAGGCAGTGGTCTTAGCCTCAAAGAAACACCAGCAGTTACCTCTGTTTTTGAAAGAGTCACCACACACCAGCCAGTCAGTACCCTTACCGTCAAAGAAACACCGGCAGTTACCTCTGTTTTTGAAACAGTGACTGCAAACAAGTCAGACAGTACCCTTACTATCAAAGAAACATCAGCAGTTACCTCTGTTTTTGAAAGAGTGACCACAAACCAGTCAGACAGTACCCTTATTGTCAAAGAAACACCCGCAGTTACCACTGTTACTGAAACAGTGACCACAAACCAGCCAATCAGCACCATTAGCATCAAAGAAACACCAGTAGTTAACTCTATTTTTGAAAGAGTGACCACAGACCAATCAGACAGTACCCTTACCATCAAAGAAACCCCAACAGTTACCTCTATTTTTGAAAGAGTGACCACAAACCAGCCAGTCAGTACCCTTACCGTCAAAGAAACACCAGCAGTTACCTCCGTTTTTGAAAGAGTAACTGCAACCCAGTCAGGCAGTGGCCTTACCATCAAGGAAACACCAGTAGTTACCTCTGTTTCTGAAACAGTGACCACAAACCAGCCAGTCAGTACCCTTACCGTCAAAGAAACACCAGCAGTTACCTCCGTTTTTGAAAGAGTAACCGCAACCCAGTCAGGCAGTGGCCTTACCATCAAAGAAACACCAGTAGTTACCTCTGTTTCCGAATCAGTGACTATAAACCAGCCAGTCAATACCCTTACTGTCAAAGAAACGCCAGCAGTTACCTCCATTTTTGAAAGAGTAACTGCAACCCAGTCAGGCAGTACCCTTACCGTCAAAGAAACACCAGCAGTTACCTCCGTTTTTGAAAGAGTAACTGCAACCCAGTCAGGCAGTGGCCTTACCATCAAAGAAACCCCAACAGTTACCTCTATTTTTGAAAGAGTGACCACAAACCAGCCAGTCAGTACCCTTACCGTCAAAGAAACACCAGCAGTTACCTCTGTATTTGAAAGAGTGACCACAAACCAGTCAGACAGTACCCTTACCATCAAAGAAACACCAGTAGTTACCTCTGTTTCCGAATCAGTGACTATAAACCAGCCAGTCAATACCCTTACTGTCAAAGAAACGCCAGCAGTTACCTCCATTTTTGAAAGAGTAACTGCAACCCAGTCAGGCAGTGGCCTTACCATCAAAGAAACACCAGCAGTTACCTCTGTTTTTGAAAGAGTGACCACACACCAGCCAGTCAATGCCCACACGACACACCCACAGAACTCAACACTGACATCGATCAAAGCTTCAAATCTGGCTTACTCCCTCTACAACTCTTCAGTTCTTCCTGAAGGGACCACAGTGAAGTCTGATGTGGATCAGATACATGAATATGAGCAAATTGCCAGAGAAGCTAGTTCGCATGTCAATGAAACAGAAACACACATTCAAACCGAGATCATCAAAACGATACTTGCTGCAGAAACAGAAATACAGCAAGAGCCACTCTCAGAGAGTAGCAGCGATAGGGTTGAAGTTGTCCTTGAGGTGGTTCAGGAGGAGACTCCCAGCGAAGTGAATGATGAGGACATAGAAAAGCAATTAGAGAAAGCAGATACAGAGTCAATCATTTCGACTGTTTCATTAAGTAGCCAGGTCAGCAACAACAACCTTGAGAGTACAACAGCAAGTACAGATATTTTGGAGACACTAGAACTGGGAACAAATGAAGTAATGGTAGTCAAGAGTTTCCATGATACCAACAAGGTAACAGAGGCTCCTATGGCGTCAGTAACAGTGGAGGTTCAAGAAACATTGTTGAGTACCACAGAATCCAAAACATGTGTAAGTGTAACAGATTCTGATGTGGCTTTGAGTTCATCTGTCCCCACAGAGCAAAGTTCAGCAGTAACGGCCGTATTACTGAACTCAACAAAAACAGATGCAAGCTTGACTACAGGTGTACAGCTGAATTCAGCTGAGACAGAAGTGTCAATGACAATGATTGACAAAGAACTTTGCCCTGTTGTTACAGAAGAACATGTTAAAATTGAGACTAAGGATCCAGTTGCTGAAGGTACTGATAAGGAATCATGCCTAACTGAGCCAACTGGCCATGTGAGATCAGTCGAGACGTGCACTCTTGAGACAAAAAAGGAAGGCAAGTCGGTATCATTCAGTGGAGAACAAGTCGTGGCAGGTGAGAGCAGTAATAGTGGCGTGAGTGTCAAAGTGATCAATGGGGAGAGTTTGTCTGTTGGAGGAGATCAGAAAAAGGCTGTCAGCATAAGCAGCAGTGTGGCTATTGAGTCAGGAGTTGTGGAGGGCAGCAGGGGTGGCAAGGCAGCAGTTAGTTTGAGTAGCACTGTCCTGACTTCATCAGGTACAGTCCATAGTCATTCAGAGGCTGCTACAGCAGGGAAAACAATCCAAGGTGGTGGAGAGTTTATGGTTTATGGCAGCAGTTTTGGACATAGAAGACTGAGCGCATCAAAAACTGAGGGCGAAGAAGGCCAGTCAGAGGCCACAGATAATGTGACAAGCCGAGCAAATACAGGGAGGTTTAGTAAAAGAGGGAGTGGAGAGTTCATGGCTTACACAAACAGTTTTGAAAATAAGAACAGGGTGGATAACCGTGTTAGCTTACCCCGCTCAAGGAGTGAAGAGTGCCAGTCGACGGCCATGCACCCTGCAACAATTCAACCAGAGGCTGGGCGGTTTGGCAGGGCAGGAAGTATGGAGTCAGTGCTTTACATTGCCAGTCATAGGTCTAGGAACACTGTGACTGGCAGCAATGGTGCGTCCAGAGGGAGTCAAGAGGGGAGATATTATGGTGGAAGTACCGGCAACATTATCAGCAATCCAGCTAGCAACGACAGCTTACTGAAGTCAGAGAGTGAAGACAGCCTGTCAGAGGTTACGTTTGGTCAAGGAAGGAGGCAAGGCAGCTTGGGAAGCGGGGAGTGGAGGGTTTATGGTGGGAGCAGTGGACGTTTGAGTAGAAGCGCAGAGAGAATCGGTGGAAATGAGGACCCAGTGCTTAGTTCAACAAACAGCAACACAAGTGGTAGAACGAAACTTACCAGTGCCGGGAGTGGCGGCAAACTCAGCTCAAGTTGTGTCGTCCGGCGCAGTAACAGTGCCGGAAGCGGAGGTCAGTTATTCACCTCAGGTAGCGGCGGCAGAATCAGCAGCGCAGCTGGCAGCTACAAGATCAGCAGCTCTGGCAGCGGTGAATGGAAACCCGTTTACAGCTCAGCCACCGGGCGCAGAAGCACCAGCCAAAGAGCCCAGAGCCCCAGGAGGGTGAGCAGCGGGGGCAGCGGGGGGTGGCTCAACACCTCAGCAGCAGGGGGGAACCGTATAAGCAGTGGGGGGAGTGGCTCCAAACTCAGTGGTTCCGGGGCCGAGAAAATCAGCAGCCGAACCGCGGGAAGAACCAAGAGCTCGGGAGGGAGGGTCATCAGCAGCAGCGACGGGCCAATCAGGAGCACCGGCAGCGGAACCGGGTCCAAGAAGGAGCGAATCAGTGTTTGTAAGATGGCGGCACTGTCCATCTCAGCGGCAGGACGAGAGAGAAGTCAGGACAGACAAAAACAACATCAACATCAGCAAAAACATGCTGCAGGTGAGAATAGGCAGATCACAACAACAACAACAACAACAACAACAACAGTGCACAAATGCTGGTTGTGTTTTGGTTTTAATCTTTTCTCCGTCTTCCTTTGCAGCCGCCTCTCCTCTCATCCAGCGTTGGTTGACCACAAGCGTCCCAGTCTCGGTCAGCGAGTCCGATGGCCTTGATGACATCATGCATCTCTGATTGGCTGACTAATTTCATGTTGTGAGATTGCAGACTTAAAGCATTGAGTTTATTTGAATAAACAGACATTAAATACTCTATAACGTCATGATGCTGGGAGCTGGTTACATTCACTTTTGATTCATTTGCAGAAAAATGTTTATGAATGTTCATGTTAAAGTTTGCATCTCAAACACTGTGCACACTGATGATTTCCTGTCACAATTAGCAGTTCAGTGTGTTCTTCTTCACTTTAATTTTATCATAGTATTTCTGAGGTGTTCATGTATATTCAGAACTCATGTGGTGTTACCCTTTAAAACTAGTTTAGGTGGTTTTCCTTCCTCTGTTCCCTTCTCCTTATGTCACAGAGAACAGTTCTTTAATCTCCGGTCATGTAGGGTCAAGATTTTATTGTTTGCATGTTTCACTGTGCCGTCCGCTTCTGCCTTAAATATCAGACCTGAGTTGTACATTTTAAACTGAGAATAAAGTTGATAAATTCACCTGTTGTTAACCTTGCTTTCATTTCAGATAATAAAACAAGTGTTGAGCTGCAGAGTTGAACTGACTTTAAACTAAACTAAATCTACAGAAACTAAATCTAAAACTTTTATTTCTTTTTTAACGTCTTTAAATGTTCTTTGCTGCTACAGGAGAGAGACTGCCAAATTAATTTTTGCCAAAAAAGAGCTGATAAAGTCAATACAGTTGACATGATCAGACCATTAATCATACAACACAACAAACAGAATGAAATCACATGAATGACCTGGTCACATCTATCAAGGTTCACCTAATTGTTTTTTATGAGCTGAAGACTGGAGGTTTTTCCTCTAAAGACATCTCCACTTTCTATATATGGTCTGTGGGGGTCAGTAAAGCACAGCGTCTTCATGTGAGATGACTGTGATGTTCAAACAGGCTCTCTCACCTGTGCAGGTGCAGTAAAGGTGATAATAGAGAACTGTTTTATCCATGTATTTTATGTGCACAATTCTTTATGGAGAGAATAAAATATTTGAATGACACTAAAACAGTAAAAACACAAGTCTGCACGACCAAAGAAGAAATGAAATAACAGTTTTAGTTGTAGTCACCTGAGGAGAACCAGTTCAGTCAGCACTAACTCACAGTGGGTTTACTCCTGCAGCCAGCAGGTTCGCAGATCCAACTCACTGGAGCCTCTTTTCTGGCTGATGGCTGGAAAGCTCCGTTTCTGAATACAGGCTGTGTGCAGTCAGAGTTTTTCTATATTTTTTCTGCAATTTTATTTTTTAGTTTACTGTTTTGTGAGCATATTTTTGTTCACTCCAGTGTACATATATCTGCTGTGCATATGTTGCACTGACTTGTTTGGTGAAAAATAAAATAAATCAATGTTTCAACAGCATGTGTGTGTATCTGCAAATATTTCTGTGCATGTGAACAATCTGAAGAATTCTCTACAATTTGAACTATTTTAGTTTTATGGCAAAGCATACTAAAGATGCTTGCAATTCTTCAACACAGCTTTTGCAGAACATTATACACACAGTTTCCTAGATTAGACACTTCACTCAAAAATGAAATACCTTGTCATCATTGGGAAGACACATTTATTTAAAATGTAAAACACATCTGGTAATTGGAAACACTTCTGCACACACCTGAAAACACTAACACCAATCAGTCTGAGCTTTAGCACTACAAATAGAGCTCAAGTAAGACGTTTTTGTCAACTTTCTCCATGTTTTTGACAAACATGGAGGCAGTGAGACCCAGAGGAAGAGGTAGTTGTGGAATATCTACACCATAGTTGTACAGGACGGACCTGAGCAGCCGAGGTTTGTTGTCATCTGGGATAATGTTACTGTAGTTTCCATAATAATAATTCCATAATTCATCTTCTTGCTGTAAGAGATGAACTAGGCAATCCAAAAATGTTTTACCCAAGTAACAAGTCTGAATCTGTGTGTCCACCATCTTTATTTTCTCTGTACAACAACAAAAGCACATGAACACAACACACTGGTAAATACTAGGTCACAAGTGGAAAATACCATCTGTACCATAGCACATGAAGGCAGCATTATTCTCAGTATGGCGCTGGAAGAGGACATTAAACATAATGCTTATTAACTGTTTTAGCTGCTTTTTGTTTGTTTTGTACAGAAAAAACTGTTGAAATGTTTCTGCTCCATTTCTGTGTTGATAAACCAAGAAATGTGTCGTTTTGTTTGTTTCTGACATTATGAATGTGACTTTTGGTCAGAAGTCGGATCAGATTAATGAGAGAAATACATCATAATATAACATTTCTGGAGTGTGCTCTCCACTTGTGGGAATGAACCTTTATTGTGGTGACGTCAGCAGAAACAGGTATTTTGGAGAGAAAAAAACAAAGTGCTGACCCTGCTGACACTAGGGTTGGTCAAATCTGTTTTTCTACTAAAAGAGTAATAACAACTGTAATCTACGTGCTTTATTTCAAAAGGACATAATCTCTGATCCAGATGTAATCTCTTACTGGAATAGCTTCACTCCAGACTTGAACTGGAAAAAAACTTGGCACCTTCCCTCTAAATATCTGATTAAATAAGTGTCTTTTAGTATGATTCATAGGTTTTATCCCCGCAAGCTATTTCTACGTATAAGGACATTGAAATGGACTGCTCATTCTGCAACACAATCTGAGTAAGATCTTTGTCATTTGTTCTGGTCCTGTCCTTTTTCATAGTTTTTCTGGCAAGATGTCTGTACATTCATCTCCCAGAATATTTTATCTGGTTTCTCTCATTGTGTAAATGTACTTTTTGGGTTCCTCTCCTATCCTGCGAACAACAAAGATCAATATTAAATCATCAACATGCTTGTTTTACTTGATAAATAACCATTTAGGCTACACAAATCCAAATTCTCTAATCAAAAAGCATCTTCGCTAATTCTTGAGAAGGAGCTCAAACAATACATTAAAAGCCATCAAAACCACTGAGCTATGCACTATATAACATTTTTATGAACTAATTCATCACTGTTTTGTATAATGTGACCCCCTTGTATTGTATTATATTAATGTTCTGTGTCTTCACTAATTGTAATATCTGACATTTCAATAAAGTTTGCTTTAAAAAAAAATAAAAAATAAAGTGCTGGAGTTGGACTTCACTGCCACCCTGTGGTCAAAGTGAGGAACTGCAGAACCTTTTACTGGAAAGATTTTATTAAACAGAGTTATTGTTTGTTCTGAAAATCAACAAGTACAACTCAACAGGAACTTTCAACATTTATAAAATGTAAAATCTGTTTCTGTTTTCTCAGACATTAGTTTTCCTTGTCAGTAACAGTGTCAGCTGTTTCCTGTAAACACACAGAGGGAGGAGATAGAAAGTGAAAGTATTTAGTTCAGACGCCATTTTAAGATGACAGAGGGAATAACGGTGAAGCTGCGTTAGGTGAGTGTTAAACAACATTATTATTCTTCACCGTTAAAGTCTGTGAGTGTCAGTCCCTGTGAAGTGTGGAGGGAAGAAGAGTCAGAGTGAACTACTGAGACTAAAGGGGGGGCAGCAGGAGGACAGCTACTCCCTGTTGTCTCAGTCTGACTCAGGCCCTGTCCACACCGACACTTTGACTAAAACATCTGCTTCTGCTTCCGACATTGTTGTTGTTGTTGTAGTTTCTACGTCCAGCGGTGTTTGTTGCCCAGGTTACAGGTTAGAGAGGTGACAGGTGAGGCTATAGCCGTTTTCCCACTAAAATTAGCACCGACGCGGGTTTTTTAAACGTGGGTCGACCCGCTAACAATCGGCATTTGTCCCCTTTCTAGTTGACCAAAATGAGCCGAGTCTGACCCCCCCCTCTGAGGGATCAGACAGAGCATAAACCAGTCGCCCCGCTCTCATCCGCGGTGCAAGAAACACACAGTGTCATGGCACAGCCGCCCGCCGCGGAGTGTCCGTCCGCCGAGGCGTCTGGCTGACCTGAGCACCAGGACCACGGAGGACAGGTCATGATGGACGTCCGCGGCACAACACATCAGTTAAAGTAGAAGTAAGCGATCCGGTCGTTTTGGCTAATGCTGCGTTCCAGGCAGGCTTTTGAAACCGTAAATTACAGCTTCAAGTCACAACTTACGACTTTGTAGCGTTCCAGGCAACCCACTCGTGTTTTTCCGACCTGTTTTACCTGTGAAAGTCACTATAACGGCCACTCGTAACTTCTGACCCGTGAAGTCGTACCAGATCGAACTGGTACGACTTCACAGGTCTGAAAAACACGAGTTACGGGTTGCCCTGAATGCACCATAACAGTCCTCGTCCCTACGTCACCACATTCACGCGCATCCCTTGGCTGCACACACAGCCCTGCATGCCGTTCTCTCTCCTCATTGGATAAAACTTGTAGGATACGAGAAAAGTTTTCTCCTGGGCTCAGAGCAGAGCAGAGTGACTGACAGACCCGTGTTTCGGTCCAAACACTCTATAGAAGTGATTGCTGTCGGAAGATACAACTATTTAAGACTTATATTAACACAAAAATATCGCTTACTTCTGCTTTAAACAGACTGTCGCTTCTTTTCTTTTTTTTCAATCGTTTTCGGTCAGTGTTCTTTGATCTTTTGATCCCAGTCTCGAATGCGAGCAGAGCTTTGTTTTGGTACGTGATATGAGACGCGTCCGGCGCGATGACGTGGCGCCACGTAACGCTCAGCGTCATCACGTAAATTAGCGGGTTGACCCGGGTCTGGCGTTCCCACTGCAAGCCGATCGGAGCTGAGCCGATTAAAGCCGATTTTAACCCGTGTCGCTTGCCGAGTCGTTTCACCCGCGTCGACGCGGCTCGGTGCGCCTTTCCCACTGCCACCAAAAGCCGATTGTTAGCGGGTTTAAATGGGTTTTTTGACCAGTGGGAAAGGGGTATATGATGTCATCGTTTCACTAAAGATCCGTAATGTTTTTTCTGAGGCGGTGTTTGGAGATTTACCCACACTGGGACCAGGTTTAAAAATATACAGTTTTAGGACAAAACGAAGACATGAGAAATAAAAACTGTAAAAACACACACTGTATATTCTGTGTGTTAACAGGCAGCTAAGGGGAAGGTTAAGGGAACTTAAGGGAACAGCTGAGCTCTGAATCCTCTGTTTATTTCACCTCTTAATGTAAAAAATGTGTGTTCGACCTTGAAAATAAAAGTTTAACACTGATCCAGAGAAGATAAAGAGTCTGAAACACAGTTGATCCACATCAGACCAGGTTCTGATCAAAAACCAATGAGACACAAAACTTTTACTGTTTAAAAGACTTGTTATCTTCTCTGGAAAAGTGTTAAAGTTTTACACTCAACACAAAATGAAACACAGTTTTCACATTAAGGTGAAATAAACGGAGGATTCCGAGCTCAGCTGTTGAATTTAATTTTCCCTTAACTTTCCCCTTGCTGAATCTGAAGCTAACGTCAGTGTTGTTCAGTGTTTCTGGTTTCTCTCTCAGACTGACTGAAGTCCTGAAGATGAGTGTTAATGTGGAGGAAGAGGAGGACGGACCAGAGTCTCAAGGATCCACCTGTCTGTCTCTGAAGAGTGACCGGTCCAAAGGAATTGTTCCAAACTTCAGTCCTGAACCTGGACCTGGATCCACCTGTCCATCTCTGAAGAGTGACTGGTCCAAAGGAGAGGGTCCAGTCTTCAGTCCTGGACCTGGACCTGGATCCACCTGTCCATCTCTGAAGAGTGACTGGTCCAAAGGAGAGGGTCCAGTCTTCAGTCCTGAACCTGGACCTGGACCTGGACCTTCAGACTCCCGGTAAGAGACCTGCTCCAGCCTCTTTACCAGTGTTGAGTGTGTTGAGGTCCTGCAGCTCATAGTGACTGTGAGTCAACAGGAACTGGTTCCTGTGGTTGATCAGTGTCTTCATACTAACTGCTCAGGTCTCTTCATGATTCTTCTGAACTGATCTGATGAAAGAACATCTGGACTTGTTCCTCCTCCATGTTCTTCCTGCAGCTGATCAACATGAGCTTTAAAGACGTGGCTGATTCCAGGTGGTTTGGTGAACGTTGATGAGCTGGTTTCTAACAGAGTTTACAGCAGTTTGCAGGATCATTTTACAGCCTGAATGATGAGTTTCACATGTCAGAGCTTCACTGTAGACACTGTCTGAGCAGCAGCATCTGGATTTGTTCACAGAGATGATGTCTAATGAGTCAGGAAACAAGATTCTTCAGTGAAGGGACTAAATCAGTAAATGGAGTCAGTGAAGGTTGAAGCCTGAGTCAGAGAGAAACCAGGAACCAGATCCATCAGACAGATCAGAGATGTGGAGCTGAGACTGTGACATGTTGTTGATCCAGAAATGTCTTGACAGGAGGAAGAGGAGTGGTGTCTCTGACGTCCTGAAGGATCATGGACAAAGACCCAGAACCAGAGGTGAGCTGCAGACGGCCAATCAGAGCAGCTGTTTACAAAGTGAGACTGAACATCTGTCTGCTGATATGGTCATTAGTGAAACCAGAACCTGTTGTTTTCTCCAGAGTCATTGTTCCATCACACAGCACTGACATTTAAGATGATGATTCAAACCTTCTCTTTGTTGTCTGTAGTTTTTCTGTAGCTGATGAAAATAATCTGATCAGATTGTCAGACTCTCTGTCTTCAGTCTGACTCTGTCTCTTCTCTCTCAGCAGATCGTGGTCTGCAGGAGGTTTTAGATCAACATAAGATCAGTCTGAGGAGCAGATGTGAACGAGTGACTGAAGGAACTGAGGGAACAGGAAGTGGAACAGGAAGTGGAACCCTCCTCAACAGGATCTACACTGAGCTCTACATCACAGAGGGACAGAGTGAAGAGGTTAATACCCAACATGAGGTGAGACAGCTGGAGACAACGTCCAAGAAGAAGACCCTCCATGAGACTACAATCAAGTGCAACGACATCTTTAAAGACTTACCTGTCCAACAGAGAGAGGACGTCTCTACGGTCTCACCTGTCCAACAGAGAGAGGACGTCTCTACGGTCTCACCTGTCCAACAGAGAGAGGACGTCTCTGCGGTCTCACCTGTCCAACAGAGAGAGGACGTCTCTACGGTCTCACCTGTCCAACAGAGAGAGGACGTCTCTACGGTCTCACCTGTCCAACAGAGAGACAAAGTCTTTAACAACTTTTTTGTCAAAATGAGACACAAGTTCTGTAAATATTTGCATCTTCAACAGAGAGAGGACGTCTCTACGGTCTCACCTGTCCAACAGAGAGAGGACGTCTCTACGGTCTCACCTGTCCAACAGAGAGAGGACGTCTCTACGGTCTCACCTGTCCAACAGAGACCCATCAGAGTGGTTCTGACCAACGGCGTCGCTGGCGTTGGAAAAACCTTCTCGGTGCAGAAGTTCACTCTGGACTGGGCCGAGGGCTTGGAGAACCAAGATGTCAGTCTGCTGGTTCTGCTTTCGTTCAGGGAGCTGAACCTGATCAGAGATCAGCGGTTGAGTCTTCTCAGGCTGCTCCATGTTTTCCATCCAACATTACAGAAGGTCACAGCAGAGCAGCTGGCTGTCTGTAAACTTCTCTTCATCTTTGACGGCCTGGATGAAAGCCGACTGTCACTGGACTTCAACAACAGGGAGGTTGTGTCTGATGTCACACAGATGTCATCAGTCCACGTGCTGCTGACAAACCTCATCCAGGGGAATCTGCTTCCCTCGGCTCTGGTCTGGATCACCTCCAGACCTGCAGCAGCCAATCAGATCCCTCCTACATGTGTCGACAGGGTAACAGAGGTCCGAGGCTTCACTGACGCCCAGATAGAGGAGTACTTCAGGAGGAGGCCCTGTAAGAAAGATCTGTCCAGAAGAATCATCTCACACATCAAGACGTCCAGGACCCTCCACATCATGTGTCAAGTCCCAGTCTTCTGCTGGATCAGTGCTACAGTTCTGGAGCACATGTTGACCACAGACCAGAGAGGAGAGCTGCCCAAGACCACGACGGACCTGTTCTCACACTTCCTGCTGGTCCAGACAAAGAGGAAGAACAACAAGTACGGTGAGTGATGGGCTGATGATCTGAGACCACTTCATCCACAAACTATAGTATGATGAGGTTGGTTGTGTTATAGCATCTTTCTCTTACATCAAAGAGAACATCTTTAGACATTAAGACCTGGGAAAACAAAATGTAGAGTTTGTGATAAAATTGTAAGTTTTGTGATCATCAGCTGCCATCTATCTATCTATCTATCTATCTATCTATCTATCTATCTATCTATCTATCTATCTATCTATCTATCTATCTATCTATCTATCTATCTATCTATCTTTATTCAAATCTTACAACAAAACTCAATTTTTCTTCGTAGGTAATCGCCAATCGGCCTCTGTCCTCTCCAAACTACGGTCAGTTCAGTCATCACACAGGAGAAAGAAGAACAAGTACGGTGAAGGACATGAGACGAGTCCACAGGAGCTGACGGAGGTCGACAGGGAAGTTCTTCTGAAGCTGGGGAGGCTGGCGTTTGAACAGCTGGAGGAAGGAAACATCATGTTCTACCAAGAAGACCTGGAGCAGTGTGGTCTGGATGTCACAGAGGCCTTGGTGAACTCAGGACTCTGTACTGAGATCTTCAAAAGAGAGAGTGTGATCTTCCAGAAAACAGTCTACTGCTTTGTTCATCTGAGTGTTCAGGAGTTTCTGGCTGCAGTCTACATGTTCCACTGTTTCACCAACAGGAACAAACAGGTCCTCAAGAACTTCCTGGGAGAACAATTCGAGGAACATGATAACAGTGACTTGTCTTCAGAAGAAGAAGAAGGGCAATTTTCTCATAATGATGGAGACTCAACTCTGGAGAACTTCCTGGGAGAAGACTACGAAGAGAGAAAGAAGAGCACAATGCTTTCCTCTCATGGATTCAATGCAAGCAGTCATCCATCAATCAATAACAGTCCTCCACAGATCAATTTAACCCTGGATGACTTCCTACAGAGAGCCATGCAGAAATCCCTCAGCAGTATAAACGGTCACCTGGACCTGTTTGTTCGCTTCCTTCATGGCCTCTCTCTGGAGTCCAACCAGAGGCTGTTAGGAGGTCTGCTGGGTCAGACAGACAACAGTCCAGAAACCATCCAGAGAACCATCAACAACCTCAAGGAGATGGAGACTGAGGACAGACATTACACTTATAAAGATACAATCTCTCCAGACAGAAGCATCAACATCTTCCACTGTCTGACGGAGATGAAGGACCAGTCAGTTCATCAGGAGATCCAACAGTTCCTGAAGTCAGAGAACAGATCAGAGTTCCTCTCTGAGATCCAGTGTTCAGCTCTGGGCTACATGCTGCAGATGTCAGAGCAGGTTCTGGACGAGTTGAACCTGAAGAAGTACAGGACATCTCAGGGACGACGGAGACTGATCCCAGCTGTGAGGAACTGCAGGAAGGCTGAGTGAGTCCAGACATGATCAATAACACCATCAATTAATACACACACACACACACACACACACACACACACACACACACACACACACACACACACACTATAGGGTGAAATCGAAGTCAAAACAACCGGAAAGACGCGCAGCGACGTGTGTGTGCACGCATGGTTACTTTGCGTGCGTTGTTACGCGCAGGTTGTATTTCACGCATGACAAAAGCTGCGTACGTATGAAGCAGCGTGTGCACGTCAGGAAGCAGGAAGTTGATCTGCACTGTGCGCACCACTCCGCGTAAAATGACGTGTAGTGTAGTTGGCCTTTTCATTTTAGTCAACCAGGGGAGGCAGCAGTGAGCCAGACTTTGCGTGCTGGCCCGGAAATTCAAAAGAAGAAGAAGAAGAAGCAGAAGGAGGAGGAGGAGAAGAAGGAGAAGGAGAAAGGAAAATAGACCATAGACCGTAAAAAGAATGGACGTAGCGTCCGTGACGTCACCCATTGGTTTTGGGGAGTCGTTTTTGTGACTCAAATATGGCGGCCTGAACAGCGCCATGTTGGATTGGCCGGCCGAGAACCCGCCCACTGGCCTCGAAGCAGCTGTCCACGGAGCTGCTCGGACCTGTCAGTCAACGTTATATTGATATATTGATATTTCAATTTCAACCTATATTTATAACTTTATATTCTCTCTTCCCCTGGCTCGACAGTTTTGTTATGTATATAATTATTAGTAAAGTTAAAAAATAAAAATAAAAAATAAAAAAAACTCGGCAGGGAGTGTGTTGCAGCTATTCAAGGCCACAAACCTAACGCACCTCTCCAGCAGTCCCAGCAGTTGTCAATGAACTGATTACGTGCGGGGGGCGTGGTTAACTTACAAATGTTTGTCATTGATTCATTGATTCATTTGTGTCTGTGTATGTGTAAGAAAGCAAAGTAAAAGAAACAGAACTCGTTCTCTGTCTTCGTTGAACAAATAAATGCAACAGCCTATGTATCTCGTATTGGATCTATTGCACCATCTACTGGATGAAAATGGAACACAGAACAACTACACTACGCATCACGTTACACGTAGTGCTGCGCACCGGGCAGATCAACTTCCGGCCGCGCAGCAATAGATTCTGCGACCGCACGCGTGTGTGAACGCCTAACAACATTAGTCAAACAGTGACAGACAGACGTGCACAATCTGCTTCATACGTACGCAGCTTCTTGTCACGCGTGACACAGTTTGCGCACGTTGTTTCCGCGTACGCGTGAGCGCCTGACAAAAATGTTCAATCATCTTCATGCGAGCGTTAATGCGTGCGTTCGCTAAAAAACGCATGAATGTTACACGTGGTCACTACGCGTAGTGTGATTACCGGCGTGCAGCTGTCATCACGCGTGAAGGTGCGCGTGAACAGGGGGCCATTATAAGTCAATGAGGAAACTACATTACACGTCATTTTTTCGTTACTGGTGGAGAACGATGCGGGTATGTTGTTTCCTGACAGAGTAATGTGTCTTTCCAGCAGAGACGATCTTTGGTCAGGTATGCGCGTCACGCCGTCATTCACAGCGTCGAGGTGGAGTTGTTACTGTCGTACCCGTTTGTGTTGTTTAGCGCGCCCGGTAAAAAATGCTCTCATTGCTTTGGGCAGTGATCAGCTCCGGTGACCGTGGCGCTGACTGTTTATCCCCGTATTAATTAAAACCAGACGCGGCCCGACACACGGTGCTGAAGCACGGACCAGCGCGGTCCAACTTTTAATTCTCGGTCCGGACTCCGAACCCGCACGTCTGATTGGTTTGGTTGGACACATGTCAGACAATCGCTCTGGTCGGACCTCACCGCTGACAACATGTGTGTGCGTGCGCGTGTGTGTGTGTGTGAGAGAGAGAGAATCAACACTACATTACCCCCCCCCCACACACACACACACACTCTTTGAGAGCAGACAGGAAAGACAGTAGAGCAGTGTTTTTCAACCTTGGGATCAGGACCCCATGTGGGGTTGCCTGGAATTCAGATGGGGTCGCCCTAAATGTCTAGTAATTGAAAAAAAAAATTACTGATAAAAATATTTTTTAACTAATTCTTATTCTTTTTAAAAAATATGATAAGAAGTGTATCTCAAAAAAACTGATTTTTACACCTATTTTGAATTTTACTCGAACACAAATACAAATAGGAATACTTTTCCCCCCTCAACAAATACAAATACTGGATGCTTTGCCCACCCCTAATTGCTAGTATTAGTGCATACTACTAAAATATTGATTGAGAATCGCATATAAGACCCAAATGACACGTTAAAGGTGTACAGAAATGGCCGTTTGACACGCCGAGTTGTCACGAGCTGCAACACGAGTTTTCCCGAGTAAGGAAAACGAATTTGATTGGTCGTTATCGAGCGGGCGGGATATTCAAAGCTTGGGGCGAGCCCGAGCTCCGTGTGTGTGTGTGTGTGTCTCAGACGTTTGAATGTCGGATGACGGATCCAATATCAGTGCCTGTTGAATCATGAGCAGGCTGACGTATAATCCGTGCGCCTGCATTATCCAATGTGAAAAAAGAAATACACACTTTCTTATTAAAACCACTTTCTTATTAAAACCACTTACCAGCCAGGCTGGCTGGTAAGTGAAAAAGTTAGTTTTGGACCCTGATGCAGATGTTTCAGTTTGAGCTTCAGACAGAGTGATGAGGGTTAGGGCTGGGTATTAGGGCTGCAACGAGTAGCATATTTTACTATCCAAATGTTCAGGGTCACTATTCGAGTAGTACTCGAGTATTCGTTTACCGACGGGCACAGCGCCATGTAGAGGGAGAGCGGAGCGGAGCACGGAGCAGCCGAAGATAGCCACGTAAATCGGACAGTATCTGAGTAGGTGAAATGGTACTCGGATGCCACCCAAGCCAACGAGTACTCGGATATCGGCTACAGCCCTACTGGGTATTGATCACTGATCACCTGAATCCATCTGATCTCTGATTCACTTTGATTCCTGATTCAACATCATGATTGTGTTTTAGATTTCAGTCCCAACTCCAGTTTGACTTGGACATGAATGAGACGCTCAGAGAACTGATGCTGTAAATTGTTGCATTATTAAAACCATGAATGTTGACATGATGAATGGAGCCAAAGCAGTTCCATTAATGCACTTTCTATTGAACATGAGCAACAGTGGAGTCGTCATGGCAACAGATAGCAGATGCAGCAGCAGCAGCAGCTCCACTGTGTGTCAACAGTCACAGCTGCTTCTTCACATCCTGCACATAGATCTGCTTCCATTCAGCTCCACACAGTTTCTACCTGACTGGACACTTGTTACCTTGGAGTCTAGAGGCTGCTGTGTGTGTGCTGCTAGTGTTGTGTGTTTGTGTGCGCTAACACGCCTGTGCTTCACCTGCTGGTTCAGTTGTGGCCGGTTGTGAAGCCGAAGCAGCTGCAGCTCCAGTGTAACAGACTGACTGTGTCATGTTTGTGTGTCCATCATCAGCACAGACACACAAACCGTCAGAAGAGTGAAGGACGATCAAAGCAGCAACTCTCTCTTTTTACTCATCAACCATCTCAGTCACTGTGCAGCCGCCAGCTCTCACACACTTTTAAGGTGGAATGTTTTCTTGTGTGCTGCTCAGTGACCCATGGAAATCAATCAGTCCACCTTAAAGGTCCCATATTATGCTGTTTTTCAACTATTTCACATGGTTCTAAGTTGTCCAACCATATAATATTCCTAGTGTATTGTGCCCAAATCAATCTGCAGCTCTACATCTCAGTAATCTAAAAGTGTCTCTCCAGAGCTCTCCTGAGAACGAGCCATTTCTGTGTCTGCACCTTGAAATGCAAATAAGATGAGTAAACCACGTCCACTCCACACCTGTCACAGGGAGAGGGTGTGGTTTTCACTACAGGTACATGTGCCAGTGTTGACATTGGGACAGGGGTCGGGCATTGATTTCCGAAAAAAAAAAAAAAAAATTCTGAGACTGGCATCTTGTCTGAAAAAATGTAAACGTCCCTTTTTTACTGTGGCAGAAGGAGAAACATGGAGAGACTCCTACTACCATCATAAAGTTCTGTGTGAAACTGTCAAATAAAAAAAACAAGTGAAACTGAGGAGCACAGCACAATGTGCACTGTTGTATGGACTGATCAGACGTTACCGGAAAATATTGACGTGGTTTTGCGCCGGGAGAGGAGACTTCCTCGTTCAGATGTCTCTCATTCCGTGATGAGGACCGCTGCTCTGGTGAGAAGCGGTATCATTCCAATATTCTCTGATCCGCGATTTCATTTTTAATGACAGGCGGCTGTTTTTCAATCAGTGATTCAAAAGGATCATCTGGCGGCCGCGGTACCGACCGCTCCTCCCGTATCTACCGCTTCATGTCAAATGACGGACGGGGGGAGAGAGAGAGAGCGTGTGTGTGGATGGGGGGGGGGTCGCTGTTCCGGAAAAGTGTCAGCGGGCGGAGCTCACGTTTTTCCAGACTGGCCCAGGGGGAGTATAAGGAAGTACCGGGAGGTGGAGTCACTTGAGTTCAGCGCATCCTGACGTCAAGTCTGCCAGCACTTCCAATTCGCCCGTTTGGAGACACGATCTCAAAAAAGTGTAGAAATCAATGAAGGGAGTGAACAGACTTTTTTCACCTCCAGGCGTCATAGAAAGGCCACGGGAACACATAGGACCACTACAAAACCTGTAGAAAGTGGATTTTGCATAATATGGGCCCTTTAAGCCAGGAACACACCGCCACGACGCGTCCCGACGCCGACGGCTTTGGCCGACGAGTCTGTCGCCTCTCATCGGGAGAAAGGAAAAAGTGAAACACACTGCCCCGACTGCCGACCAGAGCGATTGAGTGGCGAGGACTCCCCCATTGATAGCTTTTATGTGACGTCACGGCCCGTATGGAACGCCCCCCTGGCGGTCAAAACAATCCACTTCCCCGCTGTCCGCGGATTAGGACAAGGCAGAAAAACACACACTGCTCCCTGCTGCTTCAAAAATACCGGTGTTATGGCCCAACTGGTGTCTGATTTAACTGGTTACCGAACCGAACAACAGCTGTGCTGCACTTCCGTCCGCAGATTTGTCACAAATTCACAAATCAAGCCGGAGTTCACATGTTAGTGCAGCCAATATGCTTCTGTGAGTGAACCTGTTCCGCCAATCTACAGACAGTCAGCGCCACACTACTCTCACTCTGCACAACACTGCACACTATGACAAAGCCTGTCATGTTAAAGTTACGAACTAATGGAAAATACGCTAAACAATACCGGTCATCGTCCTCGCCGCGCCGCGGTCGGTCCTGACCCCCGTTACCGTGTCGCTGCCGCTGCGGGCGGTGCTGTTGCCGTGTCCGGTGGCGGGCAGTCCCGCCGGGTTACCATCGCCGCCGCCGCCGGTCCCGCTGCTATCGGACCGCCGTCATCGTTGCCGTCGGTAGCTCCGGGGGGGGGGCGGGGGGGGGTTAGAGGAGCAGGCAGCCTGGGCTCAGTGGGCTGGAGCTCAGACTGTGGAGCTCAGCGGAGCTGCGGTACCAGGACGGTGTTCCCGCACAGGAAAGTTACAGGTACATTTCTACCTAGGCCTGGGACGATAACAAATTTAGCTGGACGATATATTGTCCCACAAATTATTGACGATAAACGATATTATTGACACATTTTTTGAGAACAAATTAATAACCACTAATATAATAATAGCTAATATTTCATAATAATGCAAGTAGACCCTTTTAAATGTGATAAACTTTTATTTCTCTGAGTATTGTTTTTAAACATTGTAATTGGAATGACAAGAACTTATATAGCTACTATCCTAAATAAATAAAATAAACAAAAAATAAAAAAACAGTGCAGTGCAGCTCTTCTGTCATAACTTTACGTGAAGCTCCACTTTTCATTCAAACAAACTAATGTGACTTCCACACATGACATGTAAGATTTAATCAATGAGACTAGCATTTATCTTCTAAAAAGTATTAAACCAGCCGGCGGTAAACCTCTAAAACCTGCTGATAAGTTTTCTTAGTCGTTTTCTCCCCCAATCACGGAGGTTGACCGGTGTTATGCCGAGAAATGCCTGCTTGCCGAGATCTGCATGCCGCACAATAAACGTGGAACTGGATCATTCATTACGGGGACGGGGATGCAGTTTTCGGCACAGCAGTTTATTGGACCTGCCGAGATTTGCATCCCCTGGCATTTCACGAGCGACATGCAGATCTCGGCAAGCAGGCACTTTTCAACACATGCCGAGAAGTGCCTGCTCTGCTGGGGTTACGCACAATACGGTTTAGGTGTTTATACATACGAACATGCATTTCATACATGTAGCAAGTAGTGTATTTGGCTAAAACAGCCAGGGGATGCAAATCTCGGCAGGTCCAAAAACTGCTGTGCCGAATACTGCATCCCCGTCCCCGTAATGAATGAATGATCCAGGTCCACATTTCTTGTGCATGCAGATCTCGGCAAGCAGGCACTTCTCGGCATAACACCGGCCAGTGAGCTGCTGCAGACGGCTGCAGACGGTGGGAAGCCCCGCTCCTCCTGCTCGCTGCTACCACATTAGCTCCAAAAACGTCGGAGGAAATCTCCTAACAGGCGATATGTGGATAAACTGACCACAGACTGGGGCCTAAACTGTGACTTTCTCGCATGAAAAAATATTAAAACTGTAAAAAAGTGACGTGTTAACAGCCTGGCAGCAAGACGGTAAAATAATTAGCTGCTTAGCTTTATAGCTAGCGCTGCCGGTTGCTGCCAAATGCATTCTGGGAAACAAAGATCCTGGATGACTGAGAAGAGGGTTCACTCCTTTCATTCTGCAAAACAAACGGCCCAGGTGCTGAGACCGATGCACAGAGTGAAGCCTCTTGTCATCCAGCCTGGTTGGAGGCCAGAGACCAGGAAAACAAATACGTGCATGCACATGGCGATTTATCGAGGCCGGAAAAACTATCGAGTTCATTTTCATTTATCGTGCGATTAATTGATTTATTGATTATCGTCCCAGGCCTATTTCTACCACTTCAATGAGTTCAGAAACATTATTTTAATTTTTTTTATCAAAAAACTACAAAATGGGGCTTTTAATCAAACACCAGTTGAGCCATAACACCGGAAATATTGGTTGCAAGCGGTGGAGGATGATGGATTCTCCACCAGGTAAATGTAAACATCGCCCAACTCGAGCTTCGGCAGGGAACTGGTCATTTTAAACAGCTGGTATACAACAGCTGGTGTTGAAACCCCTTCATGTTGTATGAAACCCCTCTGCTTCGTGTCGGGGTTTATTTCTCCATAACAACCTCCGAACTATACATTATCCCTTACATGTCCAACACAAAGAGAGAAGATGAACTGAACCAGAGTGTGAAGAGCACATGTTGATCACATGATGACATGTTGTGTGTGTTTAGTACAAATTGTCTGATTTTACTCTCACACGTTTTGTTTCTTCTCTAATCACAGACTTGTTAAGTGTGAACTCTCAGAGATTCACTGTGAAATCGTTGCCTCAGCTCTGAAGTCCAGCCCCTCCCACCTGACACACCTGGACCTGAGTAGGAACAAGCTGGATGGTTCATCAGTGAAGCGTCTGTGTGCTGGACTGGAGAGTCCAAACTGTAGACTGGAGACTCTGAGGTGAGTTCACGGACTGGAGCTGTTGTAGTTGTTTGAAGCTTCAGCTTCTCATTGGTTCATACATGTCAGGATTTGTGTGTGAGGATTTTTCTCAAGAAGCTGAAGAGAGAAAACAGTTGAGATGAGTCCAGAGAGAAGAAGGTGAGGGCAGTCGTAGTGTTTGTGATTCAGAGCAGCAGAGAACGAGCTCAGCTTCTACAACTGTTGTTTTCAACTCAGACACTTGTTGTTGAAGCAACGTGCAGCACTGATCTGAGAGCAGATGTTGAGTTGTGGTCAGAAACACAGCAGCTGGTGGATGTTGTGGAGCTGACAGAACCATGGGAGGAAGCATGAGAGGAAGCAGCTGAGATCCACAGAGCTGGCAGCAGAGGCAGAGGAGGCTGGAAAGCTGCGCTCCAGTGGAGGCTGGCTGTAGGGAGCTGTTGGCAGCTAAAGTCTGCTCCCTGGTAGCTCAACTGGCTGGGAGAGGCTGGAGTGTGAAGCAGGAAGTGAAGAGCACGGCACACACTGCAGCCACTTCCTGTCGGTAGCTGTGTCCCAATTCAGGGGCTGCAGCCTTCGGAGGGTGCATTTGAAGGCCGATTACTTCGTCCAAATTCGAAGGCTCCTCCAAATGCGTCCTCCTTTCCCCTGCATTCGGAGGATGCACCGCTACTATCCTTCACCGCCTCCCGTATCCCAAGATGCTTTGCTGCACCGTTGTTGTTATTAGCAACCTAGCCGCTAGCTATCGAACGGTAGCAGCTCTGTGCTGTAGCCACGGTAACCCGGCTCTGCGGCCGGTTTGGAGGCGTGGTCACCTGCTGAGCTGAGCTCTGCTCTGGCTGCACAGGTGAGGAGTGGAGGCAAAGCATCTGTGACAACTTTTAATAAGCAAGCTATGAAAACACATTACTTGTGCTCTTTACCGTGGCTCAGGTGGTAGAGCGGCTCGTCCAATGATCAGAGGGTTGGCGGGTCGAATCCCGCTCTGTCCCGGTTGCTGCCGTAGTGTCCTTGGGCAAGACACCTCACCCACCTTGCTCCTGATGGGTCGTGGTTCGCGCCTTGCATGGCAGCTTCCGCCATCAGTGTGTGAATGTGTGTGTGAATGGGTGAATGTGATGTACTGTAAAGCGCTTTGGGTATCGTTGAGATGGAAAAGCGCTATATAAATACAAGACCATTTACCATTTACCATAATAGCCTACCCCCCCTGGCTGCTGTTCAATGGTTTGTTTATTAATATATTAATGATAACTGCCCGTGTATTGATTCTACTTCTTTAAAAAGAAGTGGTAACACTTTACAATAACCATTGTTTATAAATGGTAAATAGACCATTTATAAATGGTAAACAGATCGTTTACTAATGTTTAATCATCATTTATAAACAGCATGTAGACCAATTATAAACGGTAAATAGATAAGTTATTAATGTTTAACCATAATTTATAATTGGGAAATAGGTAGTTTATTTATGTAAGTTAATAGATAATTTACCATTAACAAGCAATTAAATTATGATTAATAATGTTTATTAATTATTAATGGAGTATTTATTAAATGTTTATATAAGGTTTAAATGTTGGTTGTAAAACATCTATAAAGATTAAAATGTCTATCAGTGGCACTTTGTAAATTGGTAATATTTGGTTTATAAACCATCTATAAACATTACTTAGATGGTTATTGTAAAGTTGCGACTTATGTTCATAATTATTTAAATGATTAATACGTTGTTTGTACTGGAAATCATCAAGTGACATTTATTTGACTTCTTTTAATGGTGATCTATAACAGAGTGATTATTTTTTGCAAAAGAATATGGTCTGATCATCGTATTGAACAGAGTCAATAACATGCAACACTGTACCACAGGCGAAAATGGTGGGATTACAACACAACAATGACAATGTAATTTTAAATTTGATGATTAAATTTGAATTGATGATACAATATTCAGGCACACTGCACTTTAAAATTAAAGGGACAACGAGGAGTTTTGGAAAAGCGAAGTGTTTTCTCACTACATTTATGAGCCTCCGCACCATGAAATTCTTTGACCAGCGCAAGACAGACTCATGTTTTCATTCATCAAGAATTAAAGTCAGAGGTTGGAAGACGATCACATACCGTCGTAGTTCCCACCATAAACGGCGATTCGGCGGCGTTATTCTCATGACTCGCCACGAAACCGAAAGTAAAGAAACGCTGGTCGGCTCGCCCAGCATTTCCACCACCACTAATAATAACAAAATAACCATAGAGACAAAACCATAGATTTATCTAAAATGGGCCCATTAACAAGTGGTAACGTAGATTCATCCACATTAATATGAGACTTTTTTATAACCAAATAGAAACTCCTCATTGTCCCTTTAAAGGGATAGTTCACCCAAGATTCTAATTTCAATAATTATCTACTCCCCCTCATGTGGACTAAGGGCTGGAAGAAGTTTCAGAGTCCTCTGTGGCTTCTCTGAGTAACAGCGGGGCTCCATGCAGCACTGCATGTCCATATGACGGTTGAGAACAGAGCTCATTTTTCTTCGTCCAAAAAGACACATCAAAAAACATCCAAATACCTCCATGCTGCTCGTCTGTAATGTCCCTCTTGTTCTTCTTCCCTTCCGTGCAAATCTCATGCGATTTGCACAGACCCAGGCAGAGCACTGAACTGAGATACTGGGAGCTTCCGCTACAAACAAGCTTAAAATATAGACTTATTTAATTTTTTTCGGAACAATTTCTCATGTTGGGGCTTCAATACAAGAGGGACATTACAGATGAGCACTATGGAGGTATTTTGATGTTTTTTGGTGTGTCTTTTTGGACGAAGAAAAGTGAGCCCTATTCGCTACTGTCATATGGACATGCAGCGCTGCACGGAGCCCCGCTGTAACTCCGAGAAGGCACAGAGGACTCTGAAACAAACTTCTCCCAGCCCTTAGTCCACATGAGGGGGAGTAGATAATGAGTGAAATTTGAATTTTGGGTGAACTATCCCTTTAATTTTAAAGTGCAGTGTGCCTGAATATCGTATCATCAATTCAAATTTAATCATCAAATTTAAAATTACATTGTCATTGTTGTGTTGTAATCCCACCATTTTCGCCTGTGGTACAGTGTTGCATGTTATTGACTCTGTTCAATACGATGATCAGACCATATTCTTTTGCAAAAAATAATCACTCTGTTATAGATCACCATTAAAAGAAGTCAAATAAATGTCACTTGATGATTTCCAGTACAAACAACGTATTAATCATTTAAATAATTATGAACATAAGTCGCCACTTTACAATAACCATCTAAGTAATGTTTATAGGTGGTTTATAAACCAATTGTTAATCGTTTACAAAGTATTACAAACATATGTTGCAACTTTACAATAACCATCTAAGTAATGTTTATAGATGGTTTATAAACCAAATATTACCCATTTACAAAGTGCCACTGATACACATTTTAATCTTTATAGATGTTTTACAACCAACATTTAAACCTTATATAAACATTTAATAAATACTCCATTAATAATTAATAAACATTATTAATCATAATTGAATTGCTTGTTAATGGTAAATTAACTATTAACTTACATAAATAAACTACCTATTTCCCAATTATAAATTATGGTTAAACATTAATAACTTATCTATTTACCATTTATAATTGGTCTACATGCTGTTTATAAATGATGATTAAACATTAGTAAACGATCTGTTTACCATTTATAAATGGTCTATTTACCATTTATAAACAATGGTTATTGTAAAGTGTTACCCTTTTTAAATGTTTAACATTCGGCTGTTGTTTACGTTCGGATCAGGAAATGCTCTGAAGGCTAGACCGTCCCATTTACCGACGGTTGATGCAGCCCCCGGAGGAGCCTCCGAAGCCGTTGCCTCCGGAGACCACGTAGGCTGGGTCCTCCGAAGGCTGCAGCCCCTGAATTGGGACACAGCTAATGACTGTGGCTGAGAATCAAGGTGAGACAGGTGAGAGCAGAGCTGCTAGTTAGGGCCACGGGCTATTGGACCGGGCACTGGTCCCCACACCAGTGCCCGGGCACAATAACTACTGTTATTGTGTGGATTTTTTCCTAGTTATTATTCTTCGTCCTCTTCCGGATGATTTTCGATTCGCTACTAGTCAAATTATATATCAAAACGTGTGTCTTGATCGGGATCGGTATGCTATTACTTTTGCTATTACTGCTCCCATGAGAGCTCCAGGGGAGCTCCAGGAGAGCTCCAGCAAAGTCCCAGGAGCTGGAGTGACCCCCTTATTTTCCTGGGCGTGACTAGTTTTTACTGGAACTCCACCCATTCAATGAAATACAGGACATGACCAGGAGATGGCGCTTCTAGGCGGCATTTAAAGCACTGCCTCTGGCGGTGAGTGGAAATTCACATACAGTCAGTGGCGGCTGGTGGTCAAATTAGTTGGGTGGGCTATAAATTATACCCATTAAATGGTTAACACAGCAGTCGCCAAAAGTTACATCCCATCTGACTAGCACAAAAGTATAGCAATGACCTACACCAGGGGTATTCAATTAAAATTCATTGAGGTCCAGTTACTAAACTTTCATCCAAGTGTGAAAGGTCCGAACCTTATAAAGTCCAAATGGTGTCTTATAATATATAGCCTACCGCTACAGTATGTCAAATAAATAAAATCAACGAAGTGCATTTTCATATCTATTGTCAATTTAAAATTTATTTTATTTTTACCATGAAAAAAGTAGCCCCCAGGCTTGTTATTTCAATTAAAGAGAACAAGACAGAATAAATAAGGGGTTTCCCTGTTTGTTTTTTTGTTTGTTTGGTGCTTTTTTCTTTCTTTCTTTTTTTGAGGCCAAGGTGTCAAAAGCATCTTGATAGCTGCATTGCATTGTCCCCCTCCATTAAATATGGAGGGAGGCTGAAAATCACAGGATGTGTCTGTTCTGTTCTGGTGATACAAGTCAGTAGTCCTGAAATAGGTGTTTCTCTTCTATAACACACATTCTACATCTCTGAAGCGACGTCTTTCCGCATACGGGCTTCCTTCTCCTTCCAAACGGGGCAGAGCTCCGCGTGAAAAAGTTTAAAGACCGAGGGAGAACCGGGGTCTGACACAACACCGGCGGAGAAGCAGGAAACAAGCACGTCGCACCGAATACGCACCGCTACGGCGTCGGTTGTGAGCGCACATTAAAGTAATGGGCTTGTGCGCGCAACAAGAGACCCATCTGAACGGCCCCCACGCACGCACACACACACACACACTCTCTTAACCAAGGCGGCGGCGGCGGCGGCCACAAACGCCCGGCGGCTCGCCTTTGACTTCAGCATCAACTTTTTTTTTTATTTTGGAGCAAGACATGGTGTCATCACTCCGTCTCCTTTCTCTGTCCCTCTCGGACGCACTCGCACTGGCCGCGCAGGGTAAACAAACGATCTGATTGGCTCAATTGAGTGAAGCTGCCGTATTGACCTATAGCTGAGCCCGCTGTGAAAAAAATGCTCCAGGAAAATGTTAACTTATTAGAGATTGGTCTCGGGTCCGGATCGAACCATCACTCGGTCCGGGTCCGGACCGAGGTCCGCCATTTGGTGATGCCTGACCTACACACTGCATTAAGTAGAAGTCGAGTCCAAAAAAAAAAAAAAAAACTTCATCTGGTTATCTCTCACCCACCCACTCACACTCACTCACACACACACACACACACACACACACACACACACACACACACACACACACACACACACACACACACACACACACACACACACACACACACACACACACACACACACAGTCTCTCTCTCTGGCATGCACACGCATACACACACACACACACACACACGACGATATTGCTCAATTAAAAAAAAAAAAAGACGAGATAGGCTTATACATATATAAGCAGCTCATATTGACGGCCTTTCTGGTCTGATGTTTATTGTCATGTCATTTAAGTCTGGTGCTCCCGGTGAGTTTAGAAACTAGATAAGTAGATTCTCCACTTCGTTCATGTTAGCAAAGACAGTTTATAGCAGTAAAGTAATGCTACCTGTGATGCTAGCGCCTAGCGCCGCTGTTTCCTGTCTTCTCCCTTCCACAACAACACAACTTTTCCTCCGGTTCCTGTCATTGGTCTGAAAACAGCGGTGTTGGGCTAAATGAAATTAGCCCCAATGACAAGTAAACCAAGGGGGCGGGACATGACGCCTGTCAATCACTGACCCTGCGTCAGCCCGCTGCTGATTGATCAGAACCGATCGGCCTGTGGGCTGAATGAAGTTAGCCCAAACAGTCGGTCAATGGCGAGGGCGGGACATGGCACCTGTCATCATCCACAGTCAGAAAATGAATGAGAGCCGACTCGGTCAGCTCGGGCTGATTAAAATTAGCCCATTTAGAGATATCCTGTGTTTTTCTTGAAACTATTTAATATTGTTGCCACTTCCGATTTTACTAAGACTTATAACAATCTTTTGTATGTTATTTAGAGAATATTTTTTCCTCATCTTTTGTTGTGTAATGCAGGGAGGGCTTAGCCCCACTAGCCCATTGATACCAGCCATCACTGCATACAGTAATTCATAGAACCACGAGTACATGTTTGATTTAAGCAGTGAAATTATAACAGACCTAGCTACTGGAGATGCGCTGGCCACTGTTTTATCTGGAAATAAACTGTTGTAAACTTGTAGCTAATAATACCTACTGTCAATTTTTTTATCACAATTTATTTACTGTGAATCTACATTTAAAGAGGAAAAACTAAGGGAGTGATGAAAAGCCTTTTGGAAGATGTTTGCAGTTGCAGGTATTCAGTGCATGCCATCGACCAGGGAATTAGCATTATCATTGCTCAATCTTTTGTTTGCACTAATGGGCCACCTATTGGTCACCCATTGTCACACAAATTGCACAGAGCCTGCAATGGAGCTGGCTGTTCAACTTTGAAGGAGGACCGGGGGAGGGGAGGTTATGTTGGAAGGCTAGCTGGACCAGACGCTCTCCTGAGCAACAACACACCCCAAACCCCTGAACATTCACACCTGCTCCAGAGCATTACCATCTCCAAGCATCCCCCACTGCTTTGACTATGAATTGATTAGAAAATGAGCAGGTATTTCCTTAGAACGTCTGAATATGGAGTCAGTGTTGGAATTTAATTTAACTCTGTACTTCCTCTGGATTAAATGTATTAATTAAATGTATTGATTTTTCACTATAATTTACTAGTTATAGCACTAGCCTATACTGTCAATCCCCCTATAAACTCCATTCCGATTTGATATCACAACTTCACAAAAAACCCCAGTAGTCTAATCAAAGATTTTTTATCTTCATGTGTGGGGTCTCTCACAGATAAAAAAATTGGTTGAGATTTATAAAATCTTTATGTGTGTACCCCCCTTCAGGTGGGAACTGCCCATTGGTTCGACCTCCTGTTACTCCGACAAAATCAACCTCAAGTCGGACCAATAGGAGGTCGAACCAATGGGTGGTCCCGTTAGTTCGAACTGTCATCGCTACTTTCTGACAAGCTCTTCCATTGATAGGAGCATGCAGCTTTCTCTCTCTCTCTCTCTGTGAGAGAAAGCAAAATAACGAGAATTACTGAAAGAGAGAGAGCTCTCAGAAACACACAGAAACGCACATCACACACACACACGGCCCAGAAAGGAGCCAGATCATGTCAGATCGCGCACAACCATCATAAATGCTGATCAAGATGTGTAAACTGATAATCAAAGCCCCCCTTTCCCAGAGTACAGAGTAAAAGAAATACACTAATGAGCACGCAGCAGTGCGTAAAAGTCGTGCGTAATGACAGCTCATCGTTGGTGAAACACAATAAACTGCACCTCTTCTTCCACGTGTGTCTTATTGACAGGTGGAGCCTATATGAATAATTATATACCAAATGCATAGTGAACGGTAAGAATGGAGAGTTGGACTAATGCTAATAACTAGTTCAGTTCGAACTAATGAGGACCTCCCATTAGTTCGATCAGCAGTTCGAACTAATGAGGACCTCCCATTAGTTCGAACTCTCATTACTCCGATTGTCGGACCAATGGGAGTTCGAACCAATGGGAGGTCGGACTAATGGGAGGTCGGACCAGTGCCATGGACCCCTTCAGGTATACTTTCACCTAGAGACTTCATTTAAACTTTAAACAGTAGACACCAGTCTTGTGTATTGACGTATTACTAATTTTTGGAGAAATTAGAGAGAGCCCCAGACAGAGACAGTAAATGAACCTGTAGGCAAATTAGCCTCTAAATAATGGTTTTATTTTATATACAGCTTGATTTTAAGAATTCATATCACATTCACAGGTACAATGAGAAAAAAATATTAATTTTAAATTATTATTTTGGAAAAAATAATAATCATTAAAATTTGCTTTGCATCAGGGGGGGCGGCGCCCGAGCGCCCTCTATTGACCAGCCGCCACTGCGCACACTGTATGAGTGCAGATGAGCTGTTGGAGTGAGAAGGAGCTCAGTGACAGAGTCTCTGAGAAATGTGGCTGCACAACATGAGTTTGTCTGGATGGAGCCACAGGTGGAGCTGACAGGTGAAGAGGCGGAGTCACTGCGTCTGTGTTGAAGCAGCAGCAGCTTCTCATGTATATTAATGAGCTGTTTTCTCTCTGTCACTGTTTAACCTGCTTCCTGTTGCTTCAGCTGTTGGACTTTGATTTTCTAAACTTGTTCTTTCTGAAGCTTCTTCAGCTCTGAACAGATGATGAGACACTGAACGCTGTCAACAAGGAGCTTTGTCCTCAACTCACTGCTTTTATTTTTTTTATTCAGATTGGAGAAGTGCAGTTTGTCAGAGATCAGCTGTTCTTCTCTGGTCTCAGCTCTGAAGTCCAACCCCTCCCACCTGAGACACCTGGACCTGAGCAAGAACAAGCTGCAGGATTCAGGAGTGAAGGATCTGAGTGGTTTTCTGGAGAGTCCAGACTCTAGACTGGAGACTCTGAGGTCAGTTCACTCAACCTACAGTGGATTAAAGTGAATTTATAAAAATATACTTTCTTCTGAAAACAAATTGAACAAGTCACTTTTCTGTGTTTCTATATTTAGATTTACATCTTGAGCAGAACATGTCCTAAAAACAAAAAACTCTTCTTCTAAATCAGTGGTTCCCAACCTGGGGGGCGCCAAAGATGGATGAATTTATTTATTTTCGGTATATCAAGCTTATATAACCGAAAGGGTGTAGGTTGAAGCCAAAGCTTATATACCCCTACCCCTTTTACCTTAAAAAAAAAAAAAAATAATAATAATATATATACGCATTAATACAATAGGATCAGATCACAGACATTTGAAATTAATCAGTACACTTAAATTTCTGACAAAATAAAGAATTGTACACAGTGCATAACCCAAAATAGTACAAAATCATTGAACTTAATTTTCCATACTGTAACGAGAAATTATGTTGTTCTTATAAAGTTTTTTAAAGCTGACTAGAGTACAGCATAATTTAATATTTTCAGGACAATTATTCCAGATGTTAACCCCTCTAACAGAAAGACAGTGATTTTTTTTTACAGTAGTTCGAGTCTTTGATTTCTCAAATAATAGTGGTCTTCTCAGGTTATAACTGGAATCCTTCATTTTAAACAGATTCTGGATATCTTGAGGAAGAAGTTTATTTTTTGCTTTGTAGCTACATGGTTTGTATTGTAATGTAATCAACTAAGTCCCTGAATTTCAAAATGTTCAGGCGACTAAATAGTGAGTTGGTCGGCTCACGGAAAGGTTTATTACTGATGATTCTTATAGCCTTTTCTTGCAATAAAAAAATAGAATTTGTATTTGTTCTGTATGTGTTTCCCCAGACCTCAATGCAATATGTCATATAAGGGGCAATTAATGAATAATATAATGTGACTAGTGATTGTTGAGAGAGGAAAGCTTGGGCTTTATAAAGAATTGCAATAGATTTTGACATTTTGGATTTGACATAATATCATCAATGATAGCTCCAAGAAATTTGGTTTCAGGTACAAATTCAATTTCTGCATTATATATTGTTAAGTTTCTTGAATTCCTGGGCTTTTTTCCAAATATGATACACTTAGTTTTACCGAGATGGAGTGATAATTTATTTAAGTCAAACCATTCTTTGAATTTCTGTAGCTCCTTCTCTACCATATCCAGAAGCTGCCCCAAATGATCCCCACTACAGAACACAGTTGTGTCATCAGCAAATAAAATACATTTCAGGGATTTAGAAACCAAACATATGTCGTTAATACATAAAAGAAACAGCAATGGACCCAGGACTGAACCCTGAGGCACCCCGCATGTGACCTTCAGAAATTCTGAGTTTGTCTTGTTAATATGGACATATTGATATCTGTTTTGTAAGTAGTTGGTTAACCAAATCATGTGCCAAACCTCTGATGCCATACCTCTGTAACTTATCCAATAGTAAAGTGTGGTCTATCGTATCAAATGCTTTCTGTAAATCAAAAAATACCCCCACAGTATATTGTTTTTTCTCAGTTGCATTTGTTATTTGTTCAACAAAGTCCATTAGAGCCAATGAGGTGGTTTGTCAGATCAGATCGCGCACAACCATCATAAATGCTGATCAAGATGTGTAAACTGATAATCAAAGCCCCCCTTTCCCAGAGTACAGAGTAAAAGAAATACACCCCCCCCCCCCCCCCCCCCCCGCTCGAGTGTGGCTGAACCTGGCGGCTTGAGCTCACTTCACGGGCGCGAGCCTGCTGCAGCCGCCGCTCCTGCTGACAGCAGACTGAGAGAAAAAAAAGTAAATTTTGCTTTGGTTAGGTTCAGGCAATGAAGAAAGGAGTTGGTTAAGTTTAGTAAAAACACCAGGTAGAGGCTAGACAGGCTGGAAGCATAATGAGCGTTATATGTTATTAATATGAAGTGCTTGTTTTGCACATGATCCGTTTGATCCCAAAAAGGAAAAAAGGATCAATGCGCAGCCTCCGTTTCCTTTCTGATTGCGTCCGTCAAGAGAGAGAACCCAATCCACCTGTCTGTATACCTGTCTGTAATGTAAGTTTGATTTGATATGAATGTCAAGGTTTAATTATGGACACTAATGAGCACGCAGCAGTGCGTAAAAGTCGTGCGTAATGACAGCTCATCGTTGGTGAAACACAATAAACTGCACCTCTTCTTCCACGTGTGTCTTATTGACAGGTGGAGCCTATATGAATAATTATATACCAAATGCATAGTGAACGGTAAGAATGGAGAGTTGGACTAATGCTAATAACTAGTTCAGTTCGAACTAATGAGGACCTCCCATTAGTTCGATCAGCAGTTCGAACTAATGAGGACCTCCCATTAGTTCGAACTCTCATTACTCCGATTGTCGGACCAATGGGAGTTCGAACCAATGGGAGGTCGGACTAATGGGAGGTCGGACCAGTGCCATGGACCCCTTCAGGTATACTTTCACCTAGAGACTTCATTTAAACTTTAAACAGTAGACACCAGTCTTGTGTATTGACGTATTACTAATTTTTGGAGAAATTAGAGAGAGCCCCAGACAGAGACAGTAAATGAACCTGTAGGCAAATTAGCCTCTAAATAATGGTTTTATTTTATATACAGCTTGATTTTAAGAATTCATATCACATTCACAGGTACAATGAGAAAAAAATATTAATTTTAAATTATTATTTTGGAAAAAATAATAATCATTAAAATTTGCAATAATATAATGTGACTAGTGATTGTTGAGAGAGGAAAGCTTGGGCTTTATAAAGAATTGCAATAGATTTTGACATTTTGGATTTGACATAATATCATCAATGATAGCTCCAAGAAATTTGGTTTCAGGTACAAATTCAATTTCTGCATTATATATTGTTAAGTTTCTTGAATTCCTGGGCTTTTTTCCAAATATGATACACTTAGTTTTAAATCAATCAATCACCAAATATGATACACTTAGTTTTAAATCAAAAAATACCCCCACAGTATATTGTTTTTTCTCAGTTGCATTTGTTATTTGTTCAACAAAGTCCATTAGAGCCAATGAGGTGGTTTGATTCTTCCTGAATCCATATTGCTGTTCACAGAGTATTTGGTTTTTCGCTATGAAATCATTTAATCTGTTTGCAAATACTTTTTCCAAAATTTTTGAAAATTGTGGTAACAGTGAAATTGGTCTATAAGAAGATATGCTTGTCACCAGATTTAAAACAGTGGAATCACTTTAGCGATCTTCATTTTTGAAGGAAATTTCCCAGTCATTAGTGACAAGTTACAGATATAAGTTAGGGGTTTAACAATACAATCAATAATATTCTTAATCAAGAACATATCAAAATTATAACTATCAGTTGATTTTTTACCTTTTGATTTCCTTTACCTTTTGATTTCCAGATCCGGGGGGGGGGGGGGGGGGGGGTCGCAAAGCCCTCTTGATTTTAAGGGGTTTCATAATTTTAATGTAATTAAAATGTTAAATAAATGAGTAGGCTAAGCATTTAATTCATATATGTGACAAAATCAACTAAATTCAAGGGCCACATTAAACATTTATTCGTGTATTTAAATAGATAAACAAATACATTATAGGCCTACATCAATAGATGATTGAATATCAACAGTTTAAAAAAATTAAATACATAATATACAGCAGGGCAATATCAGTCACAACAAATACTACTGATATTAGTATTTTTGGTTACAGAAGTTAATACATTTATAATTGATCAAAAAGCTAAGCTAGCAGCAAAAAAAAAGAATAAAGCTGCTGATCTTCCTATAAAGTTATGCAGGGAATGTCATCATCTGTAGCGAGTATGAGCTGAGTGATTGAATTAATAAAAAATACAAACACAATATTTCAGTTTAGCATTGGCTGATACTAGGGATGGGCATGATTAATCGATGATCGATTATTGATCGTTAAGAATTTTATCGATCACGGAAAATTTTTATCGATTTATTATAAGGGATCATGTAGGGCAGAGGGCAGAGGTTGTCATGGAGAAATAAACCACAGGTTTATTTTTTCATAACAACCAATAAACTCTATAAAAGTATTATTATACAGGCCTATTATTATTATTACATGGTTTAAGAGTGAAATCATTCATTAAATATGACGGGGCGCTTGTGTCGCGGACATGAGCTGTGACAGCGCGGCTCTGCCCGCTCTGATCAGCAGGTTTGGGTTTCAGCAGCGGTGTGGAAGGAGCCTCCACTCTCTCTGTAAGTTACAAGCTACAAGTCATTTATCATCACAATTAGACCGAAGCTGTTTAACGACGGTTAAAATGAAACTTAAGGTAAATATCCTGCAGAGTTTGTTTCTCTTTTCTGTGCCGCGCTGATCAGAGCGCCGCTCCGCCGTGTGTTGGCCACAGAAAAAACAATAAAACACACGCTTTCACAGTTTGAAAGTGCTTGTGATTTTTTTTGTACAAGTGCAGCCAAACACGAGGCTGAAGAGAGAGGGACAGCAGAGCTGCTCTGACAGCTCAGCTGCAGGTGAACCAGGCAGCGCAACAGTGCTTTTTTTTTTTTTTTTTTACTGTAAATGATGCGGCACCGTCCCTACAGGTGAAGCACAAGCACACAGACATACGTGTACGTTGTTGTCTGACCTTCTTCCTTCACGGGGACTGCCCTGGATTACTGGCACACGCCATAGCCGCACGCATTTTGTTTTTAATTATGAATATTAATATTAATATTAACGATTAATCGATAATTGATCGTTAATTTTCCCGAAGATCGATCAAAAAGATTTCTTCAAATGCCCATCCCTAGCTGATACATCAACTTGTTTAATCAAATAGGCCTACTGGCTAGCATGCTACATTATGTTCAGCATGCTTCTTTACAAGTTACCAAAACCAGCATATCACTCATCACCCCGAACACTTAAGTTATGTTACATGAATATAACCCCAGATCTGACTTCACTGTGAGGTCAAAGTGAAGAATGTCCTGAAAGCTCATCAACTCCGATAGGCCTATATCAATTGATGATTGAATATCAACAGTTTTAAAACATTAAATACATAATATACAGCAGGGCAATATCAGTCACAATGAATTAGAAAAACAGCATGGAAAAATGAGAAAAAACTACAACATATTCTTCAGAACTTGTACTTTTAAAAATACAATTATGTTTTTAAAAGTACAAGTTCTGAAGAAATATGTTGTAATCATACACAGGTTCTCCTGATTGCTTGTTCCATGCAGTTATTAAATTACTGAAATATAATAAAGTATTTCATGTAAAAGAAGTTATGTTCCTTATTTTATTTTATTTTATTTTATTTTACATCAAGTTTTCAATGGTAAAAATATGGGTCCCTTAAGAAAAAGGTTGGGAACCACTGTTCTAAATGATGTAAAATTTGTCCAGAAACACAGAGTTGTATTAATTCTTCAATTGAGTCCAGACTTATTTTCCTGTATACCGTAAAACTTCAAATAATGGCCGAGTCCCAATTTGCCGCCGGCCCCAATTAACCGCCAGGTGTAGCAAAATATTTTTCGTATTAAACGGCCATCCCAAGTAAGCGCCGGGTCAAACGTTGTCTTTATGGTTGCCAAAAATTATTCTATGCAAATATAGCGTGCCTAAACACAAATAAATAACCTTAAACTAATTGAAAGGGTGTCTCGAGACATTAAAGACGGCCGAGGACCGACGAGATGCCTCTTGGCTGGTTGCTCCTGCCTGGTCTGTCCACTCCTCTCATCTGCACTTCAGCACCTGTCCTGGGATGCACCGTGTTGGCTCGGCTCGCTCCTCGTTTTAAATGACTTAATTCTTTTAAAAGTAGTGTAAACAATTTACTGTTTTTAATTAGTTACCTTACGTTGCATTATAATTTGTTACTTCATTCCCTCAAAAAAAAAAGGGACGGTGGAGCGAGCCAACACAGGTGCTGAAGTGTGGGAGAGGAGTTGAGAGACTGGGCATCCACGGGGTTTTTACAACTTGGGGCTGATCAGGAAGGGCGGAGGACTGATATGACTGGGGGTCTCGGTCTCTGGTACCTGTGCGGGCCAGGATCGCAGAGGTCAGCGAGACCGAGAACGATTCTGCCCCGGCCATATTTAATGTCTCAAGAAACACGTATTGTTCCACCGCCGCCTGCCACCACGGAGTGAAGCCTCTCTTTCCCCAGAAGGAGATCCAGTAGTTATTATATCTGGTGAGGTTTAGGTTGAACACTATTAATAAAGGCAGGTCCCAAATAAATGCCTGTTGATTTGAGCGATTTGATGAGGACACATCTGATTATTGATCAGGACCCATCTATTATCCACATCCACATACCAAGAGATGCTGTTATATGTAATGATGTTAACTGTTCCAGTGTGGAGCATCGTAATGCTCTCTGTTCTGTGTATGATTCCATTGTAAAATCGCTGCATGATGGCAGTAGGCATCTCTGCAAGCACAAGCAAAGGATACCTAATATGAAACCAGGGTGGAATCACTATGTAGCCATGCACCATGATGAGGCACGAGAAGCATTTAAAACCTGGGTAGCTTCAGGTAGACCAAGACAAGGTCCAGTATTTGAACATAAGAAGTCTACCACTGCAAGATATACTGTAAGTATGCTGTGCGCTTTATCTGCAAAAATGAGCAGGCAATGAGAGCCGACTCACTAGCTAAAAAACTGTCTCATAATAATGTTGTTGGGTTCTGGAAGGAGGTGAGAGCACTCAGTAACTCCAAAACATCCTTACCCTGTACCATGGAAGGCATATCGGGAACAGATGAGATTGCAGAACTATGGAGACAGCATTACAAAGAGTTGTTCAATACCATTAAAAGTGATGTTTATAGAGTGGGCAGTATTGCAAGCGATGAGATAGTGGGGGTCACACCACATCAAGTCGGTGAAGCAGTAAATAAACTATCTAACAACAAAGCTAGCAGCTTAGACCAAACTACAGCTGAGCATCTTAAATTTGCTAGTCCGAGGATTTTTCCTCTTCTTTCTATTTGTTTCACAGGCTTTCTGATACATGGGATCTTGCCGGATTCCATGTTATCAGTCCTGTTGGTTCCAGTTATTAAAGACAAGGCTGGCAAGCTATGCAACATTGACAATTACAGGCCCATAGCGTTAGCCAGCATTGTCTCTAAAGTACTGGAGACTATACTGCTTGATAGGTTAATTAATGTCATTAATTCTTCAGACAATCAATTTGGATTTAAGCGTAATCATGGCACTTACTTGTGTATATATGCCCTAAAAGAAATTGTTAGTAAGTATAAAAACCAGAATTTGACTGTTCTCATGTGTTTTATTGATGCCTCCAAGGCCTTCGATCGAGTAAATCCTAAAAAACTGTTCACAAAAATGGCTGAAAGAGGTGTGCCCGCATGCATAGTGAGAGTGCTGGCATACTGGTACGCAAATCAAACTATGCAGGTTAAATGGGAACACAGTTTGTCTGCCCCTTTTGGTGTGAGCAATGGTGTCAGACAGGGGAGTATATTGTATGTATGTATTATATTCTTTCTCTTTAACCTGTATATGGACGACCTATCACGGCAACTCACAGAATGTAGGACTGGTTGTATGATTGGTGATAAAAAAGTAAACCATCTGATGTATGCCAATGATTTGGTTGTGCTTTCCCCGAGCAGCGCTGGTTTTCAACAGTTGCTGAATGTCTGCTCTGTATATGGTGCTGAACATGACATAAAATATAATGCCAGCAAGAGTCACGTTCTAATCTGCCGCACTAGAGAGGACCAAAAAATGTCTTTTCCTGATTTCAATCTGTCTAATAATAATATTGCTCCCTGTAAAAAGGTCAAATACCTCGGCCATTTCCTTACAGAGGACATGACAGATGATGATGATATTAGAAGGCAGTGCTGCAAAATGTATGCGCAGGCGAATACTCTTGCTCGCAGATTTCATTCGTGTACAGATGACGTTAAAATATCTTTGTTTAAAGCGTACTGTACACCACTGTACACCGCATACCTGTGGATTAACTACAAGAAAGCAAGTATGAAAAAGTTACAGGTTGCGTATAATGATGCATTAAGAATCTTACTTAAAAGACCTCGATGGTTAAAGGGATAGTTCAACATTTTGGCAAATTGGCCCATTGCCATAATTGCTATAGTCATAGCAGTAGGTTCGTTACCTTTAATTGTCGGTGCAAGCTGTTTTTAGTACAGCGGAGCGCAGCAGCTGGCTGCTCAGAGCTACGCTATGGAGGCTAAGGGAATTTCTTGGTTTCCCTCATCAAACTCATCAAATACAAAATCCCAAAACTCCACAGCGCTTTTGTAGACAAGTTGTGAGCTGCACAACCACCACGCTATGAGATAATGACGGAACGATACGAAACGGAGCCGTTTTCGAGGTAAATTCATACAAAACCGCTGATGCGCGTTGCGTTCAGGGACAGTTTTTCAGCAAGCAGTCTCCGTATTTACCCTGTATTTACCTCGAAAACGGCTCCGTTTCGTATCGTTCCGTCATTATCTCATAGCGTGGTGGTTGTGCAGGTCACAACTCGTCTACAAAAGCGCTGTGGAGTTTTGGGATGTTGAATTTGATGAGTTTAATGAGGGAAACCAAGAAATTCCATTAGCCTCCATAGCGTAGCTCTGAGCAGCCAGCTGCTGCGCTCCGCCGTACTGAAAATAGGTTACACCTACAATTAAAGGTAATGAACCTACTGCTATGACTATAGCGATTATGGCAATGGGCCAATTTGCCAAAATGTTGAACTATCCCTTTAAGTGCGAGTGAAATGTTTGTAAATGCACGTGTCAACACCTTTAATGCAGTATCAGAAACCTGATGTATAGATTTATGTGTCGGCTCGATGCCTCAGAAAACCAGATAATCAACAGTTTGTCATCATGTATCAATCTCTGTTCTGGAGACACTGGTACAGTTGTCTCTTTTTAACTTTATAGTAATTCTATTTTTGATATCAGTGGTGTAAATTTCTATTTCTATGTTTTAGCTTTTCTTATTGTCTGTGTTGTGTTGTCTGTTGTTGTGCTGTATTGTGTCTTGTGTTGTGTTCTTTTTGCTATGGACCCAGAGTCTGAAATAAAGAAATATATATATATTAATTAATCTCCTGCTTTTATTCTTTATTCAGATTGGACAACTGCAGTTTGTCATTGATCAGCTGTTCTTCGCTGGTCTCAGCTCTGAAGTCCAACCCCTCCCACCTGAGACGCCTGGACCTGAGCTGGAACGACCTGCAGGATTCAGTAGTGAAGCATCTGAGTGGTTTTCTGGAGAGTCCAGACTGTCGACTTGAGACTCTGAGGTCAGTTCACTGACTGTTACTGTTGTAGATCTTAGATCTTTGATCCACAACTGAACCAGCCGCGTAGGCACGGGTGGGCATGGGTGGGAAAACGCCACCCAACAGAAAACCCTGCCCACCTAGACAGTTTGCACCAGTTATTGGACATCGTATATGAACAAATGCAAATACGCGCCTGTGCTCTAACAGCCACCTTTTAATTAGCTAAACGCCCAGGCGATTAAGTGTTTACATAGTCTTGCACAGAATTTTTTTTTTAGCAGCATTTCACTGGCTCTCACCTCTGTCAGTCAGCCCCTCCTCTCGCTCTCTCCCTTGCATGCAGGCGCGCACGCACACACACACACACACACACACAAACACAAACACGATAGGTCGTGCTGGACTGCTAATAGAGAAAGACAAATAGATAAATGCGCTAATTGTAGCCTACAGTGTTGAAATTACAACGATCAGCCCTGCGGCAAAAAAGTAGTTATGTTCCAGTGGTCCTATGACCTCCTTGCTCTGTCCTGAGATGAAGGAGAACCTGTGTTTACTAAAAAACACACAAACAAAATTGTCTGTGAACCTCATGTAAATGTCAGGGTTGTATTGCTCTATGCCTCACTACAAACACACAGACATACCAGGCGAGTGGGCCAGTTTTGCAAATAATGTAAATAATATGCCATAGTTAGAGCCTTGATTATTTTTCCCCTAATCCCCAAGACCAGACTGAACAGCTATATAACATTTAAAAACAACTTCATAATACTTGTCTGTGTGTTTACTGTATATATGTGTGAAATTTCCGTTTTTTATTTCCCCTTCTATATTTGGTCGTATCAATTTTTCTATATTCATATGAAAGAAAGGATTTAAAATACTTTGTATTGTACCTCACAGGGTTGAGGATTTATGAGAATTCATACACAAAGAGACCAGGCGAGAGGAAAATAGAAGAACATTCCATAGACCATGTAGGCTATAAACTGTGTTTCATCCCCCTGGTACTGGGATTGGAACGCGTATTATAGCATACAGTAGTTGTGTGCTGTAAGATGGGTTCCAATCCCCTGGCACTGTAGTTATTATGTAGGTGCGTTCGTCAGCCCTCTGGTAGGCTACTGTTATTATGTAAGTAGGCTATAAGCTGTCAATCTCCTGGGGAAAGGTTTCTGCCCACTCACTTTAATGCATGCCCACCCACCAGCTAATTTCTGGCTACGCTACTGAACCTAACCTGAGTGATCTTCACTCAGAACTTGAATCACTGACTTTGATTGAATTGATGTGTGACATTGACATTTGAAATAGTGATTGCTGAATATTTGCAGTTGTTCTCTTGTTTTCCCCCATGTCTTTTTATTGGGCATTTATATTTATTTATATTATATACAAAAGTTTTCGACCGAATGGTCTTCTTCAGGTGCTCAGAACAATAGAACACACACTATATCTATATATGGAGATATGGACCACATGAGTTGCAGGTAGGGATGTAACGATACACTCAACTCATGAACTTAACGATTTTTTGTTCACGATTACGATTTTCTCACGATTCTTTTTAAATCAAAATAAGCTACAGACAAATTATGACCTAATCAAATGATATTTTATTCATAAGAGAAAGTGCAACTGAAATAGTCTGAAAAATTCACCTTTCATTACAGATACACTGCACATCACCATTTATCACCTTTTATCACAAGTAAAACTGGTCTTATTTACAAATAGTCGTTCAATTAAAAAAAAATCTAATAGTTTATGAGACAATTTCATTGGTTGATTGGTCTGAGGAAAAACAAAAAGAAAGAACACCCATGGTGAAGCAGAGGAAACGGGGCCTTGAAAGTCTTTTCTGGAATAAAAATTCCAGAACAGATGGTGACACTTAAAGCAGAACTATGCAAGTCGGCCGGAAATAGCTCTCTCCTTCTTTGGTTTCTCTTTTTTTCCCCTCTCCGGAGCTCCCCCACAGTTCTGGGAGGCACATGTCACTGTCGTAAAAAAAAAAAAAAAGTTTTAGCTAGCTTTAGCTTCAAGTGTCCTGACAGGAGAGGCTGACACGAAGAGACAGTAAATCATCTCTGGACCTGGTAACGTTACCGAGTCCAGACCACCGGTCCAGACCGCCCGTGACACCGCGTCTTAACTGAGCAGCGGGCCGTGTCCCGGTGGAAGTAACGTTAGACCGGGAGAAAATGACTGAGTGGGCCGATCAGTAACAGTGCTAAAAACGTTTTTTTTTTTTTTCACACAATGCATGGATGGAAACGCGCTGGCCGCGAGGAACGGGAGTTAACGGGATGTAAACGGGAATGGTATCGGGGTGGATTATTAACAGTTAAACAGTTGGAGCTGGATGATTGCTGCTGCTGGCTGTTTTGGACACAAGAGTGAAGGAAAGAACATATTTCCTGGACTTTGATCAAGCTGTGTGCGGAGGACTGTGATCAGGTTGCTTTTTATTATTTTTGAGGTGTTGTGGTTTAGATGCTGCTGTGAAACCTGTAGTTTGGTGAACACTGTGTGGATGAGAGGGGCTGTTTGGTCGGACATTGTGTTGATGAGGGAGACTGTGGTGATGAAGGTTATTTATTACACTCAAAGCCGATGTTTACATCAGATCGCTGCTGTGTGTGTGTGTGTGGTGGTTCCGCGTCTCTCTCCCCGTGGTGATTTTCACCTGCGGTCGGAGCAGGATGCGCTGAAAACTGAAAACTGACGGAGTAACGTCAGGTTGTAGTCGGTTGATCCGGTGAATGATCAACTTTCCTTACTCTTAGTTTTCCTCTGGATGTAAACATGCTGTAAGAGACGATTACACAGACGCTGAAGCCGGAGTTTAGCAGAGGAGTCTCTGCTGTTAGCTCCGCTAGCCACGGCAGCCGTACGGCTCCTTTTTAGCTGTAATTAATGAAAACAAACAGTTTTTTCTTTTTCTACGTTTTAACACTGTAAAACTCGTTGTCACATGAAGGAGCAATACATCAGTGGTCTCCCCGGTGTCAACTCTGATCCTGTGCCTTCACAGTTTAATTTTTCACCGTCTCTGTCTGTAATTCTCATTCACTTTCACTGTCTACCAGCGGAGCCAACCAATCCAGTGAGGTCATACACTGACGTCAAACAAAGATGGCTGCACACTAGCTAAAAAATGCAAAATTAAACTTCACATTTTTCCTAAATGTTTACGTTTTTTGTGTTAGTTTGACAATTTTTAAGCACACTGGAAATACATTTAATTAATTATATTAATTTGGCTGGATGTTTATGTCCTCTTTAACCTCCAGAGGCCTAAACCAGGAGTATGTTAAAAAGCATTTTCTTTAGGCTCTTCCAAGCAGGATTTTAATTTTTGTTCTGTAACAATCAATGATGTTCTTAACTCATTGAGTGCCACGCTCCTTTCCAAAGTTTTAGTCAAGTGTACCGGCAATTTAGACCATTTTTGACGATTTTTGTAGAGCCACAGTGTATTCTATATTATTGCCACCAACACATACTGTAGCTCAATTGAAAGGTTTAACTTAATGCTTCAAGTGGCCACAAACCGTTTGTTTCTAGTCAGGTCAAAGTCAAGCTAAACATGGCTGGGTTTCACCAAAATCCCTCCTTTTTTTCTAGAAAAGGAGATAGAGCGTCTTTTATGAAAGCTGCTCTGTTTGTGCCTGTCGCTCTTCTCACACTCGCATTTCTGGATCAAAGGGCTCGTATAAGATAAATATATACAACAATTGTTGTTCTATTCACAAAACCACCATCGGGGGCGGGGGGGGCGCCACTAAACAACAATAACACAGACGCACCGTGCCGTGTCACAGCTTCTCGCCGCGGAGCGTGAGGGTCAGTCGGCCACCGCGGCTCGGGAACACCGGTCCCGCCGGTGGTCGCGGTCCTTCTGTGGTACGGGTCGGTGATGCCGGTCTGCTTTGGCCCAGAGACCATCAGATTTTACCGCGGGAGGACTTTGGGGAGGACACGGTGTTGCTCCAGATGAAGACCGGGCGGACTGTCGGCTGAGAGCTTCCTGTTTCTGCTCCGAGCTGCTGCAGCCTCGCGGGTGAGAGCAGAGCAGCTGCTGCATCTGCATGCAGAACTCCGTTTGCAGAAGCCGAGTTATGATAAAAACTTCCAGATCATGAGCTGTCATGTGACTTTGATCGTCATCTATTTCAGTTCTCCTCGTCGTAGAGTCCCCAAATTTACATATAATGTGTATTAAGGTGTCTATTTTCATAATTAAAAAAAAAAAGCAAAAAACGAAAAATCTCGTTTTTGGCACTCAACGCATGGGAACGAAAAACGAGAAATTATGTGGTTGGCACTCAATGAGTTAATTATGTTATTATGTGATGTTGGATGTTGTTTATTCGTGTATTTAAATAGATAAACAAATACATTATAGGCCTACATCAATAGATGATTGAATATCAACAGTTTAAAAAAATTAAATACATAATATACAGCAGGGCAATATCAGTCACAACAAATACTACTGATATTAGTATTTTTGGTTACAGAAGTTAATACATTTATAATTGATCAAAAAGCTAAGCTAGCAGCAAAAAAAAAGAATAAAACTGCTGATCTTCCTATAAAGTTATGCAGGGAATGTCATCATCTGTAGCGAGTATGAGCTGAGTGATTGAATTAATACAAAATACAAACACAATATTTCAGTTTAGCATTGGCTGATACATCAACTTGTTTAATCAAATAGGCCTACTGGCTAGCATGCTACATTATGTTCAGCATGCTTCTTTACAAGTTACCAAAACCAGCATATCACTCATCACCCCGAACACTTAAGTTATGTTACATGAATATAACCCCAGATCTGACTTCACTGTGAGGTCAAAGTGAAGAATGTCCTGAAAGCTCATCAACTCTGATAGGCCTATATCAATAGATGATTGAATATCAACAGTTTTAAAACATTAAATACATAATATACAGCAGGGCAATATCAGTCACAATGAATTAGAAAAACAGCATGGAAAAATGAGAAAAAACTACAACATATTCTTCAGAACTTGTACTTTTAAAAATACAATTATGTTTTTAAAAGTACAAGTTCTGAAGAAATATGTTGTAATCATACACAGGTTCTCCTGATTGCTTGTTCCATGCAGTTATTAAATTACTGAAATATAATAAAGTATTTCATGTAAAAGAAGTTATGTTCCTTATTTTATTTTATTTTATTTTACATCAAGTTTTCAATGGTAAAAATATGGGTCCCTTAAGAAAAAGGTTGGGAACCACTGTTCTAAATGATGTAAAATTTGTCCAGAAACACAGAGTTGTATTAATTCTTCAATTGAGTCCAGACTTATTTTCCTGTATACCGTAAAACTTCAAATAATGGCCGAGTCCCAATTTGCTGCCGGCCCCAATTAACCGCCAGGTGTAGCAAAATATTTTTCGTATTAAACGGCCATCCCAAGTAAGCGCCGGGTCAAACGTTGTCTTTATGGTTGCCAAAAATTATTCTATGCAAATATAGCGTGCCTAAACACAAATAACCTTAAACTAATTGAAAGGGTGTCTCGAGACATTAAAGACGGCCGAGGACCGACGAGATGCCTCTTGGCTGGTTGCTCCTGCCTGGTCTGTCCACTCCTCTCATCTGCACTTCAGCACCTGTCCTGGGATGCACCGTGTTGGCTCGGCTCGCTCCTCGTTTTAAATGACTTACTCCTTTTAAAAGTAGCGTAAACAATTTACTTTTTTTAATTAGTTACCTTACGTTGCATTATAATTTGTTACTTCATTCCCTCAAAAAAAAAAGGGACGGTGGAGCGAGCCAACACAGGTGCTGAAGTGTGGGAGAGGAGTTGAGAAACCATTCCCGTTTTTACATTTTCCTAAATGTTTATGTTTTTTGTGTTAGTTTGACAATTTTTAAGCACACTGGAAATACATTTAATGAATTATATTAATTTGGCTGGATGTTTATGTCCTCTTTAACCTCCAGAGGCCTAAACCAGGAGTATGTTAAAAAGCATTTTCTTTAGGCTCTTCCAAGCAGGATTTTAATTTTTGTTCTGTAACAATCAATGATGTTCTTAATTATGTTATTATGTGATGTTGGATGTTGTTTATGCATTTGCGTCTATTTTGGACTATATACACGGCTTTTACTCTTTTTCCTCATGATTATGAATTTCTTGATTATAAATAGGTTCCCACTGACAATATGTGATTGTGTGTTTACCAAATCAAAGTTTTTCCACTGTCCTAACACACAGTGAGACAACTTCAAGCTGAAGGATGTGCCCCTCACCTTCAGGCTTGCCCCCTCTTATCCAATTGGACCACACATCAACACACCTGTGACCCATGTGGTCCATGTCTCCATATAGATGAGTGTTCTATTGTTCTGATAGCACCTGAAGAAGACCATTCGGTCGAAAACGTTTGTGTGCAATAAAAGTCACTGTGAAACTACTAGTGTGCGGGCATACCTTCTCTTTCTCCATGACATTTTTTATTGCCCTGCACCTCAAGAAAGCATGATGTGCATATAAAAAACCTTTGCTTTTCCCATTTATAATACAAACACATTGATAACAGAACACACAGAACCCATTCATGAAATACTGGGACCAATCAAAATAATTAAAGAATAAAATAACTGAATCACCAAGTGACCAAGTAAACCAGTAAGTAATAGGTTGACCTCCCTCACCTTCCCCACCCCCTAGTCCCCATTACTGGTGACCAGCAGATCAACCAGCAGTTGTTGTTCTGTGAGAGAGAGAGCGCGTCAATAACTGCGAAAGAGCGCTATGCGGAGATGAATGAACGGAACGATGTTGCAGCTTCAGGTGCTCGTTCATCGCCGTGGTGCTGCTGTGGTACAGCATGTGTTTTTCTGCTGCACGTGTTACAGTCTATATGGTTCACAACCCGACGGTGTGTTGTACCTGTCGACGTATTTACGTCATCGACGTAATCGATTAGGTCGATTAATCGGGACAGCCCTACAATAATGTCTGTTCACTTCAGTTCAACCTTCACACACACTCGTATTTCTCTCAGTCAGACGACTCATGTTTTCTAGAAACTCTGGAGAAAATGTCCAGTATCAGCTCATCAACTCACTTCATCTCTATCACAACAATGTGCACACAGCTCACAACTCATGTTTGGACAAAGACACTGAAATTCACCTGCTGAAGAAAAAACTGTTCTTTCTGATCAATCAATGAATTTATCTTCTTCTGTTATTCTTTATTCAGATTGGAGTGTTGCAGCTTGTCAGAGATCAGCTGTTCTTCTCTGGGCTCAGCTCTGAAGTCCAACCCCTCCCACCTGAGAGAACTGGACCTGAGCAACAACGACCTGCAGGATTCAGACGTGAAGGATCTGAGTGGTTTTCTGGAGAGTCCAGACTGTAGACTGGAGACTCTGAGGTCAGTTCACTGACTGTTGTATCTGATCCACCTACAGTGGATTAAAGTGAACTTAAAAAATATACTTTCTGCTGAAAACATTAAATTGAAATAGATTTTTTTCTTTGTTTCTATATTTAGATTTTAATGCAACTTGAGCAGGACATGTCCTAAAAACAAAAAACTCTTCTTCTAAATTATCTGTGACAATCAAAAAAGAGAGTGAGACCGAGTCCGAATTGAGTAGAGCTGCAACTGTCTAGTGGAAAGGGGTGCAAACTGGTAGTGGAAACCCTGCTTTAAATTGTTAATGACATCATCATCTAAAAAAAAAAAAGGTTTTGTGGGATAAAGGGGCAAATTAAGTACGATTATTCTTCTTTCTGTTCTGTTTCATTCAGATTTGGGAGTTTTTTTGTTTTTATTATAGCCTATTTCAATGCATGATAATTTTTCGGACTGATTCATTGTCCGATATTGCCGTGTATCTCGCTTTCAGAGAAATGCAACTTCTTTCCCCACTTTCCGTCCGTCTTCCACTGACGTCACTCAACAAATTTCCAGAGCACACATGGCTACTTAATATGTTCGTGCTGATTTTCATTGACCATATGGTTGTGTTTGGCCATTTAGAGGGCGGAATATGAGGCGTGTTCACATCCGCACTTTTCTTGGGTGCGGTGTGATTTATCAATGGAAATTGCGGAGTTTGATAGATCTGAAAAGGGTGTAAATATTTTGGGTGTGCAACATTTTTGGCTTTTCACCGTACGTCAAAATTTAGTAGCACTTTTACACCCTTTTTGATAAATGAGGCCCCAGGTCTCCTGTAGGGCCCGACCGATTTATCGGCGAGCCGATTAAATCGACCGATTATAGCCCGTTTGAGAATAATCGGTAATCGGCCAAAACTCGTCGATTGTCGCCGATATTTTCAGAAATAAAATGCAGGGAATAAGACTTGGTTTTACTTTGAAAATGTTCCCCCATTTAAAAAGATCCCCGACATTAGGATATTTATCCTGTAGAGGGCGCATCCAACTCCATCCACTAACCACCTCACAGCACACAGCAGAGTGACTGATCTGCAGCAGGACACGCTCTGCCATAGCCTTGTCACTCACACACATCACACAGCTTATTAACAACTTGATTAGCCTAACTGTTAACTGTCTCAAAACCAGTGTTGCCCCTGGCTTTCTTTTTACTTTTTTTTTTGTGAATTAATTAATTAATGCTCGTGACTCCGGCCGTGTTGGGTCCGAGATTCAACAAGCCGGCCGGGTTTTACAGTTGTTACCGGCAGTATGCCCGTTTATCACCAATAAACACAGTAGATGAGGTGGGTGAGTGACTGAGCTCAGGCTGCGTAAGACGGGGTGTGGGGAGGAGGGGGGGTCTCTGACTGCAGCGGGACTATCATGTCTCTGCTCCGTTACATTGAGGCTGGCCGCCGGTGAGCGCTTTTGAGACCGGCTAGTCGTTGAAAACAGCGGTGATAAGTGCTTCCACTTCGAGATCAACAAACCAGAAACGTCTGGAACAACATTGGAAAAAGTTGCTTTTGATAAAAATAAAAAAAAAGAGAGAGAGCGAGAGAGAGACCACCGTGCCGTGTAAAAACAACAACAACAACAACAAAAAAGTGTCACGTGTCATGACTTCCTGTATCTGGCCCTTCAAAATAAAAGCCCCTTTTCATATAGGGTTCAGTCATATTGATTTTGACTTAATTTTGACAAGACAGGGCTCCAAATGTTTTGTTTTTTTTCCTGCGACCAAGACCAATGCTTGGTATACTATTTTGGGGCAGCCCTAATTTATATATTATATAAAATACATAGATATTACTTAAATTAATACAATTTTAAAACTTTATTTAAATAAAAAATAATCGGCCGATTAATCGGTTATCGGATTTTCCCCCCCCTAATAATCGGCATCGGCATCGGCCCCAAAAAATCCATATCGGTCGGGCCCTAGTCTCCTGTAACAACCCTGAACTGTTAACTGATAACCATCACCAGTTATCTCAATTTCTGTGCTGATAATGTTGTTGAAACATAAGATGTTAGGATTTATCCTAATAACAAGCCCTGGGTCAATAAAATATTTAAACATATCCTTAATCCAAAGAAAATAGCATTCAAGGAGGGTGACCGGCAAAAAGTGAAAGATCTCTAGACAGTGTTTCCTCTAGAATTTTTTTTAGGCCCGGTGGTACCCACGGAAAAACCGTGAACAGACGAGGCGTGTGGGACAGCATGCACCCCCCCTCTATTAAATATAAAAGAGGCCCACATCAGGGTTCGATGTTAAGGTTTTTTCCTACTTGTCCTGTCGGGCAAGTACTTCTCAAATCTACTTGCCCCATCTAATGCTATTTCACATTATTTGACCAATAGCAGTTACACCCTCCATGCCCTATCTGAACAGGTGAGCCACCTGTTTAATGCCTGATCACAGTTGAAATTTTGAACTGAAGGGCCTTTAATGGCCAAAAACATTAACCTGGACAACATTTTAACTCATTGAGTTAACAGATAGCTGGCTCCTCCAATCAGATTTTGTATTCACATGCTGCAGTAGACAGTGGACAATTTAACTTCAGTATTAATTCAGTATTTAAAAAAAAATGTTGGTCTTCTGAAAAGTATGTCCATCTGCTCTCAATAGGCCTACTTGGTTGGGGCTTTTTGAATTGAACTACTGGAAATACCTTTCCATGTTAATCTAGTTTATTGAGACGCCCCTGTAAAACTCAACACGTTAGCTCAACGGTATGGTTAGTACTAAACTGTAACAGGTCAGGACGTCAGGTGACTGTTACTGCGTGCATCTGCCCCGAGTCCGAAACAGCAGCGGCGTTGATGAAGCAGCGTCACGCCGCTCACGTCACTGAAACACTCGGTGAAATCGCCGATTGAATGCGACGAGCCGCGAGCGACGTACAGCCTATCTCACCTGGTAGAGCAAACACCCACTGCAGTGACCCAGTTCGATTCCACCTGACAGTCCCTTTGCTCCGTGTCAATCCCTCCTCTCACTCTCACTCTTTCTCCCCCCTCCCCTGTCTCTCTCGCATGATGCGCGTCTGTCGCCTGTGATATTTTTTTCTTTTTTCCACGGCACCATAGTTTACTTGTTATAGGCTAGGCAAGGCAAGGCAAGGCAATTTTATTTGTAACAACATCCTCTGTCCTTAGACCCTCACATCGACTGAGGAAAAACTCCATGGAAAACCCTTTTAACAGGGAAAAATCGGAGAAACCTCAGGGTGAGCAACAGAGGAGGGATCATCACCCAGGACGGACAGACGTGCAATAGATGTTGTTACAGACAAGAAAACAGTTTACAGTTTATGTCACAGAATGTACGAAATATGGAAATGTTAGCAGGAGTTGATGAAGGCAGCCTCTGGTGGGGGGGGGCAGGGAGAGCTGACCAGCTCGATGGGAGGACTGGGTAGCAGACTGGTCCATGGGAAGGGAGGGGAGGCCGGTCTAATAGCAGGGGAAAGGGTGGGAGGAGGGGTGATGCAGGCGGCGGCTGGTGCAGAGAGATGGAGCTCCGGTGGATCTGCGGAAACACAGAGAGAGTGCGAGACACCAAGGCCAAACTACAAAGTACAACAGAAAATGACAGTTCAAAAATATACTGAGGAGAGGAGAGGAGAGGAGGGGAGAGGAGTGGAGAGAGGAGGAGAGGAGAGGAGAGGGCTCTGTGTAACCAGATGTGTCCCCAGCAGTCTAAGCCTATAGCAGCGTATCTATAAAATGGTTCAGAGCTACCTGAACCAGCCCTAACTAAAAGCCCTGTCATAAAGGAAGGTCTTAAGTCTAGACTTAAATGTAGTTAGAGTGTCTGCCTCTTTGACCCATGGAGAGAGCTGGTTCCACAGTAAAGGAGCCCGGTAACTGAAGGCTCTACCTCCCAGTCTGTTTTTAGAGATACTGGGAGTCACTAACAGACCTGCATTCTGGGAGCGGAGTGCTCTGGTAGGACAGTAAGGAATGATTAGTTCTTTAGGATGGAGCTTTATCATTAAGAGCCTTATAAGTCAGCAGAAGGATTTTGAAGTCTATTCTAAATCCTATAGGAAGCCAGTGGAGAGAAGCTAAAGTGGGAGAGATGTGCTCTCTCTTCCTAACTCCTGTCAAAACCCTCGCTGCGGCCAGCTGGAGACTCTTTAGAGAGTTTTTCGGACATCCTGACAGGAGAGAGTTGCAGTAGTCTAGCCTAGAAGTGATAAATGCATGCACTAGTTTCTCAGCATCACTCTGGGAGAGGATATTCCTAATCTTAGTGATACTGCGCAGATGGAAGAAGGCGGTCCTAGTCACGTGTTTTATGTGGGAGCTGAAGGAAAGGTCCTGGTCAAAAATGACTCCAAGGTTCCTCGCAGTTGTACTCGGGGTCAGGGTGATGCCATCTAGAGTAGCGATCTGATTAGAGAAAGTGTCCCTGAGATGTTTAGGTCCAAACACGATGACCTCAGTTTTATCTGAATTCAGTAGCAAGAAGTTAGAGGACATCCAGGATCTAATGTCTTTCAGGCAGTCTTTCAGATTGATGAGGCGGCTTCTGTCATCTGGCTCCATGGACAAGTAGAGTTGCGTATCATCCGCATAACAGTGAAAATTGATTGAATGCTTCCGGATGATGCCACCTAATGGGAGCATGTAAAGAATGAAGAGGATTGGCCCTAAGACTGAACCCTGCGGTACACCATGCGTAACTCTGCTGTACTCTGAATGGTCGTTATTAACATTAACAAATTGAAACCTGTCAGATAAGTATGACTTAAACCATTTTAGGGCAGGTCCTTTGATCCCAATTTCATGATCCAGCCTCTGCAGCAGGATGCTGTGGTCGATGGTGTCGAATGCAGCACTGAGGTCCAAAAGTACAAGAACAGAGACGAGACCTCTGTCTGAAGCTATAAGAAGATCATTAGAGACTTTGACAAGTGCTGTTTCAGTGCTATGGTGTTCTCTGAATCCAGATTGGAAAGCTTCAAAGAGCTCGTTGCTGTGCAGATGTTCATGTAGCTGCTCCAGGACAATCTTCTCGAGGATCTTAGAGATGTAAGGAAGGTTGGATATAGGCCGATAGTTGGCTAGGACATCTGGGTCAAGAGAAGGTTTTTTAAGTAAAGGGTTAATGACAGCCACCTTGAAGGCCTGTGGCACGTAGCCTGTGACTAAGGAAAGATTGATTTGGTTCAGAAAAGAAATGTTAATTAAGGGGAAGACATCCTTAAGTAGTCTTGTCGGGACTGGATCCAACAGACATGTGGCTGACTTGGAAGAAGTAATTGCAGAAGTTAAGTCTGACAGGTCGATGGGAGAGAAGCTGTCCAAGTGTGTACCAAGTCTGGGAGGTGCTTCTATGGGTACCGTAATCTGTGCTCCATTACTGGCAATTTTCGTTCTAATATTAACAATCTTTTCGGTAAAGAAAGTTAGGAAATCATTACTGCTGAGAGTTGGAGGGATGGATGGCTCAACGACACTATGGTTCTTGGTTAGCCTGGCCACAGTGTTGTAGAGGAACCTGGGGTTGTTCTTATTCTTTTCTATTAAAGATGAATAGTAATTGTTTCTAGCATTACGGAATTCTTTTTTATATATTTTCATTTCATTTCAAACCTTTATTTATTCAGGGAAGCCAATTGAGAGCAAGCTCTCTTTTACAATGACGCCCTGATCACAAATATAGAACAACACACAAAACAGCAACACCAATCAACACACACAACAGCGACACCAATGAAGCATCCAGCATAAGAGCAAAAATAAAACACAATTATAAACAGTCCACAGTGTAATCATCGGGTGTCAGATTTTAAAGATACCTTAAAGATACCTTAAGCAGACACAAGGAAAAACAACTTACAACTTATGGTTGAGGGTCTCAGCTTCAGGAAAAGTAAGTACATTCAATATGAAAGACAAGGTCTAAAAGACTCCTGAAGGACTCCACAGAAATAAACTGTTTAAGTTTTAGCGAGTCCTGCAGTTTATTCCACTTGTCTGGGGCAAAGAAACTGAAAGCTTTCTTTCCTCCCTCTGTATTTACCCGTGGAATATCTAACCTAATGTATGATGCTGAGCGGGTGGGTCTAGGTTGACTCAAGTGCAACAAGGACATATTAATAAACTATCCTTCCAGGCTAGACGGTCTTCCTCATGTTGGCTGGAATGTGTTTTCCTTTCCAGCTGTCTGGTCTTCTGTTTCAAAGCGCGCAGGTTTGGGCTGTACCAGGGAGCTATTCTTTTCTGGTTGATAACTTTCTTTTTCAGGGGAGCTACAGCATCAAGTGTCCCAAGGAGTGCTGCTGCAGTGCTATCCACAAGATAGTCCACCTGTGTGGGGGTGAAACCAGCATAACTGCCCATAATATTGTTACAGGATGTGGCAGCAAGCTCTGCTGGAATAAGCTCTTTAAATCTAGAAACAGCAGTGTCAGATAGACATCTACTGTAGCGGGATTTTTTCCCAGGTAGGATATAATTTGTTAAAGTAAATTAAAATGTTATTAAAGAATGGTCAGACAGGACGGGGTTCTGAGGAAGAACTGTGACATGGTCAGCTTCTATTCCATAAGTAAGTACTAAGTCAAGGATATGATTAAAAGTGTGAGTGGGTTTGTTTACCCTCTGAGAGAAGCCGACTGAATCCAAAAGTGACTTGAATGCAGTAGCCAGACAATCATCATCGACGTCCACATGAATGTTAAAGTCACCCACTATAATGACTTTGTCTGAGCTCATTGCTAAATTTGACAGAAAGTCAGGGAATTCTTCTAGAAACTCAGAATAAGGTGCAGGAGGACGATACACTACAGCAAGTAAGAGTGGTTTTTCTGCTTTCCAGTCTGGGTGAGAGAGGCTGACAGTAAGGCTTTCAAATGTATTATATGAACTATTAGGTCGAGGGTTGATAAGCAGATTTGACTGATAAATAGCAGCCACTCCTCCTCCTCTGCCAGTGTTATGAGGCACATGACAGTTAATGTAACTAGGAGGGGTAGATTCATTCAAACTAACATATTCATCTTGCTGCAACCAGGTCTCAGTGAGTGTTAATATATCAATATGGTGGCTTGTAATTAAGTCATTCACTAGGAGAGACTTGGATGGGAGAGAACGAATATTGAGCAAACCACATTTAATAGTTCTATTAGTTTGGCTTGCTGGAGCAGTGGTTTTGATTTTAACTAAGTTGCTATAAACAACTCCTCTAGATTGGGGTTTAGGTTTAGACAGCCTCGAGGCAGACACAGTTTCTATAGGCTGGGTGGGTGACAACACGAAGGAACCAGCAGAGGGGCGTGTTAAACTGCGGCTCTGCCTGCTAGTCTGAACTCTGGGTGCTTGTCAGGGATTAGCATGGCTAATAAAGTGCCCTATATTCCTAGATAGGAGAGATGCGCCATCCAAAGTAGGATGGACGCCATCTCTACGAATCAGACCAGTCTTTCCCCAAAAGGAGGTCCAGTTATCTATGTAAACCACGTTGTTATCTAAGCACCACCTAGACATCCAACGATGGAATGAACGCATGCGGCTAAACATATTGTCACTCGCTAAATTGGGCAACGGGCCAGAGAAAATTACGGAGTCCGACATTGTCTTTGCAAAGTTGCACACCAAAGCCATATTAACCTTAGTTAACTCCGACTGGCGAAGCCGGGTGTCATTAGCGCCGACATGGATTACAATCTTACTGTATTTAATCTTACGTTTACATGCCAGCAGCTTCAGATTAGCCTCAACGTCGCCCGCTCTGGCCCCTGGGATGCACTGTATGCTCGCTGGAGTCTCTACCTTCACGTACCGTAAAATGGAGCTGCCAATGACTAATGCCGACTTCACAGCGGAGCTGTGAGCAACAGAGTCGACATGTTGAGTTACGTTCTCAGCGGGTGTGTCGCTGAGTGGGGAATAGTAGTTGGAGACGTGAAGGGGTTGGTGGGCCAACCAGTCCCTCCAGGATTTCGCGGGCTTTTTTTGTGATTGTTGCGGCCTAAAATGCCTGATTTTGCGGCCACATTTTGAAAAAATTGCGGTGCATGTTGCGATGTTTTAAGCGCCTTTGTTGCGATTAAATTACGGGAGACAGCGAAAGTTGCAGAAAAAAAGTTGCAGTTTTGTTCTGAATAATTAAAAATCTAAGGAAAATTTAAAATTTTGAAATGTCACAAAATAATGTGAGGTCCTGTTAAACCAGCAATTTTCCACTTGTTAAGAAAGACACATGAAAATGACATAGAGTTGAAAGTTGTTTTACTTTTAATTAAAATGTTTGTTTAAAAATCGTGGTAAAAGAACTGTTTTAAAATGCCATTAAAACAGTCCAGTCTTTGAATAAAAAGGGAAGGGTGGCTACTCAAGTCCAGGGCCAGGGCCTTAGGATGGGGGAAGGGGCACCTGGCCGCCGGCTGCTCTGCTCCGGCCCTGCAGTGGCGCACTCATTGGATTCCCCCTCGGCGAGTGCTGCGCGGGGTTGACACAGCCTCGGGTGGTCAACCAGGACAACTCACACACTCAACACGTTCAACTCAGCTTGTGTTCCTTTACTTATCACTTTGTGCACGTTGTATCAAGTTTCTTGCCGTCAGCCCAGCCACGCTGTTCCTCCGTGGACTCACTTTCAACCACCGCTCTGTCCAGACTCGCACTCTCTGCTGTGTAACTCGCGGAAAGCACCGACAATTGGTCCAATTTGCGGAAAAGTTGTGGTGATTGTACAAAATTGCAAGATCGCAAACATTTGCGGGGATTGGCTGAATTTGCGTTAATTCTTGCGATCGCAACATCGTGAATTCCTGGAGGGACTGGGTAACACGGGCTTATTGCGTCTATGTTTCCCTCGGTTTGTCACCCAGCCGGACTGGCTAGTTCCCGGCTGCACGGGGGCTGGGGGGGGAACTGCTAGCGGCGGCTAGGCTAGGTGGCTCCGCACCGGCTAAGCTGGACTGTGAAGCTACTGTAGCTGGACTATCCTCCATGGTGCGGAGCCGGGACTCTAACTCGCTGAGTCTGGCCTCCAGAACTACAAACAAGCTACACTTATTACACTTACCATTATCACTAAAGGAGGCAGAGGAGTAGCTAAACATCTGACACACAGAGCAGGAGAGGGAGGGAGAGGAGGAGGGAGAAGCCATAGCTAGTATGCTAAGCTAAGCTAGTGGACCTGTGGCAAATACAACAAGTTGAATGGGGAAATACAAAGAAAGTCCTGTTAAAGACTTAAGTGACAGAAAGTTGTGTAATGTAGCAAAATGTGCTGTACACTGGTGCTTAAAGTGATTAAATTGGCAGAACACTAGACGGAGGATTGAGAAAGTCTAACACAACACAGCAACAGTGCAGCAGGCGCAGGCAGGAAATGACGTAACACGCTCACCGTAAGTCTCAAGGAGTCTCGCGTAGCAGGAGGTAAGACCCCTATCTTATACACCTCAACATCCCATAATATGCTCGCACACTCGTATCATTACTAGGCAGCGAAGCAGGTTAACTCACGTTGCAAAACAGCGCTGCAGAGAGCCTCCAAACAGAATGATTATTGATTTCTGAATATGTCGCTTATTTTTTGCCATATTCATTTTTTTTGGCCTGGCGGGGGCTCTCGTTGGCCTGGCGGCCCGCCAGGCCTGTACAATGGTAGGGGAAACACTGCTAGAGAAAGAACTAAGCAATGTGATGATGAACCTGTCAAACTGTCGAATGAGCTGAAAGTTTTCTACTCAAGATTTGGCAAAAACAACCACAGTGATGAATATGACTCTGTATGTGCAGGAATGACACCTGCCCCTGTCACATTGAAGGAACAGGATGTAGTTACAATCCAGCAGGTCAAACCTCACAAAGCCCCTGGGCAGATGGGCTCAAGGGAAGGGTCTTGAAAGAATGTGTCATCCAGTTAGTACCGTTATTTACCTGACTGTTCCAGATGTTCCTCAACACCAGTTTTGTCCCCCAAGCCTGGAAATTGGCAACCATTGTTCCGGTACCCAAAACTGCTCACGCAAACCAATTGCCCTCACTTCTCCATTAGGCAAATGCATTGAGCGTCTAGTGAGCAGCAAGTTCATGGACCCCATGCAGTTTGCCTATAGAGCCAGTCGAGGTATGAAAGATGCCACTCTTACTCTTTTAGATAAAATATTCTGTCATTTAAACAATCCTACTAAAACCTATGTTCGTGTACTTTTTATGGATTTCTCCTCTGCTTTTAATACGGTTCAGCCCCATATTCTCCTGAGACGCTTATGTGACCTGAACGTCAGTAGCAACCTCATTTTGTGGGTCAGGGAGTTTTTGAGAGAGAGACCCCAACGTGTGTTAATAAAATCCTTTCTGACTGTCTTGTCTTGAACACCGGCGTTCTTCAGGGGTGTGTCCTATCGCCTCTCCTATTCTCCCTGTACACAAATGAGTTGCAATGTAACAGCATAACAGCAAAGACCTCTCTCTTATTAAGTATGCTGACGATATGGCCCTGGTCGCCGGCCTGCAGGATGCTTCACACATCAACCAAATTACCACCTGGTTTGAAGACAGTTTCCTTGACCTCAATGTCAGTAAAACCTAGGAGATGTGTTTGGGAGAGAGGGCAGGAGCAGAGGGCATGGGGTCCATCTTCAGGCCTGTTGGCATGAGAGGGGAGGGTGTGGTGCACGTCACTGAGTTTAAATATCTTGGCACAATCATCGATAATAACCTCACTTTCCAGGGAAATGCAGACAACATTTACAAAAAAGCAAGACAGCGGCTCCATCTTCTCAGACAATTGAAGAGCTTTAATGCCAGTAAACAAACGCTGAGAGTGACAAAGTGACAGCTGACGCTCTCTCTGTCTCTCTCTCTCTCCGCATGTGTGTGTGTGTGTGTGTGTGTGTGTGTGTGTGTGTGTGTGTGTGTGTGTGTGTGTGTGTGTGTGTGTGTGTGTGTGTGTGTGTGTGTGTGTGTGTGTGTCTGACTCAATTGGATCTTCTTGAGGTGAAGGGTTGTAGGCTACAAATGCTGAATATTTTGCAGATGGATTTAAAAGTCTGCACTAATGGTATTGACAGGATGCTAGTGTGCCTCTTGCTATAGTGTTATTATTAACTCATTGAGTGCCAACCACGTAATTTCTCGTTTTTCATTCCCATGCGTTGAGTGCCAAAAACGAGATTTCTCGTTTTTTGCTCTTTTTTTTTTATTATGAAACTAGACACTTTAACACACCTTATGTGTAAATTTGGGGGACTCTACGACGAGCAGAACTGAAATAGATGATGATCAAAAACTCATGACAGCTCATGATCTGGAAGTTTTTATCATAACTCGGCTTTTGCAAATGGAGTTCTGCATGTGGATGCAGCAGCTGCTCTGCTCTCACCCGCGAGGCTCCAGCAGCTCGGAGCTGAAACAGGAAGCTCTCAGCCGACAGTCCCGCCCGGTTTTCATCTGGAGCAACACCGTGTCCTCCCCTAGGTCCTCCTGCGGTAAAATGTGATGGTCTCTGGGCCAAAGCAGACCGGCATCACTGACCCGTACCACAGAAGGACTGCGACCACCGGTGGGACCGGCGTTCCCGACCTGCTGTGGCCGAGAGACCATCACATTCCGGTGTTCCCGACCTGCTGTGGCCCAGAGACCATCACATTCCGCGGCGAGAGGCTGTGCCATGGCACGGTGCGTCTGTGTTATTGTTGTTTAGTGGCGCCCCCCCTCCCCCGCCCCCGATGGTGGATTTGTGAATAGAACAATTGCGCGGAACCTTGGAGTCATTTTTGACCAGGACCTTTCCTTCAGCTCCCACATAAAACACGTGACTAGGACCGCCTTCTTCCATCTGCGCAGTATCGCTAAGATTAGGAATATTCTCTCCCAGAGTGATGCTGAGAAACTAGTGCATGCATTTATCACTTCTAGGCTAGACTACTGCAACTCTCTCCTGTCAGGATGTCCGAAAAACTCTCTAAAGAGTCTCCAGCTGGTCCAGAATGCCGCAGCGAGAGTTTTGACAGGAGTTAGGAAGAGAGAGCACATCTCTCCCACCTTAGCTTCTCTCCACTGGCTTCCTGTAGGATTTAGAATAGACTTCAAAATCCTTCTGCTGACTTATAAGGCTCTTAATGATAAAGCTCCAACCTATCTGAAAGAACTAATCATTCCTTACTGTCCTACCAGAGCACTCCGCTCCCAGAACGCAGGTCTGTTAGTGACTCCCAGTATCTCTAAAAACAGACTGGGAGGTAGAGCCTTCAGTTACCGGGCTCCTTTACTGTGGAACCAGCTCTCTCCATGGGTCAAAGAGGCAGACACTCTAACTACATTTAAGTCTAGACTTAAGACCTTCCTCTATGACAGGGCTTTTAGTTAGGGCTGGTTCAGGTAGCTCTGAACCATTTATAGCTATGCTGCTATAGGCTTAGACTGCTGGGAACACATCTGGATACACAGAGCCCTCTCCTCCCCTCCCCTCCCCTCCCCTCCCCTCTCCTCTCCTCCTCTCCCCTCCTCTCCTCTCCTCTCCTCTCCTCTCCTCTCCTCTCCCCTCCTCTCCTCTCCTCTCCTCTCCTCTCCTCTCCTCTCCTCTCCTCTCCTCTCCTCTCCTCTCCTCTCCTCTCCTCTCCTCCCCTCTCCTCCCCTCTCCTCCTCTCCTCTCCTCTCCTCTCCTCAGTATATTTTTGAACTGTCATTTTCTGTTGTACTTTGTAGTTTGGCCTTGGTGTCTCGCACTCTCTCTGTGTTTCCGCAGATCCACCGGAGCTCCATATCTCTGCACCAGCCGCCGCCTGCATCGCACGCATTCGGTTTTAGCAGAGGAATCGGGCCCTTAAATGGCTGGTCCAGAACCCTAGATTTAAAATATGAGATTTGTTTTTGTTCCCCGCTAGACCAGTTCTGAGTTCAGTTTAAGTTTCATACACTCCAGCCATTCTTACCTTGTTACCTTACAATGATAGGAACCTCAGTCAGTACCCAGTCTATGGTCAGTACTCAATGTGCTTTTTATCTGAAACAAATGTTCCCTTCATGTTCTTCTCAGAGTACACCAGAATGCTTATTTTTTGTGTTAAAGTCACAATTTTTTTCTGGGGGGGGGAATGCCCCCAGACCCCCTACAGGGGTTTAGTGACTCACCTTTTGTCACCACTTCTGAGTTTGCAGGCAGTGTGCATCTTCAGGTTTATGCATATGCAGAATCATTTATTGAATAATCAAAGAAACAACATTTTTAGAACAAGGTTCCTTCATCAGGTTTAAAATACAAGGCAAGAAATTACGACAATTTATGAATTTGAATGAAAAAACTCTGTTCACATGTGAATTTAAATACATATTCACATAGGCTACCATCACCATAGTGCATTTGTAAGTTTGAGTGGTAATTGAATTAATTAATTAATTTATCCTTTTTTTTTTTTTTTTTGCAGAGAACGGTTCTCGGCAACCGTTCTCGGGTTGAACCCCCCCACTCACCTCCCCCCCTAGCCAAAGTTTTTTCCTGCAGGAAACCCTGAATAGGAGGCATGCAAATGCAGCTTCAGGAAATACACAACCGTTCTATAACCAAAAAAGCCATTGAAAGCCATTCATGACACCACCCACCCTCTCAACTCTGCATTTGTTTTGATACCATCAGGAAGGAGGCTCAGAGTTCTTTTAGCTAAAAAAGTAGGGTACAAGAAGTCATTTGTGCCGTCTGCAGTGGATATCCTGAACCAGAGCATCTTTAAAGCAACATTGCGGAGTTTATCGGCCTTAAAATAATGTTTCCAGACTCATTGCAATGGTAGAAAAATGGTTAATAGGATGAATGGTGCTGCCGCTGCAGCCTGAGCCGGGTCACGTCGGCTGAAACTGCACTATGTAACTTCCCTGCGTCGAGGGAGAGACGTGGTGGGTGCATGCCAGCAGCAGTGCGCGGTAAAAGCGAAACTCATACGGTTCCCCTCCGTCAGGCGATCCGGTCGTCCCGATCAGTTATCAATGAATGTATCTTCTTCTTTTATTCTTAATTCAGATTGATCTGCTGCAGTTTGTCAGAGATCAGCTGTTCTTCTCTGGTCTCAGCTCTGAAGTCCAACCCCTCCCACCTGAGACACCTGGACCTGAGAGGAAACAACCTGAAGTCTTCAGACGTGAAGGATCTGGATGATCTTGTGAAGAGTCCAGACTGTAGACTGGAGACTGTGAGGTCAGTAGGGGGGCGGAGTCAGTCTGTGCTGCTTTCACCACTATTGTACTAAAGTCAGTGTGAGACAATAACAGAGACAACAGTCAGCCAATCAGAGCAGAGAGAGACAACAGTCAGCCAATCAGAGCAGATAGAGACAATCACTGATCCATCACCTCTGTCCTCTGCTTCTCTTCACAGCTGGGCATGGTGATCCTGATGGAAGTGAAGAGGACTGTGGTGTTTGTGTCTGTTCTGGACTTAACCCCCCCCCCTGCAGCAGAACTGCAGCTCATTTCCATTTCCACATTATTCAGTGTTTCTAAACATGATGGAGGTTCAGAGGCCTGTACCACGAAGCAGGATCACTGGCTTAGCGAGGTAACTTAAGGGCCTGTACCACGAAGCTGGATTCATTCTTACCGAGGTGAGTCACCATGGTAACTTACTCTGAACGGCAAACCTGCTCCGGGGCAGGGTAGCTTTCAGGATTGATCTGAATCCAGTAAAATGCTCCACCCGCCGGCCAATCACCTGTACGGGAATAATGACACGTGTCCTCTCACCGGTAACCCGAGCCCAGATAGTGAGAACAGCGTTATGGTTTAATGTTTTATGATGTTTAAAACAACGTGTGCCCTTATTTTGAAATCCGGACAGAGTTGCGGTGATTGTATCCACTTTATGATACATTATGAAAACACATGAGTCTATCACAACAATGGGACAGATCAAATCCGTTGGCTGATTATCCACAGGAGAGGTCTTTATACGTGTGCGTTCACAGTTTCACAGCAAGACAAGCCGGGGTTGAGTTACCGAGTTGATAACCAGCGTCGTGGTACCGCTGATCCGGAGTGACAGTGTTTTGGATAGGTTCAGCTGGATAGGCTGAGAGTAACCCCGGGTAGGCTGAGCTAGCTTCGTGGTACAGGCCTCTTATCAGGTTGCTATGACAACAGTTAACACACTAATGTAAACACCATGTTTGTAAACACTGTAAAAATGTTGCCCATTTAAAAACAATGTTTAAAAATAATATTTTTTAAAAGTACAAAAGTGAAAATGTTGAGAGCAACAAAGGGAAATAATTAACTTAATTTTGCAACAAACATGAAGTTTTCTTGTTTGTTTGATTCGGACTGTTTTTTAGCGTATGTTTGTATTTGAGGATTGATATGGGTTGTGTAATGTAACCTGAGTCTATCACAACAACGGGACAGATCAAATCCGTTGGCTGATTATCCACAGGAGAGGTCTTTATACAGTGGGAGCCACATAGAAATTCCCCTGCCATGCTGCTGCCATGCTGTTCCCATGCTGTTCCCATGAGAGTTCCAGCAGAGCTCCAGCAAAGTCCCAGCAGCTGGAGTGACCCCCTCCTTTTCCTGGGTGTGACTAGTTTTTACTGGAACTCCACCCATTCAATGAAATACATGACATGACCAGGAGATGGCGCTTCTCTCACAGAACAGTACATATCGCCAGAGGCGGCATTTAAAGTGCCGCCCGCTGGTGGTGAGTGGAAATTCACATAATTCATAGAACCACGAGTACATGTTTGATTTAAGAAGTGAAATTATAACAGACCTAGCTACTGGAGATGCGCTGGCCACTGTTTTATCTGGAAATAAATTGTTGTAGCTAATAATACCTACTGTCAATTTTTTTTATCACAATTTATTTACTGTGACTCTACATTTAAATAGGAAAAAACTAAGGGAGTGATGAAAGCCTTTTTAAGATGTTTGCAGTTGCAGGTATTCAGTGCATGCCTTCGACCAGGGAATTAGCATTATCATTGCTCAATCTTTTGTTTGCCCTAATGGGCCACCTATTGGTCACCCATTGTCACACAAATCGCACAGAGCCTGCAATGGAGCTGGCTGTTCAACTTTGAAGGAGGACCGGGGGAGGTTATGTTGGAAGGCTAGCTGGACCAGACTCTCTCCTGAGCAACAACACACCCCAAACCCCTGAACATTCACACCTGCTCCAGAACATTACCATCTCCAAGCATCCCCCACTGCTTTGACTATGAATTGATTAGAAAATGAGCAGGTATTTCCTTAGAAGGTCCTGCTTTAAACATTTTTATTTTCATGATTATCTTACATTATTATCTATCTTACAAAAAATGTTGTAATTTTGCAACAGTGCTTCATGGCAGAGGTTAGGAAAGGCACATGTGGCAAGGTGAAGAGGGTCCAGGGCGGGCTTCGAAACCCCAGACTCTTGGGTAACAGTCATGTGCGCTAACCATTCGGCCAAAGGGACATCCCCTTGGCCAAGTAGCCAGGGCGCATGATCAATAGGAGGCATAGCGACAGGACCCTCAACTGTCACACACACACACACACACACACACACACACACACAACACACACACCCACACACACACACACACACACACACACACACAAGTCAAACAGGATTGCAGATGGTCTGAACATATGGAGTCAGTGCTGGAATTTCATTTAACTCTGTACTTCCTCTGGATTAAATTTATTAATTAAATGTATTGATTTTTCACTATAATTTACTAGTTATAGCACAAGCCTATACTGTCAATCCCCCTATAAACCCCATTCCGATTTGATATCACAACTTCACAAAGTTGAAGACACCTGCTGCACCTAGTCTAATCTTTGTATGACTGAATTATTCTGCATAAGACCCTGACTAATACTCATAGTAATGCTGCATTAGCATCAAAACAAAGTAGGCTAAATAAAAAATGATCATACATATGTAGTCTAAGAAAAAAAGTGGAAAAGTCAGGGGCCCACTTTAGTATTCTTTCCGGGGCCCCAGAATTCCTAGTAAGGGCCCTGATTATCTGACTAACTTGCTTATTTCACTCAGTGGACCGGCGGATCAGCTGGTGTGCAGTGCGCGTTGTACATTATAGCCTACTGTATTCTCTCTCTCTCTCTCTCCCTCTCCCTCTCTCTCTCTCTCTCTCTCCATTGCGCTGTACGTCTTCACAAGACACAGGTCGACGTGTGTGGGGTGAGATGGAAATAAGAGCAGAGCGCACCTTCGCTCTCATGTTGAGTTCCATATTAAGACAGGTGCGTCAGTGCCAGTAGATCGCGCGTCAGGCATTTGGCTCTCCTAATGGGAATGGCTGGTTTGACGTGACTTTATCATTAAAAGTAAAAAAATAAATAAATAAATAAAAAGAGAGAGAGAGAGAGCTGTCAACCACTAGATGCGTCAGGTCAGCATAGCGCAGGGGGAGGGATATTAGTATTCTGTGGTGAAAAATACACTCATTCATGAAATTTTATTGAGAATTTTACAGAGGTGCACAGCGCATGTTTACGGTGTCCGGCGACTCTGACCCCTACACCGCAGCAACAGACTTTTACAAAATAAAAGCATGTGAGCAACATGCATTAATGCACAAAAAAATAAATGTCGGTGTTAATAGTTTAATGAGTTGCCATAACGCAACTTGCACAGCCCTAATAAATACACAAATGTAGCCCGTGGTTCTGAGACGTGACTCGCTTTGGTCACTAGAAATGTATTTATTTATTTGCGGATCGGGAGTGAATGAGCAAACCAGAGATGCACAGCAGATTTCATGGTTGCCGACTGGCAAAAACTGAAAGAGGGGCTTGTAAATAACTGTTTATATTACAGGTTTCACACAAACAAACAAAAAACATCCCGTAGCCTATGTTTAGTCTCAGCTGTGCCATGACGAGGGCGCACGATGCACAATCATGTGGTTTTAATTTATGAACCTCATAATTATTTCTCTTTCCTCTTGTTTGAATATAACGGCGATCACTTAGGACCACACTTTCATTTTACACATCCAGTCTCATGCGTGTATATTCACGGACACGTTGGCATGTTGTTTATTTATTCGTTAGGGTTTATTTGCGCACCGTATGCTTCAGTGTTAACATTAAAACCACCACAAGGCAAACATTTACTAGAATGCAAAATCTGTAGACAGGTAAACTGCGAGTGATATACATTTTTATTTGTGCTCTGTCGGGTTTATTTATCTTTGAAGCTACTTATAGATCGCCTGTTTTGGAGGCAATTATAGCAATTCATCTGAGGGGAAAAAGAAAGGAGGAGGAAAAGTGATTGACAGATTAACTCGGGTCAAAATCACTGCTCCTCCCCGTGGACAAAGGCGACACTGCAGCTGATTTTCACACGGGCTGCAGAGGGGCGTTAACAGTCGTGGCTGCGTTCGCTACGTCATCGCAGGGGATTAAATTATCGCCACGGGCCATGCGGGAGCCCGTCACGGACCCACCACGGACCCATCACGGTCCCGCAGAGGTCCCGACAGGGGCCAGGGGGAACTTCTAGGTGGCTACATCTGTACGTTAGTTTGGTCAACTAATACAGTTGACCAAAAAACCTTAGAAGAAACAGTTCAGCATCTTAAAACATCGACATGTTGTCTTGACACAATACCATCTGACTTTTTTAAAACTATTATAAGCTCTGTCCAAACAGATCTGCAGCAAATAATAAATTGCTCACTTCAATCAGGCACATTTCCTAAACCCCTGAAAGTAGCTGCCATCAAGCCACTCTTAAAAAAGAGAACATTGAATACTACCATTTTAACCAACTACAGACCATCTCAAATCTTCCCTTTATAGCCAAGATCGTTGAGAAAGTGGTTTTTAATCAACTCAGCAACTTCTTGAACTCCAGTGGACTCTTTGACAAATTTCAATCAGGCTTCCGACCTCACCACAGTACAGAAACAGCTCTTATTAGAGTGTTAAATGACATAAGGTTGAACACTGACTCAGGCAAAGTGTCAGTTCTGGTCCTGTTGGATCTCAGTGCTGCGTTTGACACTGTGGATCACAGTATACTGCTGGACAGGTTGGAAACCTGGGCAGGACTCAGTGGGACAGTCCTAAAATGGTTCAGGTCCTACTTAGAGGAACGGAGTTATTTTGTGACCATTGGTAGTCATCAATCCGATCGAGTGGCTATGACATGTGGAGTTCCTCAGGGGTCAGTCCTTGGACCCCTTCTGTTTAACCTGTATATGCTGCCTTTGGGTCAAATTCTACAGAACTCTAATGTCAACTATCATAGTTATGCAGATGACACACAGATATATCTTGCACTGTCTCCAGATGACTGCAGTCCAATAGAGTCATGTCACTGTTTAGAGCAAGTCAAAAATTGGATGAGCCAAAATTTCCTTCAGTTAAATCAAGAAAAACTGAGGTCATTGTTTTTGGAAATAAAGAGAAGAGGGTTGCTGTCAGTAAACACCTTGAGTCACTGTCTTTAGAAACTAAAGACCAAGTCCGAAACCTTGGCGTGCTGATAGACTCAGATCTGACCTTCAACAGCCATATCAAATCAGTCACCAAATCAGCCTTTTATCAACTGAAGAACATATCCAGAATTAAGGGTTTTATGTCCCAAACTGATCAGGAGAAGCTGATTCATGCTTTTATCTCCAGTAGACTAGACTACTGTAACGGTCTTCTGACTGGTCTCCCCCAAAAAAGCATCAAACAGCTGCAGCTCATTCAGAACGCTGCAGCTCGAGTTTTAACCAGAACAAAGAGATCAGATCACATCACCCCGGTTCTTAAGACCTTACATTGGCTCCCAGTCAGCTACAGAATAGATTTTAAAGTTCTGCTACTGGTTTACAAATCACTGAATGGTTTAGGTCCAGAATACATGAATGACATGTTAGTAGAGTATAAACCCAGTAGAGCTCTGAGATCTACTGACTCAGGTCAAATAGTGGAGCACAGAGTTCAGACCAGACATGGTGAAGCAGCATTTAGCTGTTATGCTGCTCACAAGTGGAACAAACTACCAGCAGAACTGAAATCAGCCCCAACTGTAAGCACTTTTAAATCCAGGTTAAAAACATTTCTCTTTTCACGTACTTATAGCTGAGAACTTAAAACTTTATCTATTTTCTTTTCTTTTACTTTTATTTGCTCTTGCTTTTAACTCTGTTTTTAGTGTTTTGTTTGTTTTTATTCTGTCTTATGCTTCTTTTTTTATGTTTGTCTTTATGTAAAGCACATTGAGTTGCCTTGGTATGAAATGCGCTATATAAATAAAGATGCCTTGTCTAGGAAATTTCGACCTATTTTGTTTTTGAGTTGTGAAGGTTTGTGGATATAGGATGGTCGGTGGGGGACGTACTGTGTAGGTATATGTATGTATGTGTGTATGTGTGTATGCATATGCGCCATTCCGATCAGGCTGCTTATGGTTTTTTATAATGAAATGAGAAACGAGGGTGCGGCAGCTATAAGCTTTGCTTCAGCCGCAACCCTTTTCGACCAGCTAGCCTATATAGTATTTCTTACTACCTTGAATTTGTTTTGTTGAAATTTTGATGCTGTGATCGAAATAAACACTCATTCATTCATTCATTCATTCATTCACTGTTTATTTTGTATAATGATCAATGATGTATATTATTTTATATGTAGTTTTTTCTGGCTCTAATGTGACTCTGGCCTCTCAGGGAGCAGAGGAGAGAGAGGTGGCAGCGCAACCAAAAAGACAACAGCAAGAGCAAAACCCTGTTTACTAGGGGTGTAACGGTATATGTATTCGTCCCGTGCCGTCACGCCAGATTTGTCGTCGGTCGCTTTTGTCAAAAGAGGGTTTGGAAAGTCGCCAGATTCAGCGAGAAAGTCTCAACACTGTAGCCGACAGCCGCACAGCGCTGCACGCTGTCCCCAGAGCAGCATTCAAGGAGAACGATTACTCAAACAAAACCAAGATCACACAGTTTATAAAAAACATTATGTTTTGGTTTTAGTATAAAACTGTTTTACATATCAGAGGACTACCATATTCACACACAGGGTACCTCAGAGTGTCTATTATCGTAATCTGTAAAAAAACGGTTTGCTCGTCAATGGTCGTGAACGTTCGGCAGGCTGTGACGAGTTTACTCGTCAATGGTCGCGAAAGAGTTAAAGGGATAGTTCAACATTTTGGCAAATTGGCCCATTGCCATAATCGCTATAGTCATAGCAGTAGGTTCGTTACCTTTAATTGTCGGTGTAAGCTATTTTTAGAACGGAGGAGCGGAGCGGCAGGCTGCTCAGGGCTATGCTATGGAGGCTAAGGGAATTTCTTGGTTTTTCTCTTCAAACTCATCAAATACACAACCCAACAACTCCAAAAGGCTGTCGTGGACAAGTTGTGACCTGCACATTCACCACGCTATGAGATAATAACAGAACGTTACCAGACAGAGTTGTTTTCATGCAAAACCGCTGATGCGCGTTGCGTTCAGGGACAGTTTTTCAGCAAGCAGACTCTGTATTTACCCTGTATTTACCTTGAAAACGGCTCCGTTTCGTAAGGTTCCATTATTATCTCATAGCGTGGTGAATGTGCAGGTCACAACTTGTCCACGAAAGCGTTTTGGAGTTTTGGGATTGTGTATTTGATGAGTTTGATGAGGGAAACCAAGAAATTCCTTTAGCCTCCATAGCGTAGCTCTGAGCAGCCTGCCGCTCCGCTCCTCCGTTCTAAAAATAGCTTGCACCGACAAATAAAGGTAACGAACCTACTGCTATGACTATAGCGATTATGGCAATGGGCCAATTTGCCAAAATGTTGAACTATCCCTTTAAGGCGATCCCATTTGAATTCCAGGCGACCCCACATGGGGTCCCAACCCCAAGGTTGAAAACACTGCATTAATGGCTCTAACATTAAAAAAGTTGACAGGACCGACCTGCCTGGACAGGTTAACACTACAGACCACTGTGGCTGTGGGGCAGCTGTGCTCACAGGAGGAATTTAACAATGTTTCCATTACATGGTTTTGCATCTGTATCTTCTCTCTAGTTATTGTTTTCATAACGTTCGTTTTTATGCGGAGTGAGCGAGCGAGCAAAAGAGAGAGAGCGCGCGAGAGAAAAGACACAGGGCGCAGCTACCGTTTCACGTGGCTACGACGAAACCTGAAAGGAAGTGGTTATAATAAAGAGAGAAAAACACAAAGAATAGACATGTAGCCTGTTCAGGAGACGTTGACCTGTCTTTACGACGTTAAGGAGGGAGGACCGGAGGGTGGCTCACAGGTTAGTGATGAGGAAACGTCACTGTCAGCTGCATCTGTCAGCAGCTCCGCTCCAAGCAGACACGCCACTAACTTTATTTTGTGAGAACAAACGGTGACATGTGGATATAAACACTAAGCACACCCATTTATAATGATGGTTGGTTTTAACGTAACGTCACGTAATTAATCAATTAATGTGCGAGTTTCTGAACTAAACGGAATCGATAAGGGAATCGTTAAAGCAGACACACACACGATTCCAAGAATTGATCCAAGCTGGAACCGGTTTTCGATACCCATCCCTAGTCATAACAGACGAAGAAGAGAAGTGATGAGAGTGTGAAGTTAGAGGAGCTGCTGCTTCATTTATGTCACTGTGTGGCTTCAATGAAACACGACGGCAACGGCTTGCAACCATAGAAAGCAGCTCGCGATTGGTTGACCGGTCAAAGTCCTTCGCCAATGTTTCACGGATGTGCGCTGCGTCGCTAGAAACGCATCAAACACGTAGCGCATGTTCACCCGCCTCCCCTCCCTCCCTCATGTCAGGTAAGTACCGAACCGTTACTTTTGTGTACCGTTACACCCCTACTGTTTACTGAACATGAAGCAACGAAAACACGTTTATCTAAAGAATTAAAGCAACCAATAGATTTGTAATTGGTTTTCAAGTCACACATTTTTCATTTGAGATGACAGTGTTTTGATTCAGTGAGTTTTTTTCTCTCTTAAATAAAGTTTTATTCTTTCTCGAGCTCTTGTTTCTGTTTGACGTTGAAGAGGTTTTGTTTGGATTGATTTGATACAAAAGTAGTTCCATAGTTTTACAGCTGGAATTTACAAACCAGTTCAATCTGTGGTGATGGATCAATGAACCATGGATCAATGATTTACCAACTTTAGCTTTACGTCACACACAGTCCGCCCAGATAAACACTTCAATAGAAACAATGCACGTTTGTCTGTGTGTGTGTGTGTGTGTGTGTGTGTGTGTGTGTGTGTGTGTGTGTGTGTGTGTGTGTGTGTGTGTGTGTGTGTGTGTGTTGTAGTCAAGACCAACTAACCTGAGACCGAGACCAAACCAATGTGAGACCATTTCCAAGACCATCACTGTCTCCAGTCCCAGTCCTCATAATAACCATGTGTCTTATTCCTCCTCAGCTACAAAGAAAAGATGATGTAATGTAAAATCTAAACCATATTTAATGTAAACAAAGTTTGTATTGAAAAGAAGAACACAGAACAGAACCTGCTGAAGTCTCCTCCCACTGTTGTCATGGTGACACCAAGTTGTTCACATGGTTACACAAGCAGATACTTTAGTACAACTATTTGAATTATCTTGAACTTATTGAATTACATCACAGAAACCAAAGTGAGACAGTGACACTGTACGACAGCAGGGCTCCAGACTAACTTTTTTGACTAGGAGCACAGTGGGCCCTAACTTAAAATAGGGCGTGCGCATATTATGGGATGTTTAAGGTTTGTAGCCAGCCTTCGGAAGAAAAAAATGCAGGTGACTTTCAGCACACACGTGCGCAGGTCGCCGGTCTGTGTGTCTCCTGCTGTTTCACTCGGAGCTCTGCTGTGGAAAGACGTCTCCTCCGAGATGTAGAGAAGAGAAACACACTTTTCTTTTCACACATTAGCCAATCACAGTGGTCATTTAAAAAAAAAAAAAAAATCGGCTAATTTACTGGTCGCACATGCGCGAGTAGATGAAAAATGTACTCGCATTGTATCAAATTTTAGTTGCAAAAGCCCTGGACAGTATGGGTCTCACTGAGAATAAAGTCATAGTTTTTTTTTTGGTGTGGAGTATATAGTGCCGCACACTTAGCCTATACTATGGTGATGAGGCTGGAGCAGAGAGAAGTATGTGCGGCCGGAAGTCTAGGTTTGTAGCATGAATGTGAAGGTATAGGCAATGCCATGTTAAACCAGAACCTGGATATACGGCATGTATACACCACCCGGTCATCGTAAGGTTATTATTACAGGTGAAGTTGTACTTCAGTATAGGATTCACAAACAAGGAGATACTTCATCTTTTGGCTCATCAGCACCACATTGTCATCTGTATCAGGACTTTGAAAAGAATATGCAAGGAAATGCATCTGTTCTCCAGGCGAACTTGGAGGAAATTGCTACTTTATTCTCATAAAACTATGACTTCATTCTCGAAGTCTGTGAAAAAAAATGTTTCAATGTGACCCCAATACTCCATCCTAAAGTTTTTCAGATGGTTACATAAGCAGATACTTTAGGAGAACAGTTTGAATTATCTTAAAGTTATTGAATTGCATCACAGAAACCAAAGTGAGAGATATTTGTGGTTAAAATAAAAGGATGTCACTGCAGCTGTGGTCTGGACTGGTCTGGAGGAAAAAATCCAGATTCTGAGACCAGACCAAAACCTTGAAGATGTGGACTCAAAATCAGTCTGAGTACTGCAGCACTAGTAGGTGTGAGAAGGAAAGTTTTTTTCTTCTCATACCTCACATAACAGAGTTTCTGTTCCAACAGGCCTCCGGGAAATACCAACGACAACACACACTCAGGTTCATACATGCATGACCACACACACACACCCACACCTCCAACAGCACATACACACACACACACACACGTTATCAGATAATACATCTGTAATCTCTGCGTTCATCTGCTCTGAGTCCAATGAATCTCCACCGTTTCTTTGAGTTCCAGCCGAACGCGGCCCTTTGTGGTGCCAGCGACACACCCGACACTAACAACCACAACCTGACGTAGAACAGTTACTGCCCCTGGACCAGGACCAAACACAACACAAATCAACACAACACAACACACAAACAACCTCCACTCGACGTCTCAGAGTCGGTGTGAGCTGCTGCAGCAGGATCACACTGATTCACGTCGCTATACGTTTTCTATAAGAGAACAAGACTGATGTGCAGTGTGAAGTGTGTGTCTGTGTGTGATGATTTTGGCACAAACACAGTCTGTTGAAAGACACAGAGCTTAAGAAACTTGGCAGCAGATGAATAGAAACAGATCTACTGTCACTATCTATTGTGCCCAGGGCCAGTGTGTGTGTGTTGTGCAACATGTACCAGTTGTTCTGTACATAAATCCGTAAGGTTAAGTGCATGGTGTTCTATAATACTGTTCTATTCATGTCTCCACTTTCCCCTATATGTTTTCATTCATCAACTGAATAGAGTCAAAATAGAAAAAGAACAAAGAACATATAAAGTTGTAAAGTTCAGTTTACAACATCATAAAAATAATTTTCTGGTTACGTAACGTCAGGATAACACAGAAAACTGAAGGACGCCTGTAGTATTCCCATGTATGAAATATACGTCATCTACCTGCAAAACAAACGTAATATATGCAACCAAAAAAATAATATCTGCACATGTTCAGTCCATACACATGGATATCAGTCTGAGACGCAAGTGTTATCTATCTATCTATCTATCTATCTATCTATCTATCTATCTATCTATCTATCTATCTATCTATCTATCTATCTATCTATCTATCTATCTATCTATCTATCTATCTATCTATCTATCTATCTATCTATCTATCTATCTATCTATCTATCTATCTATCTATCTATCTATCTATCTATCTGTAGCACCTTTAGTCCTGACTTTAAGGTTAAAAGGATACTCACATCACTCTAGGTCCAGTAGGAGTTGCACCAGGAAGAGACTCACAAAAAGGAGTGGGTGGTTAGGGATGTGCACGGTTACCCGGGTACTCGAGTACCCGAGTAGGCAAATTATTGCCAAGTTAACCTGGGATTTTAAAAAATGGCATGTTAGAGCACAGTCTAGCGACTTCAGCCAAAAGAGCCGCTGAGAGGCTAAGAATGGGCCGGGATGTCAGACGCGCTATCAAAAGAAACTCACTGAGATTTCGCAAGTAAAGTTCAAAGTGTTTATTAACCAAACAAAACAGGTTAACTCGTAATAAAGTGTACAAACTAAACCAAAGTAATCGTAGTGATCAACGCAAAACAACGGAAAATAGTGAAAATATAGCGGTCAGTAAAAAGTACGGCGACCTACGCTCACCCCCTCTCTCTCTCTCAAAGGAAACAAAGGAAAAGCAACAGGTGAACATACTGTAAGTGCTAAACTCCGCCCATAATGACGTGACCCGCTACTAAAATAAATAACATAAACTAAATCATACTCAAAATAAACAATACCAAAACAACCCTTAAAACTTAACAGAAAACCTAATTCATGGCTCCTATTATAATAATAATAGTGGTTCAATGCCATCACCAGCGATACCAGGGGTATTGTCGTACTCTTTCGCATCTATTTCCAGAACAGAAAATGAGAGCGACGTAATTCTATTTCTAATGAAAGCGGGATACCTTACCCTTTACATCGATCCTATCGGTGTGTTTGTAGCTTCCCCGGAAGCCGAGCAGTCAAGCCGGTAAGATCGGGTGTCCAATAGGGACCCGTGTGCCGTCACGTGACCGGCTAAAATCCAGTGGGAAAGCTGTGAGCGGTCACATGATCGGCCAAAGATCGTTTACTTACATCAAAATGGTTGCTATGTTGCCGTGTATGATCACTATTATCAGGAAATCTTCACTAGATCTGTTGTAAATCTTAATAAATAATGCGTAAATTACCATTTATGCATTTTATTCAAGTTGAGACCACTAAATGGGCCTGAGATGAAGGAGAACCTGTGTTTATGACCGAGGCAGCTGGGACATAAAGCTGCACATATGCCCCATATGTGCATCACATATGCCCCATATGTGCATTTTAAACTCAAATCTCTACTCTTTTTAAGCACCTGATATTTTTTCTGACGATGCTGTGTGTCAGTAATGTGCTCTGTCTGACGGACAGAGCACATGAGTCATTCTATTTTATTAAAGTAATTTTATTTAAGTAATCGGTTACTCGGTTAGAAAATTACTTGAAATGCCCATGCCTAGTGTTGGTATAATTTGAACAGGTGACACTTTAATATCAATGCACAACGAATAATAAACATTAACAGCTTAGCCGTATTTCTATTTACCAAATATATACTGGATTTACCAGTGTGTGTGGGTTCTGTATCAATGTCTACTTCTACCCGGGTAGGTGAGTGTGTGTGTCTTATCTGTTCTCAGAATGTGAGATTCAGATGATCTGGAGTTGTTGAGGAAGGTTCTGCAGCTGGCCACACTGCATCTCCAACTCTCTCTCTCTCAGAACAACTGGGCTGGGCTCGCCATCTTAACCATCTCTCTCTATCTCTCAGGCAGTAGTTCAGAAAAAAAACCTACACAGAAAGTGCAAAGTTGTAAGGATCTTCATCTAATCCTGTCAAAGTTTCTCAAGAGATCTCATTATTTTCTCAGTTAAAGACATGAAATATATTACCAAGCATCGAGGAAATACAAATTCACACAATAAAATGAATTATTATGAATTAAAACAATTAGTTTTAACCATAAATGTAAACAATTATTCATGAATCATTCATATATTTTATCAGACAGTTATGCATCCTTTTAAACATCTATTTGACTTATGATCAATTTTTAATTATTTGAATCCACCTTTTTAATATTATAATAACTCTTTAAAGGAGCATTATCGCAAATACAGCAATAATAGCATAAAATAAGCTGAAATATGCAAAAGATGGGTCGGGGGGAGCCATAACTAAATTTACAAAAAAAATTGCCAACAGTATAGTGTCCATGGGGCAAATGCAGCATTTGTCTTTGTTATGATCCAAGCCGGCCCGGCGCTTGCTGCGTTTAATTGCACTCGGAACTCGCAAATCCGACCTCCGAACCGGAAAAATGCAACAGTAAATAGTAATGTAGCAGTGTCAGGCTGCTCACAGTCACTGAATCGCTGGTAGAACACTTTGTCTCCACGTCCCTGTGTCTTTCTTCAGCTGTCCTCTCAGCGTTATTAAGGAGGAGGACGTTGCAGTTGCTGTTGTTGTCGTTGTTGTGGTTGTGCGCGACTTAGAGCTTCCGCTTCCACTAGCGAGTTTTCTTTTTCCCGCGATTGCACGTTCATTCAGCCTGGTGAGGGAGGACGAGGAGGGGGGGGGGGGGACTAAACGAGGCTGCTCTCTCTCTCTGACAGCTGCCCACTTGTTTATATCTGATAAGCTCCGCCTGGCTCCATCTAGTGGCCGAATTAAGAATTTGGATTTGCGATAATGCTCCTTTAACATCAAATAAATTATATTTTTTATACACAATAGCTACTGCGATTTCTCAGTCAAAAATGAAATACACCAAACCTTAAAGCAGAAGTGAGTGATCCGGTCGTTTTCGCTAATGCTGCGTTCCAGGCAGGCTTTTGAAATCGTAAATTACAGCTTCAAGTCACAACTTACGACTTTGTAGCGTTCCAGGCAACCCACTCGTGTTTCTCCGACCTGTTTTACCTGTGAAAGTCACTATAACGGCCACTCGTAACTTCTGACCCGTGAACTCGTACCAGATCGAACTGGTACGACTTCACAGGTCGGAAAAAACACGAGTCTACGAGTTTCCTTGAACGCACCATAACAGTCCTCGTCCCTACGTCACCACATTCAGGCGCATCCCTTGGCTGCACACACAGCCCTGCATGCCGTTCTCTCTCCTCATTGGATAAAAACTGTAGGATACGATAAATGTTTTCTCCTCGGCTCAGAGCAGAGCAGAGTGACTGACAGACCCGTGTTTCGGTCCAAACACTCTATAGAAGTGATTGCTGTCGGAAGATATAACTATTTAAGACTTATATTAACACAAATATATCACTTACTTCTGCTTTAATGGCGCTGTAACTAGTGGCTAATAACCATAGACTAATAACACAAAATGTGTAGGTTTCAAATGGCATAAAAAATAAATGAAATTCATCTTCTCATTGCAAAACATGTAAATTTAGCTTTAGTTAGTGATTAGCATGAACTAAGCATAACAAACAATAGGGCAATTAGCATTAGCGATTAGCATATCGTGGTCGCGATTAGCGTTAGCATTAAAGCTAGCGATCTTTTCTCAAGCTCTAAATTACAATATTAAGTGCACATAGGTCATGGGAAAAACATTGGAAAGCATTGTTTGACATCTTAAGGAACGTGCAGCAACTTTAACCAAGTTTATGACCTGATAAATGCATTTTTCCTAGCAAACGGATGGCTAACAACATGCTAACTCACCGGAGCACAAACAGGAGAACAGCTGCCCCCTACTGGAGGTAGTAATGACCTGATTTTGCATGCAGGGTTACATCTGTCTGTCTGTCTGTCTGTCTGTCTGAGCTGCCCCATCTCTCTGCTGCTGCTACTACAGTTAAATGGACTGGGGGAAAAAATTTAAAAGCTAGCTAGTAGGAAATACAGTTTACGTGTTGCCTGGCAACAGCTCTTCCAGTTGCAGAACTATTTGCAAAGATATTCAAAACCGTCTTTGCTATTTGTGTTGGCGGTAATACATCCATGGTTGGCGGAGCCAAATAAATGATTAGATGAACAAACAAATCATAATCTCTTGTTTCTTACTGTTAACTAATAAAATGCGCTCGTAAAACTGTTGTAGGCTATAAAAGCATATCACACTACCTGTCTATGACCGGGGGGTTGAATCCCAGTCACAGCTGCTTTACCTGGTTGTTTTATTACAATGAACAGTTGTGAAAATAGATAAGAAAATAGAAAAGTGGTCTTGCTTACTTCCTGATTTAAGCGGTAACAATTAACTATTGAGGTGTTTGGCCATGTGACACATATATTAATAATAATAGGTTAATAATACATTTATTTATAAAGCGCTTTGTATCAAAGTGCTGTAGGCCTACTTCACATCAAAAACTGCAAACAGTTTATTGTCTAACATGTGACTTTATGTCAGACTGTTGTGTCTCATGCAGAGAACCGTGTTCAGTGCATTTACAGTAAATAGTTCCATTTTGAATTACAAAATGTGTGTAAAACAGAAAATGTGTCTAAAGTTTTGGAGACTTTTTGCTCTGTGTGTGTCAGTTTAAATATTTGTGCTATGCAGCAGCAGGTCATCTAATGAGCACGTAGAGGAAACTGGATCACTTTCTAAACTCTGACACATTCCTGCTGCTTTCTTCTCTTTCATTCCTTTCTGCACATCCTCAATACTCATTCACTTTATTACACACAACTTCATTTATGTATGGACATATAGGCCTAGGCTACAATATGTCCTGATTTTTCTTCGTATGTGTGGCTTACTGTGGTTGTTGCTGACTGATCTGGTGAAAACTCCATGACAGCAGCCTATATTATATTTCCCTGCTGTATGTTAATGTATTCCATGTATATTTTTTACATAATCACTTTAATGTCATATGTAACCCCATGTCATACATAGATATTCTTGTAGTTGTTCTTTAGCTGGAGGCCAGAGAAAAGCAGCAGCTGCACATTTCCTTCAGTAGCCTAGTCATTGAGAGACGGAGGAGTGGACGGGTTGGGACACGTCCATCGGCTGAGACACAGAGCACAGAGCAGGGAATATGATGCATTAAGACTTTAATGGTTTTATACAGAGGTTTATATTATTATAACGACAAGAGGAGCCTAAAGCTGTAGATAGAGTGAAGCTACAGCAGCTTCAGGGTTAAGAAGTCCCACACTGTGAGAGTGATTGATGGTTGGATAAACGTACGAACTTTATGACCGAGAGACAGAGAGAAACTCAGAAGAGAAAGAATTCAGGCGCTGTCACAGCCTGAGGAGGAGGAGGGTCCAGGTTATCTAACACACAAACCTGTTCTCACACACCAACATATATGGACATGACACATATAGTATGTAGTGGAGACCGGGGGACCATGGTCGGAACATGTTTGACTCTTCTGTCTTTTTCTTTTTAGCCAGTTTGTTTAAAATGTGTCTTATGTTACAGCTTTTCTCAGTGGCTTTGGTAGCTACATTTCTCAGATTGGAATTGAAATTCTTCACTTGTGCACATCAAAAAAGCAGTTTCTCATTTCTTCGGACAAGTTGCAAACCCTTTGGTTCATCCATGCAAATGATGATGAACAATTCTCTGCTGTTTCCTACATTGTCAATTGCTTGTTATGTCATGTTGATCAAAATAATGGGTCTCTTTTGAATAGTCTCAGCCCCCACAACATTTAGGCTTTAGTTCATTGCATAAGTCTTTACATGCAAAATGGTTGAAGTTGTCATAATGTTAAGCATATTTCTATATATTTGTTTTGAGAAATGCACTTACTGTTTTGCAAATGTATAACAAACGGTTTATAAACATAGAGTTTTATAAATGTGCAACACATATCAACACATATGGTCACAACGTCATATTACAGATGTGATAATGTGACATCACTCAGATACAGGAACATGTAGCCTATGTTAGGCTATGTTAAATGTCTTTCATGTTTCCTGAAAATCTCAACTTAAATGGGCAAAGACTCAAACATCGGATTTAAAGTGAAGACGTTGCTCAGAGGCTTTTACAGGAGGCCACGCCCACTTCATACCTGCCTGCATGGATCATATACACATCAGCCCGCAGGTGACTTCACTCCACAGCCTTTTTTTATGAGCTGGGTTGATTGACAGCTGACATATATCATCTATATATCTGTCAGGCCTCCTGCTCTCTCTCTCTTCTTTATACTGATACTGAAGAGAAACAACAAACTCCTTGGCGTCAAAACAAAGAGAAAGTGACGACGTATTGAATATTTAGAGCAGAAACTGAGACTTTCAGTGAAATTAGATAGATATATTTATGTGCTTTTAAAGCTTTTATTCAGCCGCTGCTTCTAGTTGTAAGTTGTAAAAGATTTTTACAACTTAATGAAGACAAAACAGAGATTATTTTGGTAGGTCCTAAGGCTCTGAGGCAAAATATTCAATCCTTTTTAACTCCTCTGTCTGTAAAACCATGTGAGCATGTCAAAAACTTGGGTGTGATTTTAGATGCCGATCTTACTTTCCAACGGCATATTTCTAATATTTCTAAGACAGCTATTTATCATCTGAGGATTGGAACATATCAAAAGTTAGATGTTTCCTGTCCTACTCTCTGGAATTCTCTTCCACATCAGCTACGGTCTGCTACAACAGTGCCTTCCTTTAAAAGCAAACTAAAAACTTATCTTTTTTCACAAGCTTTTAGTCATGTGTGCGTTTTATTTGTTTACTTTAAGAATTTTTATTATTTTTATTATTATTATGATCTCCCTTTTTAAATGATGATAATAATACATTCTTGTGTGATTTTATAATGTCCTAAATGTTTTTTTTATATATGTAATATTTCTTATCCTACATGCTATTTTATGTTATACATTGTATCTTTGTTTTAATCTTTTGAAGCACATTGAGTTTACGCTTGTCGTATGAAATGTGCTATATGAATAAATTTGACTTGACTTGACTAGTGCAACATCTGCACATTTTGAATCAGACGGCAGCAGAAGGTATACACTAAAAGAAAGCAGGTTAGCGTGTGTATGTAGCCGTGATTGCAAAGGATCGTGGTGTTTTATCATCTACAGTTCACAGCAGAGGAACAGAAACTTTCACTGCTCTACTTTTCACATATTTCAGTCGTTTTTGTCAGAGACACACCTGTATGTGTGTGTGTGCGTGTGTGCGTGTGTGTGTGTGTGTACCTGCAGGCAACAGCAGCCCACACAAGCCCCGCCCCCGGACTCAGGTTACCTGTTTTATGTAAGGCTGGAGGATGATTGACAGGTCGACAGAGCCAGATGAAGCCGGTTCAGTGACTGTGCCGGTTTCCCTCAGGCTGCTGCTGCTCCCTGTTCACTCCTCTCTCCCTCATGTACATGATGCGTTTAATATGTTCATGCGTATGTTCAATGTGTACATGTCAGTATAGGTTTGTAGATTTAATGTTATCAGAGAAAAATGTGAATGAATGTGTGAATGTTTCTTCCTCTGAACCTGCAGGGAACATTTATATGCTCACATGATTTTCTTGTAAATTTAACGCCTTTCTCTTTTTAGCAAACTTTTTCTGTGTTTTGAAGGAGTGAAGCTGCACAAACACCAGGACTATATGGTAAAGGTTAACTCTTTTATTGAGTGCTGCTGTGTTCACATCACACTTCACTGCCCTCGTTATAATAATGCTAATGTTTCAGTGAATCTGTTCAGTTAATAATAATAATAACATTTTTATTCATATAGCACTTCTCAAGCAAATGCACAAAGTGCTTTACAGATAAAACATCACAGAAAAAGAACAAAAACTGAAGAAAAACCCATGATTGAGGTCACATGACCCACAATCAATCAAACATAGCCCATAGTCAACAGCAGTGCACCCACCAAAACCGTAAAAGCACAAATTCACAAAGGTGCAATACAAATGAATTTATAAATAAGTAGAAATGCTCTTGCAGTGCAGATAAAATGTTAGAATAATTAAACAAGATCAGGAAGTAGTTAAGAGTATGCCATCCTATTTAAGACGTTGTTTAAAAACTGCAGCAGTCAGCTGATCTAACACTAAAAGGAAGGCCGTTCCAAAGCCAGGGGGCCAGAGCTGAAAACGCGCCGTCACCCTTTGTTTTCAGTTTGGTTGGTTTGGGTCTAATTACATTAGAATAATAAAACATGTCAACTCACATCTGTGTCTCTGACCTGCAGCTGCACCAACACACGACGGACAACAAATCAACAAATGTTTGATGACGTTGTGTTGTCTGAGGGTCTGTGACACAAACTGCAGATAAACTTTTGTTGTTGTGTGTGTTGTTGTGTTGATCTGTTGATGCACTTCGACCACACATGTCACACATGCCGTGTCCGTTGAGCTGCTGGAAGTCGCAGTCACAGTTTTAAACCTTTGTCTTCTCCAACAATCACTTTGAGCCCTGTCACAACCAAACAAGAGTTTAGACGCCTCTTAAACAAACATGTTCCACTTCCAGCTGGAATCAAACCACTGTCTTTTTATGAGCGCAGGGTGTTGCACCGACCTGTCAGAGTTTCCCTGCAGCGACTGCAGGTGATGGGAACACGCCTGCAGCGACGCAGCTACGCCCACGCTCGGCACAGAAAACAATTTACGGGTCAATTGTTAAAAATAAATGAGTCAACTCGCTTCAGGACGCATTTATTCACAGAGCGACTTTGCTGCTCCCGTCTCTGATGAAACTCACACGCTGAAAATCATTTAGGCAGAAAGTGCTGCAAAGTTCATGTGTCCTTTAGCTGCAAAATAATGAAAAAGAAATCTTAAGGGCTTATTCATCGATGGAAAGAAAGAGAATATCAGAGCAGCCATATTGTCACAATCATCATATTATAGTTTTACAGAGAATTTCATTCCAAGATTCATCAAAAACTGGTTGAAATGCTGCAGACTTAATGCACTAAATGTTGTTGCAGTAGGGTGCTATAGCTTGACTAACTGAACCTGTAGCCTAAAGGAGTAGTGGTGCAGAGAAGATCATTTGCATTTGGGAAGCTTCAAACTGGAAATAAAGAACAAAAAATGTAAAAGACAAAGTTAATGACCTCAGAAAAACACATAAAGAAAAAACTGTTTCAATCTTAAAATCTTAAAACAACAGATCCTCAGGTGTCTCACTGAACACCCGTGTTTTCTACCTTCAGATCCTTACAGTGCCCTTTAAAATGTAATCTTTTCTTTTGCATTTACTGTAGTTTGCCAAATTCATTCTAACTGGCTTCGTAGTTTAGCTGAAATGAAAATGGAACAGGACACTGACAGCTAGCTAAAGGTTAGCTGTTGTGTCCTAGAAACAAACACAAATAAACTGAGGTTAATAAAGTAATCCATATTCAAATGTAGTTTTTCGACTTGGAAATAATGTTTACCACTTTTTTCTAGATTTTTTCCAGTCTTTTGGAGAAATTGTACCACTTTTTTTCCAGAAATTTCTCATAATCTTTCCAAAAATTCACGCCATTGGCCCTAATTTGAATGTACATTGACTAAAACAGTAATGTATTTAAGTCTCAGAACAAATATTTGTGTATTTCTGGTGTTTGCTTCAAAATTTTGTCCAGTGGGGGTCCGTGGTCTAATTTGTGTCAATTTAGGGTCTTTGATGTAAAATGTTTGGGATTCACTGGTTTTAATCATTGAAGTGGACGGAATCACTGAGTACTCAATCTTACATTGTGTTACTTTAAGGCTAACAATCAGTAAGCAAAAAGTGTAATACCACGCAAAAGTTAGAAATTGACCAACACTGGTCAGCTAAACTGTGATTCAAGGCTAAAGTTACTTAGCTAAAGTGTAACTTAAGGCTGAAGTTAGAAACTAGCCAACATACTGTAGCTTAAAACTGGGGTAGGTACTGTAGGATTTGTTCTGAAAACAAGCTCACAGCTCCCGGTATCTTTGACCAATCAAATCTATTCTGGTCTGGGGGTTCCTGATTGGTCGAAGGGCTGACCCTACTCTGTCCTAACAAATCTGGAGGGCCAGTCCCCTCAACCAATCAGGAACCCCCAGACCAGAATAGATTTGATTGTTCAAAGATACTGAATGCTGAAGGCCTTTTTAGCAGAGATTTTCTTTAGGCTGCTGCATACAGAGACCTTTCCTTTCTGACAGCTGAATGGGAAAACATTGTCTCAACAAGAAAAGAAAAAGTTAATATTTTGTTTTTAAAACAAATCCTGCCTACTTCAGCTTTAACTATAACCAACTAAAGTTATCAACTAGCTCACACAACTAGAGGCAGTTAGAAGCCGCATTGGCAAAGGTGAGTGTTTAGCCAATAAACAGTAGCCTAGTAGATACTAATTTAGAGTGAATAGTCTAAATTATAAACTCTGAAGGTAAGAAAGTAATGAACTAAACAAGTTATTTAGCTTCTGTCCTGATCACAGCAACCACCAAGTTAAAAGTTTCTCAGTCCTCCATTAGATTAGAGCTGAACTGTTGTGATGGTGTCGACTCAGACTGAAACTCTGGACGTTGGAAACAGTTTAAAATCAGTTTTGGAGACACTGTGACTGTCCTCCCTGCTCTGTTAATGGTGTTGGTTTGTTAAAAGAAGCCTTCACAGCGTCTCTAAGTCTGATGATCCCTCTGAAGCTCCGTGGCTTCTCGAAATCCTCCACACAAAGAATTTACAGCCTCGGCCTGAGTGGAGTTTTATGGTTCCTAATAGGAGGTAATGAATGGCCGCTCGCCCTCTGCTCTGTTTACTCAGGATCATTCAGCTGACAAAGGTTCATCCTGATCAAACATTTGGTTTAATCTTTAAACTGGTGTGTCTCCTTTAGCTGCTGCCAGCACTTCCGTCAGTGTAGCGGCTGCCAGTGATAGATTGGGTGTGAGAGTCTTGACGCTTTGGATTTTGTGGTTTTAATTTTAAATGTCACCCAGGTCTGGACTCGCTCTCTAACCTTTCTTGTGAAATCACAGTTGGCACGGCTCAGCAAGTGGTTGAACAGGACGATGGGGTGGAGTCGACATTTCTCACACTCTCGCTCACAGCCCATTAACCTTCATGCTGCGATCCTGAGAGGCTGTGGTATGATGACAAAGTCGCCTCCTCCTCCTCCCAGTCGTAGCACCATCTCCCCCCTGTCCTTCCCCCTGTCCTCCCCCCTCCTCCTCACACTCTCATCTAATGGTATAAAACATCGGCCTCTCTCCCAGGTCGGCACTTTCTCCTCAGCTGAAGCAGAAAGACTTCTTCACCCTCATCACCACACCATCAAATCAAACCAAACCATCTACCATGATCCGCTCAAGGTCTACTGGTGGTGGCGCCTACAGGAGCAGCAGCCTCTCCATGCACGGAGGCGCTGGTGGCGGCAGCGTCCGGATCTCCTCCGGCGGCTCGTCCATGTCCATGCTCGGTGGCGGCTCCTCCATGTCCATGTTCGGCGGCGGCGGTGGTGGTGGTGGAGGTGGAGGTGGAGGAAGCTCTTACAGCTACAGCTACAGCAGCGGCGGCGGCGGGGCTGCGTTCGGCGCCGGTGCCAGCAACGACGGCATGGAGATCTCCGCCAACGAGAAGGCCACCATGCAGAACCTGAACGACCGTCTGGCCACCTACCTGGAGAAGGTCCGCAAGCTGGAGACCGCCAACGCCGAGCTGGAGCTGAGGATCCGTCAGTTCCTGGAGAGCCAGACCACCCCGGCCTCCAGAGACTACAGCGCCTTCTACATCACCATCTCCGACCTGCAGGGCAAGGTAGGCTCACGTTGGGTCACATGAATAGATTTGATTGTTCAAAGGTACTGGACGCTGAAGGCTTTTCAGGCTGCTGCATACAAAGACATACCTTTCCTCACTGACAGCTGAATGGGAAAACTCTATTTTCTCAACAAAAAAGAAAAAGTTAATATTTTGTTTTTAAAACAAATCCTGCCTAGGCTACTCCAGCTTTAACTATAACTGACTAAAGCTCACACAACTAGAGGCAGTTAGAAGCAGCATTGGCAAAGGTGAGTGTTTAGCTAATAAACAGCAGCCTAATAGATACTAATTTAGATGTATGTATGGTCTGACTTATAAAGTCTGAAGGTAAGAAAGTAATGTACTAAACAAGCTATTTAGCTTCTGTCCCGATCACAGCCACCACCAAGTTAAAAGCTTCTCAGTCCCCCCATTAGATTAGAGCTAGTCTGGCCTGACGGAAGTGCGTTGCTGCGATTAGCCTCTGATTGGTTGGAACGAGCCACCCGGCGGAAGTCCACATCATGGTGGTGGATGGTGTCGACACATCCCGACTGAGATCAGCTGCATATTGTCTGAAGAGATGTGATAATGTGATGATGTAAGTCGACCCTCGTGGCTCGTTGACGGTTGACGAGCCTGTTGAACAGGAATCAGGGTCGTAGAACAGAACAGAACAGACCTTCACTGCTGAAAGTCAAAGTCATGTCTAATATTTGACATGTTTTAGTCTCCCGATGACTCCAGTCACTCCCCTGTCTGTGGACAACTTAAACTTTGGGCCCCTTTTAAAAGCTCTTGAGCTTCTCAGGGTGTCCCATATTTTAATGATTTTAATACCTTTTCTATATATGTGAATAAAGATGATTGATTGATTGAAAATAGCAGTGAACATGAGAATCTAACTGCTTCTCTTTCACTTTCCAGATCCAAGACGCCACCAGAATGAATGGCGGCATCTACCTCTCCATCGACAACGCCAAGCTGGCCGCCGACGACTTCAGGCTTAAGTGAGTGGATTCAGTCAGTGATGAAGAGAGAAATTTCAAAGTCAACCTGTTGTTAGGGTTAGCACCAGCATCCAGCACCAGATTTAAAACTTCATTGCAACTTCATGTAAAAAACCTGAAATCAAAAATGAAATTCTAGAGTTTGAACCAACATCAGTTCTGAATGTAGAGATGGAGAGGAGGCATAAATCTATGCTGAGATGCTCTTTAGATCTTCAAGTTGATCAACCTCACCTTCGTTTTTCAGGTTTGAGAACGAGCTGGCCATGCGTCAGTCTGTGGAGGCCGACATCGCCGGACTGAGGAGAGTCCTGGATGAGCTGACTCTGGCCAGAACCGACCTGGAGATGCAGATCGAGGGTCTGAAGGAGGAGCTGATCTTCCTGAAGAAGAACCACGAGGAGGTGAGTGGCCTCCCCGACAATAAGTCATAAGTCTCAGTGGAATGAGGTTTTCTGTTGTCAGGTGAGTCTTGAGTCTTCACCTCCAACTGTGTCTTGTCTCTTTGTCGTTGTTCCTCTGCAGGAGCTGCTGGCTCTGCGGGCCCAGATGAGCGGCCAGGTCAACGTGGAGGTGGACGCCGCTCCTCAGGAGGACCTCAACAAGATTCTGGAGGAGGTCAGAGAGCACTACGAGTCCGTCGCCGCCAAGAGCCGCAAAGATCTCGAGGCGTGGTTCCAGGCCAAGGTGAGGATGTGAAGGTCGTGTTGGTGGGTTCATCACTTACACCAAAGAGGGTTTTGTTTTGTTATGTTTTTTTAAATTGAGAAATTTGACCACTTTTTTCTAGAAATTTTTAAACGTTTTTGGAGAAATTTGACCACTTTTTGAGAATTTTTACCACTTTTTTCTAGAAATTTTTAAACGTTTTTGGAGAAATTTGACCACTTTTTGAGAATTTTTTACCACTTTTTTCTAGAAATGTTTAAACATTTTTGGAGAAATTTTACCACTTTTTGAGAATTTTTACCACTTTTTTGGAGAAATTTTAACCACTTTTTGAGAATTTTTACCACATTTTTCTAGAAATGTTTAAACATTTTTGGAGAATTTGTACCACTTTTTTACAGAAATTTCTTTACAAAATTTCCAAAAAATTGCGCCAAGGGCCCTAATTTGAATGAACATTGACTAAAAATGTAACGTTCTTCCGTCTCAGAACAAATATTTGTGTATTTCTGGTGTTTGCATCAAAATTTTTACCATTGGGGGTCCGTGGTCAAATTCAATTTAGGACACATATTATATATTTATGAGATGACTTAAACAATCCTACTGGATGTATGGAGCGTGTGCAGCTGCAGACAGATGTGGTGGGATGGGTCTCTATCGGTGTTGACCATCTTTGTGTTTTCACTCACACAGACAGAAACATTGAACAAGGAAGTCTCCGTCAGCACAGAAACCCTCCAGACGTCCCGGTCAGAGATCACGGAGATCAAACGGACGCTGCAGAGTCTGGAGATCGAGCTGCAGTCACAGCTCAGCATGGTGAGCAGAACATCTCAGCAGCTTTCACCTCCTCAGTTCCTCTGAGCCCATAAACACACTGAGCCGCCTCCTCTCTGTTCCCCCCCTACAGAAAGCAAGTCTGGAGGGAACGCTCGCCGAGACTCAGTCCAGATACAGCAACATGCTGGTCGGTTACCAGAGCCAGGTGGTGATGCTGGAGGAGCAGCTGGGCCAGCTGAAGGCCAGCCTGGAGTCCCAGTCCCAGGAGTACCAGATGCTGCTGGACATCAAGACCCGGCTGGAGATGGAGATCGCCGAGTACAGGAGGCTGCTGGACGGAGAGGCCAGCGGGAGGTGAGAGGGCCGAGTCCAGGTCCAGGAGGTCCAGGAGGCCTCGGACCACAAGACCAGACATGACACAGAAAAAAAATTATAACATCGAAGAAGAGCCAGAGTTTAAACATTTATTTATTTAAAAAACACACAAATAAAGAAACTACGTAAACTTAGGTTTGATAGTTTTAGTTTAGCTCCAAAGCATCCAATACAGATTTACTCAGGTGATAAATAATGTTGTTTTCAGCTCAAAGTTTAAATGTCCGTCAGTTAAGGTTAGTCTTTAATACAACCTGGTACTGTGATAAATACTCTATAATACAACCTGATACAGTGATAAATACTCTATAATACAACCTGGTACTTCAGATAAATACTCTATAATACAACCTGGTAGCTATGCACTCCTGCACTCCTGCACTTCAGCACTCGTCACTTTAACCACTTTAACCCAGCACTAATGCACTTTATCTCCCAGAACTAAACTCTTATGGTCCCCCACCTGTGGAATGTGTTTGTCAATATGTTCTTCATCCTTTTTGTCTCTTTGTGTTGGTTATCAGTGACCGGTTATCAGTTATCCGCCTCTAACTTTAAAGATTTGAAGCTACAGAAGAAAAAAAAAAAGACTCCAGTTATGATAAAAGATCATTTATGGATTTATTTTATTTATTCTCATCAGTGTCGCTCCCATCTAGAAGATGATGAGTTATTTTTGAACATTATTCAATAACGTCAGAATTATTATTATTGAGCATTAGAGCGGTGATGTCAGAGAGTTTCTGAGGATGTGAATAAAGACCTGACTGTGATGTGTTTGTGTCTCCTGCAGCATCTCAATGTCCTCCTCCTCCATGTCCTCCTCCTCCATGTCCTCCTCCGCCCTCTCCTCCTCCTCCCTCTCCTCCTCCGCCCTCTCCTCCTCCGCCCTCACCACCACCACCGTCGTCTCCGCCCCCGTCGTCACCGTCAGCAAACAGAAAGTCATCACCGTCATCGAGGAGATCGTGGATGGGAAGGTTGTGAGCTCCTCGGAGACTGTCAGCCAGTCCGTCGTCGAATGAGCACCGACAGGGGGCGCTCTCACTGCTCTCACACAAAAAATAAAAGTCTGTTGAGGTGCTTCAAAATAAAAGCTCGTCTCTTGTGTTTTTTTTTGTGAAGTCAACAAGGCTGCAGTTCCTCTAAAGGCCACTAGGTGCTGCATGTTTAGCCAAATATGGGACATGTTCTTAAAGTTAAAAGACGTTTTGTCAAATTCCTTAAAGGTATAATATGTAGGAATTCCCCCCATCTAGCGGTGCGGTTGCATATCGGAACGTATTCTTGATGTTGCATTCACGTGAAATCTGGCAGACGGCAGACGGACAACAGATGCTGCATGTAACAGGATAAACAAGCGTCTAGCCTATGTAAGGTAAGGTATGAGAAAGCTTTCATTTGTATGCGGGTGTGATTCGACTTCAGTGAAATACGCATTTATGAAAGCAATTTTTGCTAATAAAAAGCCAAATAAGTTACATACTGGGGCTTTAAAGTTGACACAGTTTTGGAAAAGAAACAGTGAAACTGGTTCAACACTGAAGAAGAGAGAGCAGTGGATTATGGGTCAGATTCCTTTTCCTTTTCCTTTTTTAGGTCCTAAATAGTGACAGTCGTCAGATAAAAGAGTTCAGATCCCTCAACAGAACAATTCACTGTCTCAGCAGATAAATGAGATATTAATTGTTAAGTTTCTCTGTCCAGGTGTAAAGCCGGTTACACGAGGAAACAAACCAACTCTGATAAAGCTGCAGTCAGTTGGACCGTGTTACGTAAAGGAGGCCAGGTAACAGTGAAGCCACGCCCACTGAGGATGTAGCCTACCTGAAGCAGCAGAAACACAAAGACAAGAGGCCGAGTGTTCAGAGGATCAGGGTTTAGATTTATTTGATGTCAGATGATTGACTGACAGCACCACATACCTGGACCTCGGCTTAACATAGTTTGACTTCCCCTCTCTGCATCAAAAGACACTGCATGGCGCTGTCCCATTTCTCCACACTCGGCTCAGTGCGCTTGGTTAGTTACGCACACACTTTGGTGACGTTGTGCTGGTGGAACGTACATTTGCATACAGTGTGCAGTCTGTCATCTGAGGGCCATTGTTCACACTCGCACAACTCTGACAAACACAGCACAGCAACAGTTTTAATAAACAGTGCTGCTGGATCACAGTCTCACCTACTGCAAAAGTGTCTCTATGCGCAAGATTCAAATCATAAATGTGTAAACCCAACTCAGTAAGAAAACAAAACAAAACAAGAAAACGCAGAAAACAAATCATATAGAATAAAATGTGGTTTGTGAATATAAAATATGAGATTAAAAAGTGAAAAAGATAGAAAGTTAATTCATTTTATTGAAATGCAGGCTATTCCGTGGCATCTCCCAAACGTGGCTTGGCCAATACTTGACCAATACCGGTCTTACCGTAAGTGTGGGTAAAGTGCAAATCAAGCGCGCTGGTCGTTGGAGAAATGGGACACACTAAGCACTTACACTAAGCCCATGAACGCACACGCCAAGTGCTCAAGTGTGTAAGTGTGATTGAGTGTGAAACTTAAAACCAGGCTGAAAAAAATCAAGATTGACATTAAAAAAATAAAATAAATATGAGAATATCAATGATGATAAAACTTTTTATACCTGTCTTTTCTTTTTCCTCCAGACAAAAATTTCCAGTCCTGCTTTGATTCAAATTCCATTCAACATGTCTCCGACTTCCTGGTTGACCATCGTGGCTCAGGCCTTTAGCCCCGCCCACCTCCACCTGCTGGCTCCAGGTGAGAGAGCAGAGAGCATCGAGATGGTCAGAGGATGATCAGAGGAGACTAGGACCAGGACTAGAACCAGAACCAGAACCAGGACCAGAGCGATGAGTGTATCCTGCTTTTTAGGTAGGTACATTCCTGTATAGTGTTGTATCGTGTTCATACCTGTATCACATACAGTTAGATAGTTTTGCTGTAGTGGTTACACTGAAATATTGATGCATTTTCAGTGGATACTGAGTATACCTGAGTATCACTCATGGTACAGACACATCAACTCCGGCGGCGACAGATCCCGACGCAACGGATCGCCGAACGCACCGGCGAGTGGGCGGTTCTGTGTGACGAGTTTCAATCTGCCGTTTCCAACATGGCGGCCGGCTCACAAATGATCTCATTTTGCAGTTAAACAACACACTAAAGTATGTTTCTGACAACATTTGAGGCGGGAAATGTGTAGTGCAGTAACAGAATCTTGATTCATATTTGATCAACACTGCCTAGTTTGATAGTTTGGGCGGTTTCTGAGCCGGCCGCATTGCGTTGGACGGACGTCATTTGCATAAAGTTCAATCTATCTTTATGCAAATTCACATACGGCGACGGGGCCGTCAACTCGACGTGCTGTGTCCATCATGCACCGCGCGGCCGGAGCTGCTGCTCTACAAAGACAATGAATGGGATCCGTTGACTTGACGTCCATTGCCGGAGTTGGTGTGTCTGTACCATTAGACTACACCAGTGGTCCGCAAAGTGAGGTCCGGGGACCCACAGGGGTCCTTGAGAAGGTTCAAGGGGGTCCCCAATCTTTTCTTGAAGTTTTACCACTTTTTTCTAGAATTATTACTTCTTCTTTTTTTTCTTTTTTTCTTTTTTACAGAAATCTCTCTAAATATTTCCAAAAGTTCACGCCATTGGCCCTAATTTGAACGTACATTGACTAAAAAAAAGTAGCATTCTTCAGTCTTAGAACAAATATTTGTTTGTTAATATTTGTGCCGTTGGTTGCACTAATTGTTGGCACAAGTTTTACAGAATACCGTCAACTCGCACCCCTTTCAAGGGAAATGAGAGAGAAGATAGTACATTGGAAATTAATTTTGAGCAATATAATGTGTTAAGACACGTTGGTTTGAATGGTGATAAATCTGGATATGCCCACAGGCACAGCTGTAGAACTGCAGAGAATGGGTTGTGAAATGTTTACCACAATAACGACAATGACTGAAGACGATGGAAAGCAAACTCAGATTAATTAACGTTAAGCTATATTATTTTAAGTTACATATTCAGCCATGCAGGTGCAGTTCACGGTCAGGATGCAGTTGTTCCAGACTTTAGACATGTCCGTCCTCTTCCCTTGTCTCTGACCAGGCAGCACCTCAGTCCTCACAGCCACAAAGTTTAGTAATCGTGTAAGAGTATTTTCCTGAAATACGCCATGTTGTGATGCTGTATAAAGACCTTTGAGACAAACTGTTTGTAAAAATGGGCTATACAAATAAAACCAGAATCAGAATCAGCCTTTATTGTCACTATACAGAAGTACAGCGAGATTACAGCAATCAACCCATACAGCATTAAATACATACAATAGGACATGTATTGTGACTGTGACCAGTGTTAGTGGTTGTGCTAATGCTAACTCTCTCTCTCTCTCTCTCGGTCGCTGTTTCGGTTTCATGAATGTGACTCTGACACAGACCTGTCCATCGTCATGGTGACGATGCAGGACCACAACAAACAAGAAGCTGATGTAATAAAACTGTTTTCACAACAGGAGAGAGAGTGGACACATTGGACACAGCTGTTTGACAAAACACTCTCACTCTGTTTCTCTTTCTTATTTTGCAGTTCAGAATCAACAAACTCCGGTTTTGGAGCCAAACGAGGACATGACGACGACGTGTTGAACAGTTAAAGCTCAGATTCAGCTGAAAACACAAAGACACTCAGGTCAGAGGTCTGAGGTCAAACTGAGACGTCTCAGTGTCTTCAGGAAAAAATATCTGCACTTTTCTTTATGCTTCATTTGCATTGAGTTCTTATTATTCCTTGTATTGCTTAGAGTGTCTATGATTGTACAGCACTTTGGTCATTTTAAATGTGCTTTATGAAATCAATAAACTGTGACTTCATTAAGTCAGGACAGAGGGAGAGACACACAGATTCAAATTTCTTTATTAGGATTAACCCCTTGAGGTGTATCACCTCGTTTTCGAGGGGAGGGGGTCCCAAGTAAAAATAAGAAAGAAGGATAAGGAAAAGAGAATAGAAACACATAACAAATACAACATACATTACAGCCTAAGCATACAAGAAATAGTGAGCTATTACAAGCAGTTAACTTGAATGCATATCATATTATGGGGTATAGTGGCTGTACATAGCATGAAGGACTCAGAAATGGGCAGTAGGCAGTACACACACACTCAGAGAGACAACAGACGTGTGGGGACGTGCAGGGAGGAATCCAGAGGGGGGTCGAGGTTTGAACTGTGTAAACATGTTAAGCAGATTAAATTCCTTTAGGTTTCTACCTGAGCCGACGACATCGCTGACTCACCTGAGAGACATCCAGCTGCAGATAACTGAGCAAACACTCGAGTCCTGGATGTCACATCGTTGTGCAACTGTAAATCCCTGCTGTGATTTGGTTGTTTGTCATCCTGCTGCCGCGTCGGCATGAGGCTCCTGCCCCCGGGGCGTGTTGTGGGGGCCGGACCCTGAACCCCTCCCTCACTGTCAGGAGGCATAAAAGCACCCGAGTCCAGTCTCTCCTGCATTCTCTCCTCCTCTCCACCCAGAGCAGACAAACCTCCTCCACCACCATGGCCTCCTACTCTCGCTCAGCGTCCTTCTCCAGTGGGAACCGGTTCGGCTCCATGAGGGCTCCCAGTGTTTACGGTGGCGCCGGGGGCTCCGGGGTCCGCATCTCCAGCATGAGCGCTCCCAGGAGCTTCTCCTCCGGCGTGGGAGCCAGCATGGGAGCCGGCGTGGGAGCCGGCTTCAACCTGGCCGACGCCGTGGACATCTCCGACAACAAGAAGGTGGCCATGCAGAACCTGAACGACCGCCTCGCCTCCTACCTGGAGAAGGTGCGCAAGCTGGAGGCGGCCAACGCCGAGCTGGAGCTGAGGATCAGAGAGTTCCTGGAGAGCAAGACCAAACCCGAGGGCCACGACTGCTCCGCGTTCCAGCTGGTCATCAGCGACCTGCAGGACCAGGTGAGGCGACCCGGTTCTGATTCACACAGAATAGAAATGTTGGTGCAATGGGATGATGATCTGTGGCTGAAGATGCTGCCATTGTTCAGTGTTCGTGTGACTCGTTGTTAGGTTGTAGGATGAACGCAGGTGCAGCCACACCCAAACCCAAACCACCACCAGCCCAAACCCGGCCTTCGGCGCTGCATTTGCATGATGTGCAGATAAGAACAAACAAACCACTGAAACACCGAGGGCGGATTTGACTTTTATTTGTTTAATCATGTCTGTTGAATCAGTCGTGTCACGAACGTCTCTGTGTTAACTCTCTTATCTTATCTTAGTTTAACCCCGTGTGTGCACTCAGGTGAGACAGGAAGCAGAGACAGGACACTGTAAATTTCAGAGTTAAGGTCATTTATTGTTTGTAGTGTCATCACTAGTGGGGCAGCCACGCCGTGAGTCTGCTGCAGCAACAGTTGAACACCTTGCAGCTGCTTCAGTCTAACTTCAGTCTGTCCTCTGTCTGTTTTCCAGATCTTAGACGCCACCCGCACCAATGGATCTCTGTACCTGGCCGTCGATAACGCCAAACTGGCTGCTGACGACTTCAAAGTGAAGTGAGAGAATGAACAGTTTCACATGTTATAGGTCAAACAGCTGCTGCTCAGACTGAGACCACCTCCATGAATAACAATGCCACATCTGCTGCTGCTGTTCACAGGTATGAGAACGAGCTGTGCATGCGTCAGAGTGTGGAGGCCGACATCGCCGGGCTGAAGAGGGTCCTGGACGAGCTGACTCTGGGAAGATCTGACCTGGAGATGCAGATCGAGTCTCTGAGGGAGGAACTCATCCAGCTCAGGAAGAACCACGAGGAGGTGAGTAAGACTGGATTGAGCAAAACCAACCCTGCTCAGATCAAGTATGACGCAACAACATTTGCAGCACTTGTTTATTGAAGAATTCAATCCCGAAATATTTTCAAGTCTCTTTAAAGTCACACAGAATGTGTAGATGTTGGTGCAAACTCACTTAAAGCAGAAGTAAGGTGAATGTTTGTGTTAATATAAGTTGTAAATAGTTGTATCTTCCGACAGCAATCACTTATATAGAGTGTTTGGTCTGAAACACGGGTCTGTCAGTCACTTTGCTCTGCTGTAAGCCGAGGAGAAAACTTTCCTTGTATCCTACAACCTTTATCCAATGAGGAGAGAGAACGGCATAAAGGGGCGGTCCTCTCTGTGTGTGCAGCCAAGGGATGAGCCTGAATGTGGTGACGTAGGGACGAGGGCGGGGACTGCTAACTCCATCTGCTGACAGGAAGTTAGACAAAACCACCGGATCGCTTACTTCAGCTTTAACATTTGCAGTGTTTATTGAAGAATTCAATCCCAAAATATTTTCAAGTCTCTTTAAAGTCACATAGAACGTGTAGATGTTGGTTCCAACTCATTTTACCTCGATATGAAGCTGCAGACACATTAAATTTGTCCCGTCTTCTCCTGCAGGACCTGCTGGCTCTGCGGGCCCAGATGAGCGGCCAGGTGAACGTGGAGGTGGACGCGGCTCCTCAGCAGGACCTGTCCGCCGTCATGGCCGGGATCAGAGACCACTACGAGACCGTGGCCACCAAGAACCGCAGAGACCTGGAGACCTGGTTCCAGTCCAAGGTGAGCTTCAGGGTTTGGATCCTAGTTTCATCAGAGCAGAAGCTGCCACAGATGAGTCAGTGCAAGTCATGATTCAGTGGAAACTAAAAACATGATGATGAACAGCGGGGTGTCGTCTGCATACAAGGGTTATTATATTCACTGATCTGGTATATATATTCACTAAAACCAGCAGTGAAACTAAAATAAAAACTAACTTTTTTCCAAAAACTAGACCTAACTCCAACCTCCCTGTATCAGTGATAAACTGCAGTAAAGTAAAGTGTTGTCATAATAATAATTTTCTTAGAGATGTCTAAAGCTGCAAGAAGAAAACGCCACAGCTCAATATGGGACGACTTGGAGTACGACCCACAGCTAGATAAGAGTGAATGGGACCTGATGAGGACTGATGGGAACATTATGGGATGGATGCAACTAAAAGGGAACAAGTTCATCTTCAGAGGTCTGACAGAGGCTTTCTCCTAAAACCTGAACAACTACAACTAAGACAAAGACTAAATAAAAACTACAACTAAGACTAAATAAAACTACAACTAAGACTAAGACTAAACTAAAACTAAGACTAAGACTAAATAAAAACTAAATAAAAACTACAACTAAGACTTAAACTAAACTAAAACTAAGACTAAATAAAAACTAAATAAAAACGAATTCCTCTAAAATAAAAAATAAACTAAAACATTCATTTGTTGAACTCACTAAAACTAAACTGAAATAAAAAATCAAACTAAATAACTAAATAAAAACTAAAACTAGAAACAGCATTTCCTAACGGAAAATGCGTGTGAATGCTGAAAGCCATTGCTGAACCATGCTGAATTAGCAGAATAAATTGACAAAGACATGCGGAATGGCATACAAGAAACATGTCCAAGGAAGGAATTGAACCCACAACTTCATGAGTGGTAACCTGACACACTAACCACATGGCCACAGAGGACCTGACTTACAATGAGCTTTATACTATGGGGAATCAAAGACTGTCCAATGACAGCTGAATAGTTGGAATCACAAGTCAAGCAATGATGTGACATGACTGAGGCAGGAATCGAACCCATGATCTCATGATCACTAAACCTTTATTCTACCACTCAGCTACAGAGAGCACACTTTTTTTCAGACTGTTGTCATTCATTGTAATGTGATGATGTGCTGCAAACTGTGGTACGAGCAATCAATGAGATAACAAACTAATGAACATGAATGAATGAATTAAACCTATAATAACTTGGACAGGCTGATTTAAGTGTTCTCTGACTCGTCTCCTCTCTGCTCCAACAGTCTGAGGAGGTCAACAAGGAGGTGGCCGTGAGCACCGAGTCCCTCCAGTCGTCTCGCTCCGAGGTCACGGAGGTGAAGCGCTCTCTGCAGGGTCTGGAGATCGAGCTGCAGGCGCAGCTCAGCATGGTGAGTTTCTACTGTCACTCTGCTTCAGTGGTGGACAGTAACGGAGTAAATTTACTTGAGTACTGTACTTAAGTAGGTATCCAGAGGATTTGTACTTTACTTTAGTATTAGATTTCTTTGGTACTTATTACTCTTACTTGAATACATTTCCAAGACAAATATTTGTACTTTTACTGGAGTTAATTAGTAGTACGGCTGAATAGTACTGGTTACTTTCAGGTCTTTTTCTAAAATCCTATTGGACACAAGCTGTGTTTGTCAGAGAAGGAAACCCTAACCCCTAAAAGCAGCACATCAGTGCAGCTGCTTTCAAAGAGTTCATTCTCACTAACAAGAGTTAAAAGCTCCTTACATTCATTTACAAACAATTAGAGTCATTCATTGATGTGAAGAATAAGACATTTACTCTGACTCTGACTTTGACTTAAAGTACATTTAAAAGCATGTACTTTTGGATACTTAAGTACCTTTAAAAGCAAATACTTTTTTACTCTTACTGGAGTAACATGTCGACTGAGCTACTTTTACTTGTAACGGAGTAAATTTTGACCAGTAGTATTTGTACTCTTACTCAAGTACTGGAGTCGGGTACTCTGTCCATCTCTGCTCTACTTTTTCATCATGAGTCGACAGTCTGAGTCTGAAAAAGTCTTCTCACACACGTTCTCCGTTCTTCATTCTTCCACACCAGAAAGCGTCTCTGGAGGACCAGCTGGCCGACACCCAGGGCCGCTACGCCACCATGCTGGGCGGTTACCAGAGGCAGGTGGTGTCTCTGGAGGAGCAGCTGGCCCAGCTGAGGGCCAGTCTGGAGACCCAGGGACAGGAGTACCAGATGCTGCTGGACATCAAGACCCGGCTGGAGATGGAGATCACAGAGTACAGGAGGCTGCTGGACGGAGAGCTGTCCATGTGAGTCCGCCACAGAGTAGACCGTCCTCACAGTCAACATCACAGCCTGGTTCGGTTCACTCAGCATCACCCACCGAAACACCGAAACAGTCTAAACAAAAATAGTCAAACTCAGCAATAAAACCATAGGTCAGGAACAAGAGCCACTCATCAACATCTACAACACTCAAGTCAAGAAAAAAGGCACACAGATCGCCATAGAAAAAGCAGGGTGGTTGTGCGCACATCCAATGCCTATTTTAGGCCAGGTGCCGGACAGTCAGGATAATTGCAAAGAAAAAAAGGGAATATCCGCACACTGAATTAAAGCTCCCATTTATTGGATAGCCTACTTGCTTACAACGTTTCGACCGATGTGGTCTTCCTCAGGCAAAATGGCCTTTTATAAATGGGAGCTTTAATTCAGTGTGCGGATATTCCCTTTTTTTCTTTACACAGATTGCCATAGACACAACACACACACTACACAGCAACTACAGCCTACTGCCATCAGCACGCAGATACAGCTCACTCCCACTCCGGACAAAGACAGCATCATCCAGTTTCATCCCCACCTCAGTCCGACTTCTAAACACCTAACTCCCACCAGAACTTTTTCCTTTTCAATTAACTTGTTTTTAACTAATTTTTATGCTTGTATGTGTCCGTTTTTAACCTTTGCTGCGAGTATTTGTACTTATGTGTGGTTGTAGGAATGTGTATTATTATTGTGTTGGGTATGTCTGTGGTATGTAGGGATGTAGGGATGTGGATCGTTGTTTTGCACCTGCACTTTCTACTTTTAAATTTGAATTGAATTGACCTGCAGACCCGACCGGTGGTCAGAGGAAACGGGAAAACTGTAGAAAAAAACGTAAAATTCTGCTTTCCATTAGGTCTCTAGTGTTGATAAAACTTTATTAATCTGTTGATCAGAGACATAAAGGATAACGATGTGTGTGTGTGTGTGTGTGTTCCCTGCAGCCCAATGACCACCACCACAACTCGCAAGGTTCTGATCGTCACCAAAGAGCTGGTGGACGGTGAAGAGGTCAGCTCCACCACTGAGGAGTCCTGAACACACACCTGAACACACACCTGAACAAGCTGCCGTTCTCAGAGTTTTACCAATAAAATATTTCTGATGAACTGAAATGTGTGTGTTTGTGTGTGCGTTTCTTTGGTTGTTTATTATTATATTCACATTATACAAGGGATAGTTCAACATTTTTGTCAAACTGGTCCATCACCATAATCCCTATAGTCATAGCAGTAGGTTCGTTACCTTTAATTGTTGGTGCAAGCTGTTTTTAGAACGGCGGAGCAGAGCCGTGAGCTGCTCAGAGCTACGCTACGGAGGCTCATGGGATTTCTTGCTCATCAAACTCATCAAATACACAATCCAACAACTCCACAACGCTCTGGTGGACAAGTTGTGAGCTGCACATTCACCACGCTATGAGATAACACAACGTTACCACACAGAGTTGTTTTAGAGGGAAATTCATGCAAAACAGCTGATGCGCGTTGCCTTCAGGGACAGTTTTTCATCAAGCAGTCTCTGTATTTACCCTGTCCCTGTGGATATGGAGACATATATGCCACCTTCATCCCTCTGCTGCTCAACATGAAAAACAGGGATGATTTTTTAAATGATGCAGCAGCAGCAGCTGTGTGTGTTCCTCAAACCTCCACCAGAGGGAGTCACACTGTAAACCACACCTCCACTGTAGAGCAGCAGCTACAGGCTCCGCCCACCGCCATGACCTCACTGCAGGGGAATAAACTGTGAGGACCAGAAAATGAAGCTCCATACAGTATAAAGGTAAATGTTTGTGTTAAAGCAGAAGTAAGCGGAATATTTGTGTTAATATAAGTCTTAAATAGATATATCTTCCGACAGCAATCACTTCTATAGAGTGTTTGGTCTGAAACACGGGTCTGTCAGTCACTCTGCTCTGCTCTGAGCCGAGGAGAAAACTTTCCTTGTATCCTACAACCTTTATCCAATGAGGAGAGAGAACGGCATAAAGGGGCGGTCCTCTCTGTGTGTGCAGCCAAGGGATGCATGTGAATGTGGTGACGTAGGGACGAGGGCTGCTAACTCCATCTGCTGACAGGAAGTTAGAGCCAAAACCACCGGATCGCTTACTTCTGCTTTAAATTCATTTAGAAAAAATTAGGTAACGCTTCCTTTTACGGTACGGTAATTACCAGGAAATTACCAGGTAATAAGATGTATTTACTAGGTAATAACCAGGTAATTAAATGCAATTACATTGTAATTACCAAGTACTTACTAGGTAATTACAAGGTAATTACCCAGTATTTACAGATATTTTTCCTGACTACTACCAGGTATTTACCCAATAATTTCCTGGTAGATACACAGTAATTGTATATTGTAGATTTTAAACCCGGTAGTTAAAAAATATTTACCTGATATTTATCTGGTAAATACCAACAAGTTACCTGGTATTTACCCAATAATTACCAGGTAGATATCCTGATGTGTCTATACGTGACTTTGTTAGGGTGATAATAACTTAGATATTTACCTGGTAATTACCAGGTATTTACTCAAAATGATCGCTACCTTACCTGGTAACTACCACTTATTTCCGTGGTAGTTACCTGATATTTACCTGGTAAATATCAACTAGTTACATAGTATTTACTAGAAATATACGGAAAACTACCAGGTATTTATCCAGGAATTATATATTATGTATTACCAGTCAACCTGTGTAGTGACAGTGAGGGTATAACTTGCAACTATTTACCAAGTAATTACTTTCTAATTACCCAGTAGTTACAATTTACATTATCAGGTAAAACCTTGTGAATTACCCTGTAAGGAAGGTGGAACTGTACTGTAAAAGGAAGCGTGGTTTGTTTCAATGATATTACCATGTACTTTCCTGGTAACTGTAGATTATAATCCTCTGCCCCCCATCAGGGTGTGTAATTTTGAACATGGTACCTGGTAAAAAACTCCCATATCTACCTGATAATTAACAGGTAAATATCAGAGTTTTACAGAGTAGTTACCATGTAAGAAAGGTGGAATTGTACTGTAAAAGGAAGCGTGGTTTGTTTCAATGATATTACCATGTACTTTCCTGGTAACTGTAGATTATAATCCTCTGCCCCCCATCAGGGTGTGTAATTTTGAACATGGTACCTGGTAAAAAACTCCCATATCTACCTGATAATTAACAGGTAAATATCAGAGTTTTACAGAGTAGTTACCATGTAAGAAAAGTGGAATTGTACTGTAAAAGGAAGCGTGGTTTGTTTCAATGATATTACCATATACTTTCCTGGTAACTGTAGATTATAATCCTGTGTAGTTTTGAACATGGTACCTGGCAAAACCTCCCATACCTCCCTGATAATTATCAGGTAAATATCAGGGTGATATCGGAGTTTTACAGAGTAGTTACCATGTAAGAAAGGTGGAATTGTACTGTAAAAGGAAGCGTGGTTTGTTTCAATGATATTACCATGTACTTTCCTTTACATAAAGATACAATGCATTTTGTTACACTCTGTGACAAATACGCAAAAACATGTGAACTGTCAAAGAGACTAACTTTAATCCTCTTAATCTGCAAAACAGTGAACTTGAAGAGAGTAACTTCAATACTCTTAAAGGTATACGCAAACATTTTTTTGTGTGTCTTGTCTCACTCCCGAGTCCATGACAGGCAGATAGACACCATCCTTTCAACTGTGCGTGCAGTAACAAGGGAGATACGGGCAGAGCTGGCGCACCGCTAATTAGCTTAGCTCAAACGCTGGAAGTATATAGGTAGTGTTAGCCTGCCTCCACCTAAAGTCACTAATTAGCTTAGCTCAAACACTGGAAGTGTATGGGTAGTGTTAGCCTGCCTCCACCTAAAGTCATCAGAGAAACTCTTCAGCAACTCTAAACGGAAACCGGCGGGCCGATCTTCGTCTCAGAGCTGACAAAACTCTCTGGTAAGACATCTTGAGCGGTCAAATGCCGCTAACAGGACGAGATCGGTCAAAACGGAGGGTTCAAGCAGAGACGGTTATTTTGGTTCAAGCGAGCTACATCGAGGGTAGGTTAGCTTCCTATTTCAAAACAAAAGCACAAATTATATCGTCATGGTTTTCTGTATGTAAAGAGCAACCGGTGATTGGTTGGTCACACCGCAGCTTGAGTAGCGCCGAATTTGTCCTAACAAAATTGTAAACCACAGCTGGTATTTTGACAAATTAACGACACACTGCTGATCTAAACGTCTCCTTTCCCACTTAAAAATGTTTGAAATGTCGATAAAGTGATATATTTACAGAGTTTAGAGCTAAAATGAAATCAGCTTCTGACTGCTGATTTCGGCTGGGGTAGGAGGCAGGCTAACACTACTCATACACTTACAGCGTTTAAGCAAAGCTAATTACGGACGATAGGGGCTCTGCCTTGTTACTGCACGCAAAGTCAAAAGGATGGTGACCTATCTGCTGGTCATGGACTCGGGAGTGAGGCAAGACACGGGAAAAAAATGCTGGCCTATCCCTTTAAGTGCTAAACATACAATAACTTGCATATTAAAAAAGAAAATGAAAAGAAAAACACAAAGTGCAGAGCTTTTTGCCTTCTTCACATGTCCAGTCTACACATTTTGGCAAATTACATCAGTAAAAACTGTAACCTATCCACACCCCACCCCACCCAACAGAGATGGGTGCTCCAAGGCTATCCCAGTGATGCTTCTCCCTAGCATGAAGACATACAGGTATTCTGTGCTACTGCTTGTGGTCGCCAGGTACTGCACCATGTTTGTTCCAGGCTGAAGAATAAAGAAAAAAAAAACAAGATTCAAAAATTAGTTTGTACAACAGGTTAGGTTCATCTCTACAGGTAATGCTGTATCAGACACTGTATCTGGAGTCTTAGCCCATAGCACATTTCTTTAGGCACATGTAACAGCCATCTCAGGTAGATATAAAATCTGTACACTGGGTACAGTAGCCCATACTGTATGTGCACAGCCAACAAACTATGCATCTCTGCATTTAACCCTTCAAATACCCATCCTGTTGATGCCCATGTGGTAGAAACAAATCATGAACTATATATTTTTTTTTCTATAATGTTTTCGAAAATATCTATTTATTCCATTAATTTTTAATCAGGGCCCTATATGAATTCTGGGATAAGGGATTCCTTGATTTTTAGCCAGAAGTCGAAATTAAATATGCATTTTAGACAGGGCAACACACAAACTACTCACCATGCCTTGAGTGTCCATGAGAGGAGGCCACAATGTCATTTGCCAGCAGTTCTCACCAATTATACTGGGTTCTGTAGTGGGCAGAGAAAAGAAAGACCACAATAATCTCAAAATAGCAAACCCAAATACTCCAACCTAGCACCAACAAGCACTGCTAGCAAAACGTCTCTGCTGCTAGTCACTATGGTGACGTCCGTTACGCACCCCCCCCCCCCCCCCCCCCCCACTAACGACAAAGCAAAACAGTTCGAGCGCACATACACACACACGGCTAACAGAAAACTACACTCACCCTACACTCATAGACTTTGATAGACAGCTATGTGCAGCAGAAGCAGAGTAGGAGGGCTACTAGCACCACCAGATGTCCTGGATGTTAGCCAGTGCTGGTAGCAAGTCTCTTCCTCTTAGCAGCAGCAGCATCGCAAAGGAAAGGTGAGCTAGCTCGATGCTAACTTCGACTAGCGCTAGCAGTTAGCATCCGCTGCTAACACCCACTTCCCAACTCACCACAACGGTCCTCCTGTCAATTAAAACACAAGACTGGAGGCTACCGTCATTTCCTTTCCTTCACGGCCCTGACAATTGATGCTGCTGCTGCTGTGCTGGAAACTATCTTATCAGGTGAAAGTAACTAGCTAGCTAGCAAGTTAGCAAGCAAGCAACACGAGGAAACAATGCCTGGTCGCAGAGTGAGGTGAAGTTTTTAAAGTAGGCTAATTGGCTACCACATTAAACTACCAAACCTGTAGGCTAATAATTATAAGTTTACTTACCAAACACTGTTTTCTGAAGCTGGAGAGTGATTAAGGTGTCGTCCAAATCTCAGCCCAATCTGTTGGGTCTAAATATTTAACCCAACCTTGGAGTTTTTACCAGGTACCATGTTCAAAACACCCTGATGGGTGGTAGAGGATTATAATCTACAGTTACCAGGAAAGTACATGGTAATATCATTGAAACAAACCATGCTTCCTTTTACAGTACAGTTCCACCTTTCTTACATGGTAACTACTCTGTAAAACTCCGATATCACCCTGATATTTACCTGATAATTATCAGGGAGGTATGGGAGGTTTTGCCAGGTACCATGTTCAAAACTACACAGGATTATAATCTACAGTTACCAGGAAAGTATATGGTAATATCATTGAAACAAACCACGCTTCCTTTTACAGTACAATTCCACCTTTCTTACATGGTAACTACTCTGTAAAACTCTAATATTTACCTGTTAATTATCAGGTAGATATGGGAGTTTTTTACCAGGTACCATGTTCAAAATTACACACCCTGATGGGGGGCAGAGGATTATAATCTACAGTTACCAGGAAAGTACATGGTAATATCATTGAAACAAACCACGCTTCCTTTTACAGTACAATTCCACCTTTCTTACATGGTAACTACTCTGTAAAACTCTGATATTTACCTGTTAATTATCAGGTAGATATGGGAGTTTTTTACCAGGTACCATGTTCAAAATTACACACCCTGATGGGGGGCAGAGGATTATAATCTACAGTTACCAGGAAAGTACATGGTAATATCATTGAAACAAACCACGCTTCCTTTTACAGTACAGTTCCACCTTCCTTACAGGGTAATTCACAAGGTTTTACCTGATAATGTAAATTACTGGGTAATTAGAAAGTAATTACTTGGTAAATAGTTGCAAGTTATACCCTCACTGTCACTACACAGGTTGACTGGTAATACATAATATATAATTCCTGGATAAATACGTAGTTTTCCGTATATTTCTAGTAAATACTAGGTAACTAGTTGATATTTACCAGGTAAATATCAGGTAACTACCACGTAAATAAGTGGTAGTTACCAGGTAAGGTAGCGATCATTTTGAGTAAATACCTGGTAATTACCAGGTAAATATCTAAGTTATTATCACCCTAACAAAGTCACGTATAGACACATCAGGATATCTACCTGGTAATTATTGGGTAAATACCAGGTAACTTGTTAGTATTTACCAGATAAATATCAGGTAAATATTTTTTAACTACCGGGTTTAAAATCTACAATATACAATTACTGTGTATCTACCAGGAAATTATTGGGTAAATACCTAGTAGTAGTCAGGAAAAATATCTGTAAATACTGGGTAATTACCTTGTAATTACCTAGTAAGTACTTGGTAATTACAATGTAATTGCATTTAATTACCTGGTTATTACCTAGTAAATACATCTTATTACCTGGTAATTTCCTGGTAATTACCGTACCGTAAAAGGAAGCGTTACCAAAAATTATAGTAATTCATTGATGTGAAAAATATGAAATTTACTCTTACTCTTACTTTTACTTAAAGCAGTACTAAAGAACTTTCAGTTTTGGTTGAGTTTGGCGGCGCCTGTGGACCAAAGCGGTAGTGTTTTTCCTGAAGGAAGACTCCATTTCCCATGAACACTAGCGTGAAGCCCTGTAAATATCCTGCATTAAAATTAACAGAAGACATCAAAACTAAGTTTCTGTTTCCAGTGGATCATTTCAAAGTGAAAACACAAACATAATCCATTGCTAAAGTGCTGTTTTGCCTGTTCCCTCCTTGTTGTGACTCGCAAAAGTGAAAGTGAAGGAAGACTCCATTTCCCATGAATACTAGCGTGAGAGCAGGGTTCCTACCATGCTCCTCAAAGCTGCTTAGTGCCAGAGAAAGAGATACAGACCCCCTCAGGCCATGACAGAGGTGTCATTCAACTTGTTGTAAGTCGATGTATCATCACAAAAGTTATGAAAATATTTTATGAAGGTTGAAAAGTTCCTTAGTGTTGGTTTAATGTTATAAACAGTGGGTTCAGACGTCTAAGTTACAGTAATAAACTTGCAAACATTAATAGTGTTATTATAGTTATTCATTCAGGAACGGTGACGTCGTTCACAGCAGCAATAAAAAAACACATCAAAACAATCTGAAGAAATAAAAAAACAACAACAACAAAGGAAAACAACAAATAAAAACCTGAACAATAATTCAAATATTAAAGTAAAGTTGAACACAGTCGTGTGATGTAACTGAAGATGTTTTTATCTTTATGTGTTTGAGCAGCTGTTTGTTTATGTCAATGAAAAATGTCATGAGTTTCAATTATCGTACAGCCGTGCCTACAGCCTCAGGTGTGTGTGTCTCTGTGTGTGTGTGTGACCCCGTCTGACAGGTCGGTCTTTGTTTTGTTAAGTAAATCCACTGTTTGTTTCCTTTGTGTTGATGAAATTGACGGCGTCTCTTTGTTCTGTTTCTTATCAATGTTGTGTTGATGTTTTACAGGAACAAATCATCCATTCCTCTTTATTGCAGGAAGAAACTTATTGATGCAACTTTTATGTCAGTTTTAGATTATGGAGACGTTTTATACAGACATGCATCAGCTACAACTCTACACCCACTTGACTCATTCAGCCCTGAGGTTTATTACAGGCAACAGCTACAACACTTATCATTGTGACCTGTATTATAAAGTTCAATGGCCCTCGCTATCAAACAGGCTTGGTAGACACTGGATTTTATTTATTTTTAAAGCTCTCACTGGTCTCTTACCATCTTATATTAACTATCTTTTAATGCAAGCCTCTATCATACACGGTCAAAGGACTGACTCACACTGCAGGTTCCCTCTGTTAATACTGAATTTGGAAAGTGCAGTTTCTCTTACTTCTGCACCTGCAACCTGGAACAATCTACAAAACCATCTGAAACTCACCATGCTTTATCATTAGGACAATTTAAATCCATAACTGCATCTTATTTTACATCCAACTGCTCCTGTTTTTAACTAGACTTCTCTGTTTTCAATTTATCTTTGTCACTTTTACTTTTTGGTATTCTGGATATTCTTATGTATAACGTCTCTGCTATATTGTAAATGAGGTTGATCCTCAATATATTTATATATATAATATAATATAATAATATATATTAATTTAAATAAATGTTATAATATTTACATCGTATTTTCAAACAAATCAGACTGTTCCCAGGGGTTTTTTGTTCCATTGATCTTTATAATTTTTAAAGGGATAGTTCAACATTTTTGCAAATTGGCCCATTGCCATAATCCCTATAGTCATAGTAGTAGGTGCGTTACCTTTAATTGTCGGTGCAAGCTGTTTTTAGAACGGCGGAGCGGAGCTGTGAGCTGCTCAGAGCTACGCTACGGAGGCTCGTGGGATTTCTTTGTTTCCCTCATCAAACTCATCAAATACACAATCCAACAACGATGTAAGTTGTGACCTGCACATTCACCACGCTATGAGATAATAACAGAACATTACCAGACAGAGTTGTTTTAGAGGGAAATACAGAGACTGCTTGATGAAAAACTGTCCCTGAAGGCAACGCGCATCAGCGGTTTTGCATGAATTTACCTCATACATATTCGCGTTGCCGCCAGCGTGATTCGTTTTAAGCACTTTGTGTTGCATGTTCTTGCAGGAAAAGTGCTCTATAAATAAAATTTTGATTGATTGATTTGACTGATTATCTACCTCTGGGTCGTACTCCCAGTTGTCTCATATACTGTATACTCTACTTTACCTTAGTTTAGCATCGAGACCTGGAGTTTGGAGTTAGTTCTCCTTATTGGAAGAAATGTTTGTTTTTATTTCTGAATGTCTGGTGCTCCAGGCTCAGTGTGTGGACTGACAAGAACCGGTGCGGCAGGTGAGGGCCCCTGACCAAACATCAGAGCCGTCGCCTGGGGGGTTGAGGGCAGGGCCAGACCTGCTGGACCATGCACCTGACCCCTCAGTCCAGATCTTCTGGCTCTTTGGGCCCTGGGGCCTCACTACACCCGGGGCCTGGGATGTTTGACACCCCCTCCTCCCACCCCCGGCCGTTCGTGAGGGATAAAAGGCGCTGAGCTGCAGCAGCTCCTCATTCTCCTGCAGCTCCGACCAGCAGCCATGACCTCCTTCTCCACCCGCAGCAGCTACATGACCTCCTCCGCCAGGGGCTCCTCCATGTTGGGCTCCTCCATCTCCTCCTCCTCCCGCCAGGTCGGCGGCATGGGGTCTGGCAGCGTGTACGGGGGTGCCGGAGGATCCGGGGTCCGGGTCTCCAAGGCCTCCTCCTACTCCTCCCTCGCCAGCACGGCCTCCAACGTGGCCGAGAACTTCGACATCGCCGTCAACGAGAAGGCCACCATGCAGAACCTGAACGACCGTCTGGCCACCTACCTGGCCAAGGTGCGCTCCCTGGAGAAGGGCAACTCCGAGCTGGAGATGAAGATCAGGCAGTTCCTGGAGAGTCGGGCCACGCCAGAGGGTCACGACTACACCGCCTTCAGCGTCCGCATCAGAGAGATGCAGGAGAAGGTGAGAACAAAAAATAATAGGGCCCGGGCGGGGTTTGAACCCTAGTCTCCCGGGTAAGAGTCATGTGCGCTGTTGGTCGAATGGTTAGAGATTAGTAATTAGTATCACTGATGCATTCAATGACAGAGCGCAAATAACAATGATCTCTTCTGCAGATTCTAGACTCAGAAAATTCGACTTTTTAACAAAAAAGTTTGAAACATCAAAAGACGACGTGACGTGTTCGTGTGTTTAAATGTTTCCTCAGTAAAATAAACTGTCAGTGAATATTTACAGAAGGTATTTGAAATGCAAATTAAAGTGCAGGAGATTAAAGAGCTCAAAGTGGAGAAACTGGTCTGTTAATGAGGCAGGTGGAGGTGGGCAGGGCCAAGTGGGCGGGGCTGGTGTGGACAGGGAGTGTGAAAGTGACAGTGGGTGTTTTTCTTGTTTACATTTCAGAAGTTAATTGTTTGTTTTTAAGTGTTTAACTGAATTGTGTAAGTTTTAAGTTTTAGTTTCTGGCTCTCTAGTCTGTATTTAGTTTGTGAGGGACATTAGTATTTGAATAATGAGCAGAAGGTTAATTAAAATAATTACAGGATCAAACCTGAGATTGAAATATAATTAAATCATTTACAAAACAAAGAGGGACCTCTGCAGCGGTGGTTTGGAGCAGCTGAATTAACTCTGTGTCGTTGTCTCAGATCAAGTTCGCCTCCAGAGGAAACGCCGCCCTCGTCCTCTCCATCGACAACGCCAGACTGGCCACCGACGACTTCAAAATCAAGTGAGTATCCGGATCAGAACCTACGGTCTCTCCAGGGGCCAGCACAAGGACCAGGGTTACATGCTCTCATTCCAACATCCCACCATTCCGACATCACACCATTTAGACATACCCCCATTCCAACATCCCATCATTCAGACATCCCAGCATTCCGACATCCCACCATTTAGACATACCCCCATTCCAACATCCCACCATTTAGACATCCCACCACTCCAACATCCCACCATTTAGACATACCCCCATTCCGACAAGACTTTCAATATAAGGAAATGTGTGTTCCTCAACAGGTGAGTCCCTTCTTTAAGACATGCTGATAAAGGAATACCCACATGGTTGTGTGTAATTCTGCAGCAGAGCGCAGACAGGGACTAGTTTGCCTGTCTGGCCTCTACCTGCCCTTTTTACTAAACTTAACCAACTCCTTTCTTCTTTGCCTAAACCCAACCAGTGCAAAATCTTTTGGGGAAAAAATACGCTATTAAAGGAATTGTCAGAAAGGCAGGATGTTTAAAAAAAGAAAAAAATACCATAATTCTGACCATAGGAGGCAAAAATTGTCAGAAAGATGGGACGTTTGATAGAAAATTAAGTGTTGCCATTTAGACAATTAGAGGCCTATGTATGTCAGACTGGTAGGATGTCGGAATGGCGGTTGCCACCCCAGCACCAGGACCAGGACCTGGACCAGACTTGAACACGTCTCCATGACTTTTCTAGGTACGACAACGAGCTGGGCATGCGTCAGTCAGTGGAGGCCGACATCGGCGGGCTGAGGAAGGTGGTGGACGAGCTGTGTCTGGGCCGCACCGACCTGGAGATGCAGCTGGAGAGCTTCAGGGACGAGCTGATCCACCTGAAGAGGAACCACGAGGAGGTGAGACCAGATCCAGATCCAGATCCAGATCCAGATCCAGATCCAGATCCAGATCCAGAGAATGTAAATCTGTAACAGACAGGTGTGAGATGTGACCTCTGCCTCCCCTTCCCCCTGCAGGACCTGCTGGCTCTGCGGGCCCAGATGAGCGGCCAGGTGAACGTGGAGGTGGACGCCGCTCCTCAGGAGGACCTGTCCGTCGTCATGGCCGGAATCAGAGACCACTACGAGACTGTGACCGCCAAGAACGGCAGAGACTTGGAGACCTGGTTCCAGGCCAAGGTGAGACCACACAGACCTGCGTCCTGGGCAAATTTTCAACATATATATACACACACACGAAAATTCAACTTTCAATCAGAAACCTGGTCAGTGGAGGAAGACCATGTGATGTGACCGAGAGCTCCAGAACAGCTGTAGATAAACATGTGTAAATCTTCCGATATCTGATCAATAACCAATATGGATCCCTCCACAGTCGGTTGAGCTGAGTAAAGAGGTGGCCATGAGCACGGAAACTCTGCAGTCGTCCAAGTCCGAGGTGTCGGAGATCCGCAGAACTCTGCAGACTCTGGAGATCAAACTGCAGACCCAGATCAGCAAGGTGAGGCAAAAACAACAACAACTAGTAGCTAATCCATTGGTCCAAATTGGTTTGATTCATTCATGTGATGATGACACCCCTTCCCCCCGCAGAGAGCCGCTCTGGAGGCGGCTCTGACCGAGACCAAGAGCCGCTACGCCATCATGCTGTCCGGCTACCAGAAGACGGTGTCGTCCCTGGAGGAGCAGCTGGCGCAGCTCCGCTTCGACCTGGGGGGGCAGGGGCAGCTCTACTCCGAGCTGCTGGACATCAAGACCCGGCTGGAGCTGGAGATCGCTGAGTACCGCCGGCTGCTGGACGGAGAGACCGAGAGGTGAGGCCACCTGGCTGATCAATAACAGCATCACAAAGTCTCATCGTTTACACGTCAGAGCCATTAGCATAAAAACACCTAGATGATAGACAGTCAGAGACTACTAGACTAATAATAATTGAATGAACCTGAACACATTGACATTGACACACATTGACCCTCCCCCCCTCTAAAAACACCTCATTAGTAGGCTACTTTTTAATTTAAGGAATATAATTTACAAGAAAGTGCCCAAGCCATTAACTTAACCTTTTGCTTTTATTGTATTACAAGTTAATGTCTATTTTATATGTTTCAACACTTCTCTCTACAGCCGGTCCGCCACCACCACCACCACTAAAACCACCCGGGTCGTCACCATCGTGCAGGAAGTCGACGCTGCAGGAAACGTGTTGAATACCAGCACCAATTAAACCAGAAGAACCAGAACCAGAACCATGACTTCATTCTGAAGTCAACTTATCAATAAATAAACAGAGAAACAACCTGACAGAGACTCCTGTGCTGTTGTTGTTATTGTTGTCACTATTTTTATTTTATTTTTTAAAGGGTTAGGGTTAAAAGAAGGCCTATTAATAAATAACAAATATGTAACTGACATAACTGTTTCTATATTTATTATAGAGTCATCATTATCAAAAGAAAAAATCTGTAAATTAATCAATCAATCAATCAATCAGAGATGACTTTGATCAGTCATGAGAACACCAGCTGATCAACACTGACCTCATGTGGCCGGAGACTCACACTGCAGCTCTGTGGGAGAGAGAATAGAATAGAATAGAATAGAATAACCCATATTTGTGTTTACCTCAAACACTAACCAACTAATCCCTCGCTCATTGAGTCGGATTAGAGTACTGTAGTCATCTTAAGTATTCGTTGGGTGACTATTTTAGTTGAGCAGCTGTCATCCTCCATCACTATATTAAACATGTGGTAAAAGATTCATGACTGTGTGGTGGAAATTTACTGTGATCTGTATTTTCCTTGTAATAAGTGGTAAGGTAGTCTTTGAAGTAGTTGTAGTAAAATCTTGTAGCAATCCTGTTAACACCATTAGTGGAGACATTTGTGTACTGACTACAATCAACCTGGGGGCAGAGGAAGGACACTAGGATGACCCACGTATAACCTTGTTTACTAACTGATCTAGATTCAAGTCAAGTAATTTTATTTGTCCCAACTTGGGCAATTTGATTGCAGTGGGTGAAAGAAAATTTAAAAAAACATTACTGTACATGCAACCGTCACACATACAACAGATCACAGCCATCACATAAAAACAACAGGCAGTTCAAGTGAGTGTCAGCCACAGTGATGAATCACCAACATCAACATCATCATCATCATCATCATCATCATCATCATCATCATCATCATCATCATCATCATCATAAATTGTTATAGGAACAACAACAACTGGGGTAGCCATTTGTTGAGGAACACATCTGTTGACTTGGTTTATTGTCTGGGAAAGCTAGAAGTGCTTGTAGTGTCATAAAGTGGGGTATGAGAAGGGACTGCAATCTCTGTTCTGGGGGCACTACTCCTACTACTACTGCTCCATCCGGCGGCCCTGCTCCATCTTTCTTTCTTTTTTGTGTCATTGTCGTGTGAGCTACTGGACTAATTTGAATTTCCCTCCTAGGGATGAATAAAGTATTCTCTACTCTACTCTACTCTACTCTACTCTGAACTGCTACCTGCCATGTAGTTCTGTGTTCTGTCCCCTTCTCTATGGAGAATGGAGAATAAACTTGGGTGCATGCTACCTCTCCAGTCTTGTTCTTTGACTCTCCACCGGCAGAACCAAAATTTCCACAACAACTGAATTATGAATGATGTTACCACTGCTACCACTGGAAAGGTTTGGTGTATGGGCAACTTTGGGTGACAGGATCAACGCAAACAATGCATAAATTCTGCATACACAAGTTATAAAGAAGCCTACTTCCAGGTGAGATAAAGGGACTTTGATGAAACATCGGGGTAACACATGCATTCGTGACTGTTTTATGAAGCCTTCATGAATCACGGCAATAGAATTCTGAATGGGGTATATTTTCCTTGCATTTCCAGGTGCAATTAGGGGGCTTTTGTTTTGGAAAAATTCCCAGTTTCATTATTCAATAGCAATGTAACCCGATGTATGAATGCCTTAAGAAGTTATCATGGATGTATTACGAACACCTTATAAACAGTCTTATGAATGTGTTATGCACTAACCCCACAAGTAAAGTGTTACCCAAATTTCTGTACCTTGAACTTGTTCCACCCATTTGCTGTTCTACAAAGTTTCACTGGTATTAGTAGATGGTTAACAAACTATTAAGAACTGATCTGTAAAGTGTGAGTTAATATATTAGTTAAGTATTAGTTAATAGCTTATGCATATATAAACTATTAATTCTCAGCCTAAACCCGGCCGAAAAGAAAAGAATAAATAATAATGGTTTACATTTATTTACTTTTTTCATGATACTTGCTTTCCAGAAACCATTATTCACTCATACCACTTTCACAGTGGTGTGAAAGTGTCAGTTTCTGTTAGTCTGCCCTGGGGCACCTTTAGTAAATCCGGCCCTCATTGAGGACATTTCACAGCAAACACTTCCTTTAAATGAATCACTGCACACCGATTGTCAGTATTATAAACCCTCACAAAGGGTGGGACACCCCCTTTTCACAGCAAACAATACCCAGTGAAACACCCCCTGGCCACTATAGGGGAGTAGTTTAGTTAGTTTAGTTTATTAGTTTATTAAGGGACAGTGTGCAATGTGTGTACCAGATTTAGCTCACAGCTGCAGTCCCAACATATAAAATATAAAAATTACACAGAAAACACAGACCACAAACTACTACAGTATACAAGTGTGATACATAGAATGACACAAATAGACAGTAGACAACACATAGACAATACAGAAACACAGTTTCCACATCTAAAAAGACCAGGTCAAGTGTAATACATTTGAGAAAGGTGTACCCTATCCAATGTGATCAATGGAAAGAAAAGCTAAGTCATACATGATACAAAATACGATAAAAATTGTAATTATCCAATTCCTATTTCACAAGATTTTAAAATAATTCCATAGATTGATTGAGTTAAGAGGTACTAAAATACATTTTTAGGAGACTAACTGAGTAACAAGTATAGACAGTAACTAGCATAGGTGGAATTTAACAAGAAGTGGCATTAAACATTGTCATGGCGAGGTGTAAGAATAGTGGCAGATGGCTGCACAGCGGGATAAGAAAATTAAAAAGGGTCTTTCAGGTTTCCCCACGATCACCCCCCGCTGGTCGGAGTCCAACTTTGGTCCTATGACTCCAAACAGGAGAAACAGCATTCCCTCACCCCCTGCCGCCTGCACCGTTCAGTAGATGGCTTCCCTCGGGCTCTCGAGTCAAGTCAAGAAATGTATTACCATGTCAACAAGTGATAGGAATTTGTCTTGGTTTGCTCTCAGATACATAAAGTGCGACCACCACAACACCATACAAACACCACATAAAACGTTGTCCCCGTCGTCACCACTCGCCTGAAATCTCTCCCGTGCTTCCCCGTTGTCCGTTTTTCTCCTCAGGTGAGCCCCCAATCACCATGGTCCCCTGGAAGGCCTGTCCTGCAGCTGACCAATCAGCGGCCAGTCTCAATCTTTAGGCTCATCCATACCAGCTGTGAACAAAAAAAGAGTACACCTGTCCTGTTTTGTGTCCTTATGTTGTTTCATTCCAATACTGCATTATCTCTGCCGACTGCCATCATTTGACCTTCAAAATTACAACATGCTCTTTAGCACCACTTAATGGACGAGAGTGTACACTTCAACAGATTCTGAAGGAGTGTAGGGTGAGAGTGGTGAATGGGGATGGATGTGAACTATATATGACCCTTATGTGGCAAGGTGAAGAGGGCCCGGGCGGGGGTTGAACCCACACCTCCCGGGTAATAGTCATGTGCGCTTGCCAGTCACCCAAAGGGACATCCCCTTGGCCAAGTAGCCAGGGCACATGATCAATCGGAGACATAGTGACAGGACCTGTCAACTGTCACACTTTCTGCTGAGCTAGGAGTTTTAGGTACCTGCAGTTACATAGAATGGCCACCAGGCAAGGATTGAGGATGGCAACATCTCAAATAAGGTTAGGAAGGTGGCACACTTCCGGAGAAAAGTAAGCTGAGGTCATGCCACAGAAAAATGGTGCACACTCAGCAGAGATAAGACAGGTGGGATGGGAAAGTACCGAGATCAACACATGCCCAACAGTATATAAGCCACACATTGATGATATGAAATCAGTCGCTCTCTTGGCAGTACACCTCTGTGGACGAAGTTCTGAACTTTATTTTTCTTATCTTTTGCCTATTTATGCAACTCGGGTTGTTTTTCTTTTGCTTTGTTCTGAAGTGAATTAAAGACAACTCTACTTGAAGATCCATCTTTTCCAGCGTTGTGTTTTGAGTTTATTTTACTTAAATGGAGAAGGTAAAGTAAAGTCCCAAATAGGACGATATATACGTTTATATATGTTTTTTTCTTCAGGTCAGCTCCCATCTGGGTATCAGGTTCAGCATGTTGTGCTGGCTCAACCCCCAGGTGAGGAATGGCAGGTGAGGAATGGCAGGCTCTACAACGGCCAACGGGGCCAGTCGGGCTAATGGGGCAAAAGGTAAAAAAATTTAAATGCAGGCTGTTTAGGCAAAGAATCCATCTTTGGAGTACACACCTCGGCCTCAGTCCTTGTAGTCCCGAGCCCTGCAGGGCAGGGGTGCAAGTTGTTCCGGCACATTGTCTGAATTGGTTCCTCCTTCCCTTCAGGTCAAATTTTGTACACCGAGTGGCCAGGCCATATCTGCGAAATCACAACAAAAGGAGAGGGCATCCAATGGGGTGTCAACTTGCCCCGAGCTCTCCATCTGAAATTTCTGATCAGCACTCTCTCTTGCTCTTTGTGCAACCATACAATGCAGTCGATGTATTACCTCAAACTCAAAAGCCCCCCCCCACGGTCCGTCAGGAAACGCTCCAGGCAGGAACCGGCCAGTTTGGTACTGCTGCAGTTTTGTCACGGCCTGAGGCCACCCCATTTTTGCTCCCAGGTAATTGACTTCTTTACGAAAAAGGTGGCATTTCTGGGGCTGGAGTTTCAGGCCGTGTTGGTAGTTTCTTTAACATTTGCTAGAGGTGTCCCAAGTGCCTGAAACAGGGAGAATACACAATGACATCATCCAAGTTCAATCAAAAAACATGCATGGAGTGCTGCATGGGTATCAGTTGTCTTTGTCTCTACCTCGTATATGAAGAGAAAATCGTTCACCTGGCCCCCCCAAGCAGCGCTGCATGAGCCGCTGGAAGGTAGCAGGGGCATTGCACAGGCCGAAGAGCATCCTCTCAAACTGGAAAAGGCCCACTGGTGTCGTGAAGGCCGTCTTTCCCTGGTCTCCATATCCCTCTCAACCAGCAATACCCACTCACAAGATCCAGGGTAGAATACCAGGCAGACTCCTTGAGTCCTTGAGTTGCGCTGTGGGAGCTCTAAAGAGAAAGGGTGAGGGTTACGTACTCGTACTGGCAGTCTTCTACCCCTTACCAGGGGATCTTGGCCTTGACTAGTCCCTCCCCAAATTGCTCACACACACAGAATGCTTGATTAGTGTGACTTGCAAACCAGATGTGACAGTTGAGGTTCCTGTCACTATGCCTCCAATTGATCATGTGCCCTGGCTACTTGGCCAAGGGGATGTCCCTTTGGGTGACTGGCAAGCGCGCATGACTCTTACCCGGGAGGTGTGGGTTCAATACCCGCCCGGGCCCTCTTCACCTTGCCACACAGAGGCAAACACACATGGAACGGTTTTACCTCCCATGATGACATCTACTTCAGGACTTTCTTCGATAAATGAGGGCTTTTAGTAAGTTTTACTTTACTAATACTAATACTAATTCAGCATTGATACCTGGAGTTTGGATTTAGTTCTCCTTTTTGGGAAGAAATTATTTTTTTTATTTCAGTTTACTAAAGTATTTTTTCATTGCCAGTTTTAGTTTTAGTCTAAGTTTTAGTTAACTATAATAACCCTGGTCCCGATTCTGTCCTTCAACGTCTCTCGACCGGCATGTGAGGCATTTGAGGTCTGAATGTCTGGCGTTCCAGGCTCCATGTGTGGACTGACAAGAACTGGTGTGGCGGGTGAGGGCCCCTGACCAAACATCTGAGCCGTCCCCTGGGGGGGTTGAGGGCTGGGCGGGCTGGGGGTGGGGGTGAGGCTGAGACTTTCTCTGCTGTGGATGAACCAACCAGACCTGCTGGACCATGCACCTGACCCCTCAGTCCAGATCTTCTGGCTCTTTGGGCCCTGGGGCCTCACTGCACCCGGGGCCCGGTATGTTTGACACCCCCTCCTCCCACCCCCGGCCGTTCGTGAGGGATAAAAGGCGCTGAGCTGCAGCAGCTCCTCATTCTCCTGCAGCTCCGACCAGCAGCCATGACCTCCTTCTCCACCCGCAGCAGCTACATGACCTCCTCCGCCAGGGGCCCCTCCATGTTGGGCTCCTCCATCTCCTCCTCCTCCCGCCGGGTCGGCGGCATGGGGTCTGGCAGCGTGTACGGGGGCGCCGGAGGATCTGGGGTCCGGGTCTCCACTGCTTCCTCCTTCTCCTCTCTCGGCAGCACGGCCTCCAACGGGGCCGAGAACATCGACATCACCGTCAACGAGAAGGGCACCATGCAGAACCTGAACGACCGTCTGGCCACCTACCTGGCCAAGGTGCGCTCCCTGGAGAAGGCCAACTCCGAACTGGAGATGAAGATCAGGCAGTTCCTGGAGAGTCGGGCCATGCCGGAGGGTCACGACTACACCGCCTTCAGCATCCGCATCAGAGAGATGCAGGAGAAGGTGAGAACATTTCATTTCATTTCATTTATTTTAGTAGTTTATTAGTAATGGGACTCTGCATATTCATGAACATACAAAAAATAGTAATAATTTGTTGTAAATAGTCAGAAAATATGACTTTTTAACAAAAAAGTTTGAAACATCAAAAGACGACGTGACATGTTCATGTGTTTAAAGGGATAGTTCAACAATTTGGCAAATTGGCCGATTGCCATAATCCCTTTAGTCATAGCAGTAGGTTCGTCACCTTTATTTGTCGGTGCATGTTATTTTTAGAACGGCGGAGCAGAGCAGTGAGCTGCTCAGAGCTATGCTACGGAGGCTCATGGGATTTCTTGGTTTCCCTTTATCAAACTCATCAAATACACAATCCAACAACTCCACAACGCTCTGGTGGACAAGTTGTGACCTGCACATTCACCACGCTATGAGATAATAACACAACGTTACCAGACAGAGTTGTTTTAGAGGGAAATTCATGCAAAACCACTGATGCACGTTGCCTTCAGGGACAGTTTTCCAGCAAGCTGTCTCTGTATTTACCTCGAAAACAACTCCGTGGTTTAGAGCAGCTACTTTAACTCTGTGTCGTCTCAGATCAAGTTGGCCTCCAGAGGAAACGCCGCCTTCGTCCTCTCCATCGACAATGCCAGACTGGCCACCGAAGACTTCAAAGTCAAGTGAGTATCCGGATTAGAACCCGCGGTCTTTCCAGGAGCCAACACAAGGACCTGGACCAGACTTGAACCCGTCTCCGTTACCTTTCAGGTACGACAACGAGCTGGGCATGCGTCAGTCGGTGGAGGCCGACATCAACGGGCTGAGGAGGGTGGTGGAAGAGCTGAATCTGGGCCGCAACGACCTGGAGATGCAGCTGGAGAGCTTCAGGGAAGAGCTGATCCAACTGAAGAGGAACCACGAGGAGGTGAGACCAGGACCTGATCCAGATCCAGATCCAGATCCAGAGAATGTAAATCTGTAACAGACAGGTTTGAGATGTGACCTCTGCCTCCCCTTCCCCCTGCAGGACCTGCTGGCTCTGCGGGCCCAGATGAGCGGCCAGGTGAACGTGGAGGTGGACGCAGCTCCTCAGGAGGACCTGTCCGTAGTCATGGCCGGAATCAGAGACCACTACGAGACCATGACCGCCAAGAACGGCAGAGACCTGGAGACCTGGTTCCAGTCCAAGGTGAGACGACACAGACCTGTATGATGTCTAGAAATAACGGTCAGTTTCATAGTAACGTCATGTTTTTCATAAAGGCAAAATATTACACATGATTTTCATGATTTTTTTGGGGAAAGGCAAGAATTTTTCTCCACCAATTCCTTGCAATCAACCAGAACAGCTGTAAATCTTCTGATATCTGATCAATGACCAATATGGATCCCTCCACAGTCGGCTGAGCTGAGTCAGGAGGTGGCGATGAGCACAGTGACTCTGCAGTCATCCAAGTCCGAGGTGTCGGAGATCCGCAGAACTCTGCAGACTCTGGAGATCAAACTGCAGACCCAGATCAGCAAGGTGAGACAAAAAAAACAACAACTAGTAGCTAATCAATCGATCACTGTGATCGGTCCAAATTGGTTTGATTTGTGGTATATTGATGTGTTGATGAAAAGAAGGGATCACCGCCGACACGTCTTCAGTTGCATTCAAAAAGGTAGTTTATTAACAAGAAGAAGAACAGTGTACAAAAAATGTCAAATCTTGGAGCATCTCTAGTGCCAATGTGAGATCTCTCTCTATGGCTCAAAAACACAATCTTTATATACTTTCTAACTCCAAAACTCCACCTTCTCCCAACATAAGGATATAACTTTAGGCATTCCTGTTCGACATTAACAGAAGCATTCTGTAAATCCAAACAATACCTGTATCTATCTAACATACACAGTTCATGTTTTGTGTTCATAAACACACCTACATATAATTTTACAACCTTGGGTTCATCCTCCGAACAAGGCTAGACATCAGCTTAAGGCTCTGTGAACAACAAAAACACATTCTCCTCGGGTACATCTCACAAGGGTCACTCATGTCTCATCTATTACTGTTACTTACACTTACACTTTCCTTCAGTTCCAAGAAAGAAAGAAGAACATAATGCATGATGTTAAAGCAAAAAGTTCAGGTGGATAATACACTACAGATTCATTCATGTGATGATGACACCCCTTCCCCCCACAGAGAGCCGCTGTGGAGGCCTCTCTGACCGAGACCAAGAGCCGCTACGCCATCATGCTGTCTGGCTACCAGAAGACGGTGACGTCCCTGGAGGAGCAACTGGCGCAGCTCCGCTCCGACCTGGAGAGGCAGGGGCAGCTCTACTCCGAGCTGCTGGACATCAAGACCCGGCTGGAGCTGGAGATCGCTGAGTACCGCCGGCTGCTGGACGGAGAGACCCAGAGGTGAGGCCACCTGGTTTTGTCCTGGAGAGGAAACCGTGTTTTTCTTTCTTTTTTTGTTTTTCTGTTTCCTAATCAGTCTGATTAATCAATAACAGTGTCACAAAGTCTCATTGTTTACACGTCAGAGCTCATTAACATAAAAACACCTCATTAGTAGGCCACTGTATGTGAATGATTGATGCGAGTCTGGGGCCGTTGACTCACTGTAAAGCAACCGGATCCAGGGCGAGAGAGACAGGCCTTTCTGTCAAAATAAAAGCATCAAGCTAATAAACTGCGGTGAAACCTTTTAATTTAAGGAATATAATTTACAAGACAGTCCCCAAGCCATTAACTTAACCTTTTGCTTTTATTGTATTACAAGTTAATGTTTATTTCATATGTTTCATGTTGGTGAACACTTCTCTCTACAGCCGGTCCGCCACCACCACCACCACTAAAACCACCCGGGTCGTCACCATCGTGCAGGAAGTCGACGCCGACGGAAACGTGTTGAATACCAGCACCAATTAAACCAGAAGAACCAGAACCAGAACTAGAGTCCAGAGGGAAGAACTGGACTCAGTCTGAAGTCAACTGATCAATAAATAAACAGAGAAACAACCTGACAGAGACTCCTGTGTTGTTGTTGTTGTTGTTGTTGTTGTTTTATTTAATTTTTTAAAGGGTTAGGGTTAAAAGTAGGCCTATTAACAAATATGTAACTGACATAACTGTTTCTATATTTATTATAGAGTCATCATTATCAAAAGAAAAAATCTGTAAATGAATCAATCAATCAATCAATCAATCAATCAGAGATGACTTTGATCAGTCATGAGGTCACCAGCTGATCAACACTGACCTCATGTGGCCGGAGACTCACACTGCAGCTATGTGGGAGAGAGAATATAATAGAATAGAATAGAATAGAATAGAATAGAATAGAATAGAATAGAATAATAATGGCTTACATTTATTTACTTTTTTCACAATACCCAAAGTGCTTTCCAGCAAAGCTGGCTGCCATTAGAACAGAACAGAATAGAACAGAATAAAATACAAATATGAATTACTTTATTAGATTCATTTGTCTGTGGGCTCATTTGCAGAAGAATCAAAAAGCCTGATGGCTAAAGGTACAAGGGATCCTCTATACACTGATAGATTTATTTGATTGAGCGACACACATTGGTCTGTTATTGACTCATGATTGGACCAGAATAGTGTGACATCATCTCTGAAGTATAGACATGAGCCACAGATAGATGAAACCAACTGAGGTCAAATTATTCAACCTGCCATACCCCATACAGACATACAGAACAACCACAAACACTACTCAAATAAACAACTAAGCACCTCTGTGTGGACCCAGTTGCCACATTTCTGGCTGGTATACTACTGTACATTATGCAACACACATCAGCTACCGCTCATCTGAAAGAGCCGGCTACAAAGATTGGGACGTTATATAGCAACCGCGGCTAACACAGAAGCTACACAGAAGCACGGCAGAGAGAGAAGACAAAAACCAGCAAAGTCGAGCAAACACAGACACTGCTTGGCCAAAACATGGCTGTACATTTCCTCTTACCTTTGCCGTTTGCCGTTTGTTTTATGGGTAAATCCACAATATTTCCAGTTTGAACTTTGACCGGTGTTACATCTAAATCGGTCTGGACGGGCTTTAGGAGCGGGGGAACAGCCCGCACATCACACAGTTCAGGATTTGGCTGATTCTGATTGGCTGCCAGTACTGTCAATCACATCAACATGGGTATAGCCTCATTCTATTGGCTCTAACGGTTCGAATGAGCTGTCAATCACTCGAATCAATCAATCCACTGCAGAGATTAGGTGCGTTCAAGATGAGCCAGGCGTGCGCAGAATCGATCGCCGGTGACCAGCGCACAATGCATGCTGGTTAGATTTGTGTCCGACTTGATCCCGACTTGCTCTGACGTCATGCACGCGCCTGCAACGATAACCTCACGAGATCAAGGCGGCCGCAGTATTTAGAGCCAGGCGCCGCAGTTGCTCTCCACCGACTGCAACCGACTGCAAGCCTCAGGGCATGATGGGAAACGCGCCGGATCATGAGCTGATTGGCTCTTAGTTAGGACTGCAAACACTACGTGTTGTTGTACAATGCTAGATTATATGAATCTCATGTTGTACTGCTAAAAAAAAGATTCACACAGAGTCAAACTTCTGTTCTGAGAAATATATTAGTTATTTATTGGACACTTGCAGTACAGCATAAGAAATATATATTTCGGTGACTTCCTGTGTGTATTGACGGCGGCTGGAAACTGTCCGACTTGACAGCTTTCTGTCACCGCTGCTGCTGCTGCCGCCTGCTCTCGCCGACCGTCCAGACGAGGCGCATCTCGAACGCACCTATAGAGCCAGGCATAACTGCACCCAAATAAGCTGCTCTCAGTGCAGCTTTACGCAGAGGGACACAGAGGGCCTAGAAAGTAGTTGTTATTTAGTCCTGTTTGATTATTTTTCAGTTAGTTTATGCAAATTGTGTGAAAATAAAGATTAAACGATGGTTTATTGTGGCAGGTTGTTCCAAGCTGCGCCAAAAATGGACATTTTGGAAAGCTCGCCTGAATATTGTGTAGTAAATTTTGTACTGCTTCACTTAATCAGAATCAACTGCTGCAGAGATAATGTTCATATATTATACAACCATTTGATAGAGGTTTTGAGCTTTAGCAGCATCATTCTGAAGGACACTCATCTAAAATATGATTTTTGGGGGGCGAATATTAATTTTATTTAATTTTTTCTGTGTGCCATCTTCATTTACTCTTCACCACCAGTAACACATATACTGAAATTTACACATCTCAGCAATTTCGAATTTTTCCCCCCTTTACTATGACACCAAAAGTATTCAAATAGACCTTGTGGTTGCAGAGATACTCTCATTTTATTATGGATATGCAATTTTCGAGAAAAGGCCTAGAAAATAGGCTTGGTTTTTAACACGAACCAGTCAATCAATCAATATTTATTTCAGACTCAAATATGTCCATATAAAATCAATTACTACAAGAGACAGACACACAGGACAATAGGGAAAAACAAATAAATAAATGAATTAATTAAAATAAAAGAACCATGTCTTTCATTTTTAATAATTTCAGTCCTTCAGCCGTAAACTTGTCCATAAGATTTCTAAGAAGATCAGATAAGATGGGAACAACCACTGTGTAGGCTACATCAGATTTCGGCTGCAGTCTGAACAAGGCCTAAATGCATCGTCGTAGGCCACCTGTAGTTTGTTGAACTGAGCCTTACTGCATCTGCACCACAGGGGGGCAGTAAAGAGCCTCCAATAGGCTTTAAGCAGGTCAACTGTCACATTATCAGAGCACATATAAAATTTGAACGGCAACATATTTGTTTGTGCAAACCAACCAAGTCTCTCTTCAAGACAACACTTGAAACGTTTGACATTGATTGCCTTTATTGTCATTGAAAGAATTCAACGAAATTTACATTGCTGCCCCGCTGTGATACCATACAATATATCATATAAGACAAGATAAATATAAAACATGAAACACATACTGTGATGTACAACGGTGCAGAGGAACACATTCTGGGAACACACTGCCAGCTCATGTTAGAAATTACACCAAAGACCTTTAAACAGTGGTTGAAAACAACCCAGACCTCTTCGTCCTTTCTACTTTGTGTTTGGACTTTTAACTTTGATGTGACCCTGGACTTTTTTTTTCTTATATTTCTTTCTGTCTGAGTGTTGGTTTCTGAGCGCTGTAACGACATGTTGTGTTTACGTGCAGTCGTGTGTCTAATTCAGGAATAATCTCTTGTCTCTGTGAAACGTGACAGCTTCATGTTGTTGAGTCAGATCAGAAACAGCAGACGACGGGTCAATATCATGTCATCATCATAAATATGATCAAAGGATGTGATGTCACATTCAAAAACAAAAACTTTATGAAGACATTTTAGCTTTAGTTAGTAAACATCACACGAAGAGGAATTATCGTTAGATTTCTTTGAAGAACTCTCGTTGATCTTTGCATCTAATTTGTCAATTTTCCTCCAAAAACATGTCACTCATTGACATTCAGGAAGATGAAGAACTGTCTCTTCTTCTTCTTAGAGTTTAGAGTTTAGAGTTTATTTATTTAGCACACATTTAAATTCAATGGTGCACGAAGGGAACGAAGCCGGTTGGCTTGTACATAAGTTCCACCCCTATAACAAATTACAGCAAGACAAATTTCAATGGCTAACAAATAAACATTGAAAAAAAAAAAGACAAAGTGCATACATAATCAACGTTATATGAGCAAAATGAACAGAAATGAGGAAAACAATAAAGAGATAAAGTGCAATGTGATTCAGTAACAAATAGAGACAATAGAGATAAGGTACAAAAAATTCATTAATTGAAATCATAAAAAGACAAAGTAAGGATGTGGGATATGGAGAGAGCGAAAGAGATAGAGAGAGGAAAGAGCGGGAAATTCAAGAGAAGTTGAGATGTATTTTTAACTGCTTTTTAAAAAGTGAATAAGAAGAAATGGATCTTAGTGAAGGAGGTAGTCCATTCCAAAACATAGGACCTCTGTAAGTCATATTAAACTGATGGTGAGATGTGCTGGTGAAGGGTAAATATAAAGTAAGATTATTACTGTGTCTAGTGCGGTGAGAATGTACATTATGAGTGAAGGTAAAGAAATTTTGAAAAGTGACAGGGAGATGTTGGTTCCTGTAAATAAACTTGTGAATAAAGAAACAAATCAATTAGTCTTCTTCTTCTTCTTCCTCCTCCTCACCGGATCAGGGAGCTGCAGCCGGTTCCTCCTCCTCCTGACCCGGTGCAGCGCTGTGGTCCGGTCACCAGGTGGCGCTGTGCAGCCTCTGCAGGAGCTGGTCGGTCTGATGGGTCTGATGGGTCTGATGGGTCTGATCGGGGATCAAACGCTGCAGTGAGTCTGAGGACGGAGCTCTGGGTGTTTTACAGTGCGATGCCCCGCCCACCTCGGCAGCTGATTGGTCCACCTGTGTTCACCTGTTCCCTCCCCTCCTCCCCTAAAGGTCACTAGAGCACTGGAAAAGAGAGTAAGGACAGCGTTGGTCCAATGGAAGCGCCTCCTGGTGGAGGAATATGGGTATCGCAAAAGTGCCCAAGAACTGACATCTCTGCATTGTTGGTGAATGAGCAGTGTGGTGTTTTCAATAATTTAAGGACATTTATAGATCACAAACGTTAATAGCATCATTGAGGATCCTTTACAGATAAACATTAACACATAGGAGAGTAAAAAACAAAAAAACAGTTGTCTACATGAATGTTTCAATCTACATTTTGTAATAAACAAATTATAAGTATAATTGATATGACCAAGACACCTAAAAACAAAAACACGGCCGTTTTCATCAATGAATCAAATAATTAATTCACAAATTAGATGATACCTACATCCAAGCAAAGAATAAATGGTTTACAACAAAAAGTGGCATAAAATAAATTGAACGGCTGCAGCCCAGCCAGATACTCATCATCTTAGTACATTTCTATGAAGTGTTGACATGCTACATGCAGTATAGACACATATATACATTTACCATCACATGCGCACATACACACATAAATACATAAACACCAATATCTGTATATAAACCAACTATTGTGTTTCTGTTTCCGACTGTTTTGTTAAATGTTCTGTACAAACAAATCATATGAGATGAACTGAATAATGAATTCTGTGGGGTTCATTCATTCATGTTGGAGTAATAAAGGTGGATATTCTCCAAAATATATATTTATATTCAGCTTGTATTATATTGTGTGTGTGTGTTTTTATTGTAGCAGTATTTATTCTGTATCTATAGACGACATATAACAATTGCAAATTAAAAACTTAAACTTAAAACTCCAGAATCCTGTGGCGAGATGGATAACTATCTCTTCTTCAACACATGTACATATCGGTCTATTCTACAGATGAGATGAGACTTTTTCCAGGTGTCAGCAGCTCAAACAGGTGAAGGAATAAACAAGTACTAAAAATACAGTAAAGTAAAAAGTTGAAACTATAGAAAATGTCTATATTTAAATAAAAACTTAGACTCCAGCTGAAGCTCGGTCCTGTTCACCTGTTTGTTCACCGAGGAGCCTCAGGCCTGTTGGACCTGGACCAGATCAGACGGTTACACACAGAAACTGGATCGTACAAGTTTCCACAGAGAGAGGACACGAGGTCAACACACCACTAACACTGGAGGTGTTTACGTTCATATCCTGAATTTATCTGTATTATCTGTACATTTTTCAGGATATAAAATGTTGTGACCTTATATATTGATAATACATTTTGTACATATTAAATTTACATGTTTGCAAAAATTAAATGAATGAAATAACATGAAAATTGTTTATATATTGAATGGATAGATGGTATTGGCTTCTGTATTAACTGTAGAAGTTGTGCAGACAGCTTCCTGTCAGTGGGTTTGACAAGAAGCTGAGTTTGTTTGGTTTATTACAACGCCAGTATCACATGATTCACATGGTATTGATCACATTGATCATGTTAGCTTAGCATTAGCCTTTAGTTGGCCTGAGTGTTTGGTGCCACATAGTAGGTGTGCCACTATGCTGCTGTGCTGAAAGCAAATTCTGCCGACTTGTTGTGCAGTCCTTAATAAATGAAATGAACTGAATGAATGAGAGGATTAATACAAAGTCAAAGTCAAAAGTCAAAATCATTTATTAGTCTCCCGTAGGAGAAATTTCTCTCGGACAGAGAGCAGTGCTGCTTCACAACAAAGACAAAAACAGTACAAGAGAAAAGCAGCTGGGAAGTACTAAAAACATACAGTAAAATCATTAAAGTGCAATATGCCTCAGAAAGTACTAGTGGCAGATGTGTGGGCACGCAAACATTCATACTTATCATCACACTAGCTGCTCATTCATAAATTTAATGGACAGAGGGATGAACGAGTTTTTGAGGCGATTGTGCTGCACAGGGGGACTCGGTATCTTCTACCTGAATTTAGGAGCTCATATTCAGGGAGGAGTGCGTGCGTAGGATCTGCTAGAATAGAGTTTGCCAACCTAATGGTGGCCTGTTCAAACAGATCTTGAGGTGAGCGTGGGACAGGGGAACCCAAGATTTTGCTAGCCGTCTAATACAGTGAACTCACAGTATCCCATAATGCCAGTGGTCACAAACCAATCAGCAGTATCCCCATCATGCATGAAGCTCAGGCGAACAGTGTGACCTCATTAACACACATTCATTCCAGATTCCAGATTAACTTTAATGTCCCACAACAAGTGGGACATTTGTCTTTTGGCTTACACCTCAGCTGCAGTCAGAGAAACATCAAGCAAGTCGGGCAGGAAATGAAATGAATACAGTTGTGCTCTAAAGTTTACATACCCCGGCAGAACTGGTATAGCCAGTATTTCACAATATACAGTAGCCTATACATGATTGGCAACTGTGTTTAATCTTTCTGAATCCTAATGATAAATGCAAACACCAAAATGGCCCTGATCAAAAGTTTACATCCCCTTAAAGTTTTACCCTGATAATAAACACACACATTGTTTGTAATTAGTGTATGTGTATAAAAAGTCAATGAGACAAACACCTGCACATTTAATCCATTTCTGCACTGACTCTGCTGGATTCTGAGTCGTGGGGAAAGCAACAGAACTGTCTAAAGTCCTGAGGGAGGAGGTTGTTCAACTTTATAAAACAGAAAAAGGAGATATAAAGATATCCAGAGATGTGAGAAAGCCAATCAGAAGAGTTCAAACTCTCATAAAAGTGGAAATTGAGGGGTTCTGTTGATACCAAGGCACGGTCTGGTACCATCAAACAAACATTTGTTGGTCAGACTCTCTGATGATCAAATGATTGTGTTATTTTGGGATGTCTCACGGTCTAATTTGAATCCCATTAAAAATAAGAGAAATCTGTTTTGCCTGAACACTCATGTTTTCCTTAGCCTAAAGAATGGTACACAACTGTAGATAGAAAGTGCAACATAGTCAGTGGGCGACAGGTAATAAATGGGACAACTAGTATTAAAAAGATTAAAAAACAAAATAAAAAAAACAACTTGGAACAGCATCCATAAAGTGCAGTTGCATCTCAGCTTTATCTCCCATTATTTAAAAGCTCAATAAAAACAGAGACAATGGAGTTTTTAAACTTGAGTGCAGGACATTGGACACATTTCCGTTGACATCCTTTTGGTTTTGGTTTTGCATCTTCAACCCACACCACTATTATTTTTTATTAATTTGTTCATGTTATCTTGTGCTTTTGTACATGCAATTGTAATATTAATATTATTATAAGGTGGAAGCTAATGCATATGCCCACCGTGTTTTTTTTTTTGTTTTTTTTTGCCTCTCCTTGCACTGCTTCATTATTACCTATCATGTTTTAAATCAAATCAAATCAGCTTTATTTATATGGCACTTTTCATACATTGCAGTTACACAAAGTGCCTCACAGAGGATAAAAACAAAACAAAACAAAACAATACAAAACACCATTATGTTGTATTCTTTTAAATTGTGCAAAATAAAAGAACTAATGGTGCGTTCCAGGCAACCCGTAACTCGTATTTTTCCGACCTGTTCCTATGGTTACCCGTTAGAACGTCCAGTCAAACTCGTAACTTCCCACCTGTGAACTCGTACTTGATCGATCTACTCCCAGTTCCCAGTTAGTAACTCGTAACTTGCCTGGAACGCTACAAACTCGTAACTGGTGACTTGAAGTCGTGACTTACGGGTTAAAAAGCCTGCCTGGAACGCACCATAAGAACTAAAAATATAAAATAATAATAACTAAGAACTATATTTCGGTTACAATAACTTGTTTGTTCTAGTTAAACTTTGTCACATTCACTGAGCCAGCTTGTCACAGACATCATTAATCATTTTGTTTGCTTGGCGCACTCAGTGTGACCTTTACATAGATGGATGACAACTCTTTGACATCTATGCTTTTGCACGGAATGTGGATTAATAGCAACAGCTTGTTTTTCAGCCATGCAGATCAGATGCTTTAATGTCTTATCCGATTAGGCTCAGTTTCTGGACTGGATTTTTCTTTGTTTTCAGAAATGTCAGCGTGAATCGAGGGAATTATTTCTTATCCGTCAGTTTATTTAAAGGGATAGTTCACCCAAAATTCAAATTTCATTCATTATCTACTCACCATCATGTCGACTAAGGGCTGGGAGAATTTTTTATTATATATTATATTTGTCCATATAATGGTTGTGAATGGCGCTCACTTTTCTTCGTCCAAAAAGACACACCGACATGACAAATTGTTCCGCCGGTCAGTGCAAATCACGCGAGATTTGCACTGACACAGGAAGAGCAGTGAACTGAGACACTGGGAGCTTCCGCTACAAACAAGCTTAAAATATAGACTTATTTAATTTTTTCTGGAACAATTTCTCATGTCGGGGCTTCAATACAAGAGGGACATTACAGACGAGCAGCATGGAGGTATTTGGATGTTTTTTGGTGTGTCTTTTTGGACGAAGAAAAGTGAGCACCGTTCACAATGATTATATGGACAAATACTGCTGTGCAGACCCCCCCTGCTGTAACTCAGAGAAGCCACGGAGGACTCTGAAACTTCTCCCAGCCCTTAGTCCACATGAGGGGGAGGAGATCATGAGGGAAATTTGAATTTTGGATGAACTATTATGAAACTTAAATGAGCAGTGAGAGCGAAACTGGTTGTTGTTCTGGTCTGAACACTCCCTCTGTAATCACACGCGTCAATCCATCAACACCTAATTAAATGTCAAGTGCTCCGAGGAGGGCGAGCTGCGTTCAGGAATCACACTCTTCCAGTCGTTCAACACCTGACACACCTGAGAAGCTCATAAATCTGTTCAACAGAAAGTGATTTCATCAACAAGTTAGCTGTGACCCCGACGGGGGGAGGGGGGGTCAACAGGTTTGGACAAATCAATTCAAAGATCCAATGAGAGTTACAGGAAGTTTCACTCTTTTGGTCAGGGTGTGAGAGGCTGCTGAAAGACGCGACGCTGTGTTCACAAAGAGAGGAATGAGGTGAGGCGGAGATAAAGAGACCAGAGGTGGGGGGAGTTATTTAATAAAACAAACACGATGAATAGAGAAGGAGAAGAGACACTTAACTTATCAGTAGATCAGAGTTCAGGGGAGAATCACAGGTGAACAGGTGAATGAGTAAACAGGTGTATAACTATATATTGAATAACGATTTTAAACTGCAATGTTTCATTAATTGAGATCTAAGATGTGTTGTTTAAGTGTTCCCTTTATTTTTTTTGAGCAGTGTAGATGAACAGATGAACAGGTGAATAGATAAACAGGTGAATAGATGAACAGGTGAATAGATGAACAGGTGAACAAGTGAATAGATGAACAGGTGAATAGATGAACAGGTGAATAGATGAACAGGTGAATAGATGAAAAGGTGTATAGATGAACAGGTGAATAGATGAACAGGTGAATAGATGAACAGGTGTATAGATGAACAGGTGAAAAGGTGAATAGATGAACAGGTGAACAGGTGAATAGATGAACAGGTGAATAGATGAACAGGTGAATATATAGCAGCACAGTTGCCCAGTGATCAAAACATGACGCCACAGACTGTCCCTTTAAGTTGACCTGTGGAGGAGGTGAGACGCCAGGTGTACGGTGGCCCTGAGGCCTCAAAACAACACAACACAAAACAAAACCACAACACATCATCATCATGGCAGCCTCGTACATCGAGGATCCGTTCTCCTCATCCATCCATTGAGTCGTCGTCCTTCTGGGCCAGCCGGGATCTCTGTCTGAGTGCTTGCTGAGAGTGAGATCAGGGCCGGCCCTAGGATGTTGGTGGCCCCCTAAACAAGATTTTTTGTTTGTGGCCCTGCACTCTAAGCGCAAACACCAAATTGTATAATAATGATAACACCGGACACCGATGTGTTGCTTCGAGTCGTATCTCTGTTTACTGTGAACCCGGTAGCCCATTACACGCATTGCATTGTGGGAGCTAAGCATCCTGGGAATAGTAGTCCTACTACTACTACACCTCCCCCTTATAGCTAAACTCTTTCTCCATTCAAATAAACTGTTGTGCAACTTCTATGTGTTTTACTTATGAACTAAAACTGAAACACATTATATCATTTTTATCAACATTTTAACCTTAGCATTCTTTTGTATTTTTTTAACTCAAGACTTATGAACTGTAACATCCCAAATCACTTGTTTCTTCTTTTTTTTTTCCATGGGAACATAACTGTCATTGTTAACGTTATTCACAAGTCCATTTTGTCAGGCGGCTTTGTCACACAACCAACTCTGGTAACAGTCCCTATAGGTCGGAGGTGACTTCTGTTTCTCCTGAGGAGACCCCTGTCAGTCTCTACCATATATGACCTCGGAGTGTTGGCTGATCGGACGACTGCTCCTGTGGTTCTCTCAGTGGTAATCCAGACCTTTTGACCAGCAGTCAGTGCTGGGAGAGGTCTTGAGCGGTGTCTCAGGTTGTAGTTTGTGGCCTGTCTATGCCTACCCTTCTCCTCCTTCATGCGAAAGGCCTGCAGGTCTGGCCACTTAGGATCCAGCTTGGTCGTTGATTGAGGTAGAGTTGAACGCAGGTTTCTTCCCATCAGCAGCTGTGCTGGTGAGAACCCGTGCACCAATGGGGTGGACCTGTAGGCCTGCAGTGCTCTGCTGTAATCACTGTCTTTTTTCCACAAGTCCTTGATGGTCCGTACAGCGCGTTCCGCCTCCCCGTTTGCTTGAGGGTAGCGGGGGCTGCTTGTGATGTGTATGAAATTGTTCTCTTTGGCAAACTCTCTGAACACTGATGATGAAAACTGCGGCCCGTTGTCTGATATGACAAACTCTGCAGTCCCGTGCCTGGCGAAGACCTCTTTAATAGCCCTGATTGTCACCTCAGCCGAAGTGCTTTTGAGCTCTGCTATCTCAATGTATCTTGAGAAATAGTCTATGATCAGCAGGTAATCTCTCTTGGACCACTCAAATAGATCCATACCAACTTTCTGCCAGGGGCGGTCCGGCAGGGGAGTAGGCACCAGTGGTTCTTTGAGCTGTGATCTGTGTTTCTGACATAGTTCGCACCTTTCCACCATTTGTCCTATCTGGGCGGAAATGCCCGGCCACCAGACGGATTCTTTTGCTCTTGCTCTGCATTTTGAGATCCCCTGATGTCCTTCATGCAGCCGCTGTAGCACATCTGCTCTTAAGGGGGGTGGAATAACAAGTCTCTCTCCTTTCATAAGGAGGCCGCGAGCCATGTGGAGATCCGCTCTGTCCCGCCAGTATGGGTTGATGTGTGGGTCAGCCTCACAGTTCTCTGGCCACTCTGTGAGACAGTGTTCTGTCACTTTTGCGCACACTTTATCTTCTTTCTGTGCCTTTTTGATCTCCTCCAGCCTTTTGTCTGTAGCTGGGAGAGAAGACAGTACACAGTCCACAAAAACCTCTACCTCTTTCTCCAGCTGTAGATCTCCTGCTGTAGGCGGACCCTCCAGGGGAGCTCTGGAGAGCGCATCTGCTGTGATGAGTTGCTTCCCTGGAACATGGACGATGGTGTAGGAGAACCGCAGCAGCCGCAGACGAAACCTCAGGATCCGCGGCGGGAGGTCGTCTAACCCTCTTGTGCTCAACAGTGGAACTAATGGCTTATGATCTGTCTGTAGTGTGAAATGCAGACCTAACAGGTAAGATGCTAGTCTCTCACACGCCCATGTAGCTGCCAACGCCTCTTTTTCTATTTGCGCGTAGCGCTTTTCTGTGTCTGTCAGTCCTCTAGAAATGTATGTCACTGGTCGCCATGAGCCGTCAGTCTGTTGCTGGTTGAGAACGGCTCCCAAGCCGTATGGCGATGCATCTGCAGCAACCTTTGTCTCAGCAGTGTTGGAATACTGGGCTAACACATCTGGAGAGCTCAGTATCTGTTTCAATCTCTGAAAAGCTGTTTCCTGGGGCTCTGCCCATATCCATTCGTTCCTCTCTTTCTGCAGTTCTTTTAGGGGTGTGGTTATTGTGGCTAGCTGCGGCAAGAATTTGGCAAGGTAATTTGCCATGCCCATGAGGCGCCGCACGTCCTCCACACATGTGGGCTGTGGCAACTGCTGGATAGCCTTGACTTTATTCGGGTCAGGCTCGATGCCTTTTGCAGAGACCTTGTGGCCCACAAACATGACTTCTTCTCTTGCAAATTCACACTTCTCATTCAGCGTGAGACCCTCCTGTCGTATCTTCTTAAGCACGCGGTGCAGTCTTTGGTCGTGCTCCTGCCTGTCTCTGCCATACACGAGGACGTCATCCGCATGACAGAGCGCTCCATCGCAACCCTCCAACATCTGTGACATTCTCCTCTGAAAATGTTCCGGAGCGGATGCAATACCAAAAGGGAGTCGGTTGAATTGGTATCTCCCGAAAGGAGTGATGAAGGTTGTGAGGGGCCGTGATTCTGGTGTGAGAGGAATCTGCCAAAATCCAAATCGAGCGTCAAGTTTGGTGAAAACTTTGGCATTTTTCATCATTGCCAGTGTTTGGTCTACAGCTGGAAGAATGTGACGCTCTCTTTTCACGACTAAATTCAGGGGTGTGAGATCCACACAGATCCTTGGTGGTTTCTTTCCTGGTTTGGGAACGAGAACCATTCCTGAACACCATTCAGTCGGCACCGTGACCTTAGAGATAACTCCCATATCTTCCATTCTGTTCAACTCCGTCTGCACTGCGTCTCTGAGGGGCAAGGGGACCCTTCTGGGTGCGGAGAGAGCAACTGGTATGGCACCGTGGTCAAGCTCTATGTGGTAAGGCTCTTTTAATTTGCCTAGTCCCTGGAAAACATCTGGATAGGCTGCTCTAAAGTCTGTCTCTGTTTCCATGACAGCATCTACTCTCTCTACAAGCTTTAAAGCTGTCAGTGCTGGTCTACTTAGAAGCGCATGTTCTAGTCCTGACACTATGTAAATGTATTGAGAGGTGCTGCGCCCTTTTGCTGCCATGTCTGCTTTGAAGCAGCCTTTTACCTTAAGTGGGTATCTACCTGGCCCTAGCAGTCTCTTTTTAGGCTCCTGTAGTTTCCCGTCTCTCTCTGGCTTGTACAGTCTCTCAGGTATTGATGTTACATCTGCCCCACAGTCTAGCTTAAACTCAACATTCTCCCCATTTATCTGGATTCTTTCCATCCATGGTTCTGATGTGTCAGTTCCTATGTCACCTAGAAAATAATAGTCATCAGTGTCTGTGTCGCCCTGAATTTCTGTGACTTCTCGCAAACCTACTGCATCCCCTGAGCGACATACTGCAGCAAAATGTCCTTTTTTCCTACATTTCCGACATTCTGCATCTCTCGCTGGGCAGTCCCACTGAGCAAAGAGACGTCCAAACGACGTCTTTTCTAAGTCATTTTTGCACGTCTAATTTTGGTCCCCTGAAGGTGCAGACTGTTACTCCAGACGACGTCTTTTTCCGACGTCTACTGAACGTCCAGTATTGACGTCCACAGGACCGCCGTATAAGGGCTATTTGTTGTCCAAATGTGGTCATTATAGACGTCTTTTCTGCGTCAAAATTTAAACCGACATCCACTGAACGTCCACAGGACCGCCGCATGAGGGCTATTTGATGTCCAAATGTGGTCGTTTCGACGTCTTTTTTGCATCAAATTTAAACTAATTTTAGACATTGTTTTTATACTGCTTCTAGGCCCTGTGCATAAAGTCCCATTTCAGAAGGTGTCAGACTGTTCCAGTTCACTTTCCTATAGCTTCATTTGGTTTTCTCATCAGCAGATTACCTGGAAATGCATGCAAAGGTGTAATGCATTTCCAGTTCAAACCTGCTGCTGAGCCAGATGAAGCTACAGGAAAGTTAACAGGAAACAGATCCTCCACCTCCTGTAAACATATGGGACTACAGTTATACACAGGTTTACCAATAAATCACAATTCAATCCCCATTCATTTATTTCCATCTTTATTTTCTTAATCACTGGCACAAACATGTCATTCTAATAAAGTTATTGGTATCTGTTGAAATTAATACTGCTGGTAAAATACTAATAAATACATAAAGTTACACAGCCCACCTTGCTTCGGTCTGTGGCACAACAACAAATATAACACAATAAAAATTAAAGTGCTAAACTCAATGTGTTTTGAGAAGAATTACAAATCAGAACCAACTACTGCATACTTAACACAGAAAATACATGTACAAAAGTGATACAAAACTGTGACAAGATTCTCCACAATGGATAATCAGTCCTGGGTGACGCTGTGTATCCCTCTCCTCCAGCATGTGTCTTTATGAAGTCCTCTGTGGCTGTGTCATCAAAATGTATGGCTCCATCTGCACAAGAAGAAGAAGAAGAAGAAGAAGAAGAAGAAGAAGAAGAAGAAGAAGAAGAAGAAGAAGAAGAAGAAGAAGAAGACAAATAATTAGAAATATGCAAAGACAACCTGCAGCCTGTGTCTCCACTACCAATACTGGATTCATACAAAACCATCTCAGCAAATGTTAAGATATGACATATGGGCTTACCTTGTATTACTCTATAAACCTTTGTCTTCTCCCTTGATATTAGATGTCACCATCTGGGCATTAGTGAAGAGCCTATAGGGGAAAAAAACATTTATAAATAAATGCGAATGATACAGTGCTTTGCAAAAGTATTCATACACCTTGAACTTTTACTTTACACATTTTGTCATGTAACAACAGCTTTAATGTATTTTATTGGGATTTTATGTGATAGACCAACACAAAGTAGTGCATAATTGTTAAGTGGATGAAAAATACGTGTAGTGTTACAGATTTTTTTTTGTCTACATGCAAAACTCTGGTGGAAACTGCACAACACACCATCCTCACTGTGAAACAGAACCCAGGAAGAGTGGCTAGTGGCAGCTTGTGTGTATGACAGAGCCCAGGAGGAGCTCCGTACAGCAGAGTATAGGAGCTGGCTGTTAGCACTGTTAGCTGTCCTGGATGCTAGTGAGTGCAAGCAGTGGATGCTATCCGCTAGCCCGATGCTAACTTCCGCTAGCACGATGCTAACTTCCGCTAGCCCGATGCTAAGTAGCGGTGGCGGCTAGCATCCGTGACTGACCCCACTCACATCCCAGTTTACCACAACAGTCCTCATAGCTACTCATTACAGCAAACAGACCAGACACCGGGGCCGTGAAGGTGCACGCCGCAGCGCGTCTTGTGTGAACGACACATTAAAATGGGCATCGGAAAGAAACTGAGGCCAGGTTTACACGAAGACGGTGTGAACAGAAGACGCAAAAGTGGCGTCGCGTCTTCACTTTTTATTTCGCGTCTATACGAGCGTTCTCGGGAGGAAATCTGTGTGCATACGGAGACGCAAAAGTGTGTACAAATCCATTGCTAATGCACGCCAGACCACTAGGTGGTGCTGTCACAAACGCCGCGATGCCTACGTGCATCCGTAGAACCTTCCTTCTTCTCGTCACTGTGCCGGGAAATCAGAAAAGGAAAACATGGCTACAGCTAACAACAAGAAGAACTTTGTCTGGTCCGATGAAGAGGTCGAGCTATTGCTCCAGACCACTCTCTCTGAAGGGTGGATGTAATCCGACATGTTTGTTTGTATCGTGACGTCAACACGCCGACTTGACGTCAACACGCCGACCTGACGTCAACACGCCGACTTGACGTGAGTAGTACAGCAGATCTGAGCCAGTTTTGCGTCTTGGCCTGTTTAGACGGAGACGCTGCGCTGGAGCGTATTCAACTTTTCCACTTTCAGGGGTGGTTTGAGATTTTTGCGTCTTCAAGCCCCAAAAACGCCGTCACCATATAAACGAAAGGCACTTCCGATAAAATATTTTATCGTCTTTACTCGCAAGCGTCTCCGTGTAAACGGCCCCTGACACTATAAATGCATACAGTAAACATAAAATCAACTAAACCAAGCAAACTTACCTTCCACTTAGTGGAAAACGATGTTGTTGTAACCAAAGCGTTGTGTTGACCACAGCCTGCTTCTGCAGTAGAGAAGAAACGCGCCAGTTGCTTCAAGCAACTTGCTTGGTGTATTTCCTCAGCCAACCAGAGTGGCGTTGGCTGGTGCCTCAGCCAATCAGAGTATGATCACATGCTGCCTCAGCCAATCAGAGTGCCTTTGACTAGTTTAAATAATAAAGGCTCTTATCAAAGACTGTTCAAAATTATATTTACTTCTCTCTACTCTTATGAACCATGATCGGGTGAAATTATTTTCTGAAGCCATAATCTCCAACAAATTTCATTTCAAAATATATAAATTAAAATATTAATTAATTAATTAATTGAAATGAAATGAAATGAAATTGAAAAAAAAACAGTAGGAAAATCAAAGATGTAAAATAACAAAATATCACATGTAGCCTACTCAAGAACAACAATGTCTTAAATGAGTTTAAATTGAACATAGACGAGATGTCTACAATGCCCACATTTGGACGTCATCTGGAGTAACAGTCTGCACCTTCAGGGGACCAAAATTAGACATATAAAAATGACGTAGACAAGACGTTGTTTGGACGTCTCTTATAATGTTTAATCACAAACAATATATATTCGTATTTATTAATCATGTTGATAACAATATTGTTATTTGTCCACTACTAGGTATTACTAAAACTACTACAATCATTAATCATGTCAATTTCCTGCACCTGTCTTAGACGTCCAAAAAAAGTGACCAAGCCTGACGTCCAAATGTTTAACTGCATATTGACGTCCAAGTGGGGTCATGATTAGACGTCCAAATAGTGGACCTAGTTTGGACGTCGTTTAGGCGTCCAGAATTGGTCTTGGACCGACGGACGCAATATAGACATGATCTGTACGTCCATCAGACGTCCAATGTTTGGTGGGGTCTTTCCATGCATGTTTTTGTTTGCGGCCACACCTTCCACACTCTCCCAGTGTCTGTTTATTTGGCTTTTGTTTGTGTTGCCATTTCTGTTTCCACTCTTTTTTCTTGGTGTTGATGATGGCGTCCATGTTTGCTTTGTTATCCCCCATTATTTCACTGTGAAGTATAGTCTGCTGTTTCTTTACTGTTTCACTTTGTCTGACTTTTTGTATGGCTTTAGCAAGTGTCAGGTCAGAGTCCATTTGTAGCTGCTCAGACAGTCTTTTGTCCCTTATCCCAACTACGATTCTGTCCCTTATGAGCTCCTCTTTCAGTGCTCCAAAGCCACAATTTTCAGCAAGTTTGTGTACTGTTGTGATATAAGCCTCCACAGTCTCTCCTTCATGCTGACGTCTGTTGTTGAACTGTGCTCTCTCGAATATTATGTTGTGCTTTCCGATGTAGTGCTGTTCAAATGCTGTTTTGACTGCCTCATATTCCTTTTTATCTTCATCAGTCAATGGTAAAACTGCTAGCACATCATCCGCTGCGTCACCCATTGCATACAGGAGTGAATTCACCTGGTATTCGTCCTCCTTTTCATCGAGAGCCGTTGCTATGCGAAACCTCTCGAACCTGCGGATCCACCGCGGCCATTCTGCTGGGCTTGAAAAGTCGAACGGGTCTGGGGGTGTTATTTGTACAGCTGTCGCCATCTGCGTCGATTCCCTTGTCCTTTCACTTTCGGAGTCCGGGACCTCGGTGCGCCGTCTCTCTCGACTCGCTCCTCGGTGTGCTGGTGCTAACGAGCTAGCGCTCCGCTCCGCTCGGGGCTCTGCCGTCGTCTTCGTAGCGGCCAGTTCCGGTTTAAACTGCACGAAACGTTTGTATTCGCCAGCTAACACTTACTGAAACTACCGCGGAGACTTACAGTTCACCACTTCTGACACCATGTATAATAATGATAACACCGGACACCGATGTGTTGCTTCGAGTCGTATCTCTGTTTACTGTGAACCCGGTAGCCCATTACACGCATTGCATTGTGGGAGCTAAGCATCCTGGGAATAGTAGTCCTACTACTACTACACAAATCACTGGTTAAAACTGAATACAGACGTGTTTATGCCCTCTGAGGTTTGAGGCCATTTTCTCGAATTTAACATATTTTCTTAAATGGATCTTTTTAAGATACTTGCAGTAACAATACTCAAGTGTTTTATGTCTAAATATTAGAACCTCTGCTGTAAGCACACTGAGGCCAGTTTGTCCTACAACACTGTAGAAAGAAATAATTTAGGACAAATGCTGGAAATTTGAGGTCTGCTTTTTGAAACATGTCAAATCCCTTGTGAAAACACTCCTTCAGTCATGAGAATGAACTGTTTTGGTGCTTGAAATAGGATATGAATACAGTAATAGATAAGTGTAGAAAACAAGTCTAAAATGACATTTTGTAAGATTGCTTTTTGAGCACAAATGTTGTCATTCTGCCGTTCTATTTTCACCAAATGTCTCAAATGTGAGATAAAAGAAGCTGAATATTGACTTCACATAACATATAAAGCTCATAGCTGCACATGCAGACCTCAGGATGTTTAAATGACTTGATGAACCCCGGTACCTTTCTGATCATGTGGCCCCCCACCTAACGGCTGTGGCCCTGAACAACCACATAGAGTGTTTATGCCAGGGGCCGAACCTGAGTGAGAGTGAAGGAGTCGGGGCAGTCTGAACAGTGTCGGAGGAGGGAGGGGAAGTGTAACGACCTGGTCGCACTGCGCAGGGAACCGAAGCGCAGCGCTCTGGAGCGGAGGCAGTTTCAGATCAGCGCACATGTTAACTGGTCTGCCTGGTCGCACATCTCGCGCTCTGGAGTGCATCAGATCAGTTCAGTTCTATTTTTCACGCACGCCGCGAGCGCCGTCTGTCAAGCTGGATAGACCAGATCATACCAGACAGGAAGTTGGGCACAGAAAAGGCAAGCAAATCCGGTCAATTTTCAAACCGTTGCGGTCTGCACACGAGACACACACACACATGTTTAAAATGACGTGTGTGTGGAAAACCGAGTGAATACGAGTATGAACTACTGCAGTCGATGTCTGACGGGCGCAGAGAGAGGAGGAGAAGTAGCTCCCAGTGCGACCAGCCAAGCGCCCGGGAAGGCGCGCGCTCAGCTTCCGCGTGCAGTGCATCCAGGGTGTAAGGCGTTGGTGTCCTTGTTGACACTTTGCTTCTGCTGCTTGTGCCCTATCTGTTTGGACACCAGTGGTAAACGCCAGGATGAGCTGTCTGGTCCGGCACCAGGTCCTTTTGAGAAGCTGCTTAAGCCTGTGTCTGTTACACCTTGTAGTTGTTGTACCTCTCTGTGTTTCCACAGATCCACCGGAGATCCATCTCTCTGCACCACCAGCCGCTTGCATCGCCCCCCCCCCCATTTCCCCTGCTGTTAGACCGGCCAGCTCTCCCTTCCCATGGACCAGTCTGCCATCCTCTCCCACCACAAGTTGCCTTCATCACATTCTCTGTTGTAAACTGTTTTCTTGTCTGTATTCAACATCTATTGCACGTCTGTCCGTCCTGGGTGAGGGATGCCTCCTCTGTTGCTCTGTTATTGACACATATCAGAATGGCTGCAAGGTAGAGCGAGAAGAATGTTGGCACGAGCGCACAGCCCTACTTGACACCAATTGACCTTTCACAAAAGCTCCGCCCCCCTTAGTTACCGTTGCTAGCCCGACAAGCTTCTCGACGCTGCCCGAGTGTCAACAGTGTTTTTATATCAAGAGCGTCTTGCTCAGAGGCATATCAGCGCTATATTTATGAATATTAATAATCACTAAACAACCTGACACCACTACAAAATTGCGTGGTCACAATGTAAACATAATGGTGATCAAAATAAGGCTTTTATCGATTCATAAATTGCATCATGTGGCGCATCTGCAAGAGAATACGGGTAACAGGACGTGGTGTTTGTCGCGGACCGAGCTTCTTCTTTTCTTTTTTTCTCCCCACCGAGAGGATTCAATCTATGGAAGTACACTATAGTAGGCCTACAGTGTTTCCTCATACGTACAGCTCCTTCTGTTTTTTAAAATGGTCGCAAATCCGGGGAGCGTGCCTATGTTCCCACAGCCCTATGTTCCTTCAGCCCTATGTTCCCTCTGGACTCTCTCTACCTATCTGGACTCTACCTATCTGGCCTGTCTAGCCTCTACCTGGTCCTTTTACTAAACTTAACCAACTCCTTTCTTCATTGCCTAAACCCAACCAATGGTGGGACCAAAGGGCTGAGGGAACATAGGGCCTAATTTTCAGTGACAACAAAAGTTAGAAATGAGGGAACATAGGGCTGAGGGAACATAGGAATGACCCCCACCGGTGCATGTGTTCCGTTCATTCATCTCCTCATAGCGCTGTTTGTTATTGACATTTACACACACAGAGCGAGAGAGAGAGAGAAGCGCGCATGCTGCAGCAGTGCTTGGTGAAAGTGAAAGTTGTAAAGTCCGATCGCCCCCCCCCCCCCCTTTAAAAAAAATCCTAGAGGAAACACTGTGGTAGTGAGTGATTTGGGATACAGCCCTAGTCCTGCTAGCTTACCTTGGAGCAGATGTAGGCTGTATGCTTGTTTATTTTCATGACATTTAGCTGGGAGTGGGAGAAGGGTCCGGCTGCGGGGGGCTTCCACACGGTTTGACCCATTGTAGGCTCCTCTCCTGTTGTGTTTTCAGCTTTGGGAAGGGAAAAAACACGACTCCCCCAGCCAAACTCTTCAGGTAACTAACTGTCCGACAATACACTTTGCTTGTCGGAGGTCCGAAGCTTGACGGACCTTGTTTACATAGTAACGGTTGCTATGATGTCTGATTGGACAATGACCGTTCGGGGGCGGGGTTTTGCGAAAGGTCAATTGGGAGATTTGGTGAAACTGATGCACCTTGGATGACGGAGCCCCTCATTTCATCGTGCAGAGTCAGACCCTGTACTAGTCTGATAAAGTGCAAAGCGGCAGCCGAACCTCTCAAGAACTCCCCAGAGGACGGCCCGGCAGACTGGATCAGAGAGGCCTTGTGTCGGTCAAAGAAGACCATCGTCATGGGTTGATGTTGTTCCCTGGAATTTTTCAAGCAGCTGGCGAGCACAGAAGATCATTTCTGCAGCTCCACGGTCTGGTTGGAAACCATAACTGGGAGTCTGGGTGTTCACTGAGGTCATGGAGGCGCTTGAAGAGGACTCGGGCCTTCGCAGGGATGATGAACAGGGATATTGCACTCTCCGCACTTTCTCTTTTTCTCTTTTCTTTCTTGGATATGTGTGCCATTGTTACTACTGTAGTGTATGTATTGTGTATGTATGTATTACAAGTGCAAAGCAGCTGATACGACGCCACTTGCCCAAGACAAATTTCACTTCCGGGACAAATAAAGTTTATTTGATTGATTTGATTTGATATTGGTCTGCCCTCCCTTCCCATGAACCAGTCTGCCATCCAGTCCTCCCATTAAGATGACCTGCTCTCCATGCCTTCATCAATCTTGTTAACATTTCTATGTTCCCACATTCTGTGTTATGAGCTGTTTTCTTGTCTGTAACAGCATCTATTGCACGTCTGTCCGTCCTGGGTGAGGGATCCCTCCTCTGTTGCTCACCCTGAGGTTTCTCCTGGTTTTCCCTGTTAAAAGGGTTTTCTATGGAGTTTTTCCTCAGTGGATGTGAGGGTCTAAGGGCAGAGGATGTTGCTATGATGGGATGTAGGCTAAAGCCCTTTGAGACAAACTGGTGGTAAAAACGGGCTGTACAAATAAAATTGCCTTGCCTTGCCTTGCCTTACCTTGCCTGTGGCGCTCAGAGCTTTGAGCCCTCAGGGCCACCGTACTCTTGTGTTGATTCAGACTTTTGACCTTTTAATGTTTTTTGTTTGGCCCCTCCTCTTATGTAACTGTGTGAGTGACATTTCACCTGTTACTGCTCCTGTGTGTCTGCACACAGCTACAGTATCTGTACCGCGCACATACCTGTGCACACACACCTGCTGCACACATACCTGCACACACACACCCTCATACATGTTTACAGAGCGTCAATAACTTTTATATTAAACTCTCTATTTTTGATCATCGGTTACTTCCTCATTCATTTATCCACATTCTTGTTGTTATTATTACTTTATAACTAATACTTTATAATACCTAGTCACTATGAAGCCTTAATTAAACCTCATACAGCAGCTCAGGTGTATAGATGAACAGGTGAATAGATGAACAGGTGAACAGGTGAACAGGTTAAGAGGTAAACAGGCGAACGGGTAAAGAGGTGAACAGGTGAACAGGTGTTCTCCTGCTGAACTGAGCTCAGATCGTTTTGTTTTCTGTGTAAAAAACCGAAGAACAAACTATTGATCTGAGCTGATCAACGTCTGTCATCATCACGTATCAAATCATCTGTCAGACAAGTTTGGAATCATAAATATCTGTAGGAGCTTTTCCACAATCAATCAAATACTCCTTTGCATTCCTTTAAAAGGCAGTTAAGGCAGTTTTTAAATCAATAATCAATCATGTACCCTGCCTCATGTCCATGTCCATGTCCTGTTTTCCAATGCTTGTTATTGTTCGTGCTGTTTCCCTATGTTTGCCATTGCAACTTCTGCTTTTTAATGTCTGTTACTATTTGTGCTTAGTTGCATAGCTATATGTATTATCTGTACTATATGTAATCTACTTTTCTTTTCTTTTTCTGTCTGCATGTTATGTCTGCATGCCAGTGTTGCTATGTGTCACCTGCCTTCATGGGCTGTTGTACATGTCCTATTGTAAATTGTAAATTGCTATGTAATTTCAGCTGTATTTTAATTCATTGCTTAATTGTTTTTTTGGTTCTTAGGTTGCCTTGGGACAACGGATGAAAATTAGCCTTACTGGCCAACTGTGGCTTACTTGCAGTTTTTTTTTTAATTCTGTTGATCAGTGTTGCACTGTCCCTGTCAAATAAACCAATAAATTAAATAACATTAATGATGATGGTGAAGTCATTGTGTCACAAACATCACCACCCTTTGGTTTGGCTTCTACACAACACACACACACGAACACACACATCTTTAATCAGATGAGCTGCAGCCAGGTTAGATCTTAGCCGACCACTGCTCCCCCTCCTCTCCTCTGCTGTAGACCAGAGTTCCCAGAGTTCCCAGTGGAGCTGCCATGTGGTGTCGTGGTGACGGCCGTCCTCTGTCTCTCTCCTGTCTGATCCGAGACAGACGTGTCTCGTCTTGTCTCCGTGCATGGCCTTGCAGGAGTCCGTTGCTCCCTGAATCACACAAATTAAATCATGAATGAGTGTGTTGATCCTCGTCCCGTTGCACACGTTCCCAGCGACGTTCCCTTTCTTTCTTTGACTGTAATTACAGACGACCTGCGAGTTAACGAGCTGTAATTAACTTTGACCTCTTCACGCTGGCAAGTGGATTCACTGTTACAGTACAATTATCTCCACACCTTCATTCCAGCGATGCCTGACATTTACAGGACCTGTGATAGTTGGTTATTTGGTTACAGTAGACGAGTCTGTGCCTGCTGCAACAGTGTCATGTACGGAACTCCCATCATGCTTTGCATGTCGGTGTAAAGGTCTCCCCAGGCCTGGAGCTCCTTCAGACCTTCAGCTGTCGGCTCTGAAGGTTACATTTTTCCCCCTGACCATCCCCGTCACGCCCTGCTTGCAGCGTCCCGTGCATACCGAGTTGAGTCCCCGCCTCACCTGTGCGGTATGCGCTGAGTGATCGGCATCTCTTTGTGCTCGGGAGCTTTAAATAGGAGCCGTGTTGCAGCAGCTCTTCACTCTCCTTCTCTGTGCCGACTCCAGCCACAGCAGAAACTCCCAGCCAGGCAGCCGTCATGACCAGCTACATGTCCTCCTCCTCCAGGTCCATCAGGACCTCCATGGGCAGCTCCAGCGGCTCCATGATCGGCATGGGCGGCGGAAGTCGTATGTCCATGAGGGCCGGCAGCGTGTACGGTGGAGCGGGAGGCTCCGGCGTCCGCATCTCCTCTGCCTCCTCCATGGGTGGGGGCTTCGGCGCCGGCATGGGCATGGGCATGAGCATGGGCGGAGGCGGAGGCGGAGGCTACTCGTCCTCCATGAGCTTCAGCTCCTCAGGCGACAGCGTGATCGGCAACGAGAAGTTCACCATGCAGAACCTGAACGACCGCCTGGCCACCTACCTGGCCAAGGTGCACACGCTGGAGAAGGCCAACGCCGAGCTGGAGCTGAAGATCCGACAGTACCTGGAGAGCAAGGTCGGCCCCAGGAGCATCGACTACGGCTCCTTCTTCGGCACCATCACAGGCATCACCGGCCAGGTAACGCTCCTCCTCCTCCTCTTCCTCCTCCTCCTCCTTCCTCTGCATCATCTTATCTGATCTGTTAGAGTTCACCTGTGAGTCAACCCTCTGTCTTCCTGTCTGTCTCCAGATCCAGGCCGCCATCAGCCTGAATGGAGCCGTGCACCTCAACATCGACAACGCCCGCCTTGCTGCCGATGACTTCAGAACCAAGTGAGTCCAACAGCCCCACAAACACACAAACACACACACACTAACACACAAACACACACCACCACCACCACTTCCTCTTAAAGAAACAAGATGACAAGTGATGATGAAAACACTGAAGCACAGTTCATCACACACAGAGTCACAGTCATCACTGTTATTATTATTTTGTTCTGGTACTGAGGTTAGCAGTAGCAGGAACTTAGCAGTGTTAGCAGTAGATAACAACAGCTACAGGCTAACTAACTTGAAATTAAGAAGCTAATACACACATGTTTCAGTTGAAGTAGTAGCAGTATTATTATAAGTAACAGTAGTAGCAGTATTAGCAGTAGCCTAGTAGCCTAATAGTATTAGCAGCAGTAGCTATTAGCAGCACTTTAACCATATTTGGATGTTTGTAGTGCCTCCCGGCCCCCAAAATGTAAGAATTGACCAAAAGAAATCTGTAATGTGGAGGCTTCCTAGTTTGAAATCCACGTGGTTTTACGAGAGCTGTTCCCTCAGATGTCTTCCAGTGATGTAACTGGGATTTGAATTTGCATAATACAACCACTACCTGTTACCGGTAGAAGGGGGCGGGGCAAGCAGTGGCTCATTTGCATTTAAAGGGACAGACACTGAAACCAGCCGTTCTGAACAGGGCTGTTTTGAGCAGATGAAGATGTTTGATCCTTAATGTTATATTTTTAAATCACATATTAATTTATATAAACAGTTATCATAATTTTATGACTGATTACTTCTTGGGGATGCAAAAGGCACCGATTTCATGGAATGACACAGTATTAGCAGCAGCAGATTAGTAGCAGTGGCTCCTGCAGTAAATGTTAGTGTCAGTTTTTTTTAATGATAAGTAGCTCTTGTAGTATTAATTGTATCAGTAGCAATAGCTCCCCTGCTAAAGTTAGCAGGAGTATTAGCAGTAGCTTCTGTAGCAACATTAGCAGTAGCAGTAATAGCGGTGGTAGTATTAGCAGTAGGGTAGTAGCTATTAGAAGTAGCAGTAGTTCTTCTAGCATTAATGCTTGCATGCTTCAGGTTTTGGTTTGGATGAAGAAGTTACTGAGCTGCAACAGTTTGAACTGATTCTGGATCAGTTCTCAAACCAGATTAAACCGGATCGACCTGAGTTTCACAGGAAACAACGACTGTGCCAGTAAAGAGTCACAGGTGTTGATTGATTGACAGGAGAGATAATGAATTCAGATTAGACTCAGTTAATGTTCAGTGGAGCAGCTCATCCCTCTGGGCGCCAAACACTCTTCAAAGGGTTTCACACACATATTTATCTGAGTACGGGTTATTTATATGAATTATCTGTTCCTGTTGAACTGATGTTGAACCTCCTTCTCCTCCGGCTGCAGGTATGAGAACGAGCTGGTCATGCGTCAGTCTGTGGAGGCCGACATCGCCGGACTGAGGAGGGTCCTGGACGAACTGAACCTGGCCAGAACCGACCTGACCCTGCAGATCGAGGGTCTGAAGGAGGAGCTCATCTTCCTCAAGAAGAACCACGAGGAGGTGAGTGGAAGAACGACAGACGACAGACGACTGACGAAACAGACTGAGACTCTCAGAGCTGACTCAGATTTCAGATTTAGAGTAGGCCTACATATTAATGAACACTGTTGTGTAAATATGTGGGGTTCTTGTAGCCAAGTGGCTAATTTCCATCCCCAGTCCCATTGGCAGGTTGATGTTAGACATAAAAAAACAATGAAGATAAAAGCACAAGAGGACTACGACAATAGAACAATGCATCATGATAACACCTTGACATCTGACACAAACACACATATTATATGACATGATGATTACAGAACAGTTATGAAGTGCTACAGTGCTAATTAAAGTGCTACAAGTGCAAGATTAAATTTAATCTGATTGCACGATGCCCCAATAAAGTGCAGGATTGACTTAACTTGCACTATGCCCATGGCACACGATTGCACATGCAGATGTGTGTCTAATATTGCACTAGATTTGTATACATAAATGTATTATGTAGCCTACACACTATTGTAAAAACTTGAAATGCATAAGTATATGACTCTAAATACGTGTGTGTGTGTGTGTGTGTGTGTGTGTGTGTGTGTGTGTGTGTGTTTGTTGCTGCAGGAGCTGATCGTCATCAGAACCCAGGTGGGCGGACAGGTCAACGTGGAGCTGGACGCGGCTCCAGCTGCAGACCTCACCAAGGTCATGGCTGAGATCAGAGAGCACTACGAGGGCATCGCCGCCAAGAACCAGAGGGAACTGGATGTCTGGTTCCAGGCCAAGGTGAGACGCCTGACCTGACCAATGAGTGTGTGTCTATGTGTGTGTGGAGCTGCTCACTCAACTTGTGTGTGTGTGTGTTTGTGTGTTTGTCCCGTGCAGTCGGAGGCTCTGAGCAAGGAAGTCGTCACACAGACCGTCACACTCCAGACGTCCCGGTCAGAGATCACAGAGGTCAAGCGCACGATGCAGTCGCTGCAGATCGAGCTGCAGTCCATCATGAGCATGGTGAGTGTCTCATCACATGACCTCTTTCATCAACTTTAGAGTCTGAACATGTGAACCCAGCTGCAGAAACAACGACTGTATTTTTAAAGTGTGTGTCTGTGTGTGTGTGTGTGTGTGTTTCCTGTGCAGAAAGCGTCGTTGGAGGGAACGCTGTCTGAGACACAGAGCAGATACTCCATGCAGCTCTCAGGATACCAGATGCAGGTAAAGGGGCGGAGCGCAGCAAAAACTTTACTTTACTTTACTTTACTCTTTATACTCCCAGTCACTTCCTCCTGTTTAAATTATTATTATTATTTATTTATTTTTATTGTGAAATACAAAACAAACAGTATAGTGTACATACAAAGTGTGAAGAAGGTGTGTGTGTGCATGTAATTCAAGTCAGTGGTCATAATAATAACATATATTAATCATCATTTATTTGTTTATGTCACTTTACTTTACTTAAACTTTACTTTACTTTACTTTACTCTTGATACTTCCAGTCACTTCCTCCTGTTTAAAGGGTTATTCATTAAATAAATGAATGAACAATAATACTAATGGTAATACTGGCCATAATAATAATGGCAATAATATTAATGATAATAGCTGGACAGCAATAATAGCAGTAATAATAATAACAGCAATAATTCTAAAATAAAATAAAGATAAAACTAATCTTCTTCTTGTGCCGTCAGGTGTCGTCCCTTGAGGAGCAGCTGGCCCAGCTGAGGGCCAGTCTGGAGACCCAGGGACAGGAGTACAAGATGCTGCTGGACATCAAGACCCGACTGGAGCTGGAGATCGCCGAGTACAGGAGGCTGCTGGACGGAGAGGCCAGGTGAGACGCTGCTGCTGCTGCACACACACACACACTGAGCTCAGAGCAGCTGCAGGAAACTGTCAGTCTCTGCTCTCTGATTGGTCCACAGCATGTCAGTCTAACCCAGAGCACTGTAACAGAGAGTAACGACACCACCATTGAAAGTAGCTAATAAGCTAAATCCGGTACAAGGCATCTCTTCTCATTTCGAGACTAATGTTATTTTGTACATTGTCCCTGATACAAATAAACTTATTAAACTAAACTAAACAAAACTGGTAAGGGTTTTGCAGCAGGATGTGGGTATTGCAAAAGCGCCCAGAAAACTCATTCACTCCAATGTATGTGTGTTGCCCACTTGCTTGTAAATTGATGAAAACGGCCGTGTTTTTGTTTTTAGGTGTCTTGGTCATATCAAATTATACTTATAATTTGTTTATTACAAAATGTAGATTGAAACATTAATGTAGACAACTATTTTTTGTATTGTTTTGTTTTTTACTCGCCCATGTGTTAATGTTTATCTGTAAAGGGTCCTCGATGATGCTATTAACGTGGGTGATCTATAAATGTCCTTAAATTATTGAAAACACCACACTTGCTCATTCACCAACAATGCAGAGATGTCAGTTCTTGGGCGCTTTTGCAAAACCCATATTCCTCCACCAGGAGGCGCTGCCATTGGACCAATGCGTGTCCTTACTCTCTTATTCCGGTGCTCTAGTCTGACCTAACCTAACTCTGCTCTCTGATTGGTCCACAGCATGTCAGTCTAACCTAACCTAACTCTGCTCTCTGATTGGTCCACAGCATGTCCTCCTCGTCGTCGTCCACAAAGTCCACGCGTGTCGTGACGGTGGTGCAGGAGGTGGTTGATGGGAAGGTGACGTCCTCCTCATCCTCGTCCTCGTCTGCCAGCGTGCTGTCCCGAGGCATTTACTGACCGCCACGACGTCCCGACTCTGAAACAATAAAATAAAGAGAGAGTCCATAAGAAACGCTGTGTCTCTGTGTGTCTGTTTAACTCTTCATGTCAATACTTTACATCATTATGAAAATCAATACATCGACTTCAGAATAAAGTCACGAAGGCTTTTACAGACAGATATAAAAGCAGCAGCAGAATAAAAACAAACATGTCGACACAAAACAACCAAGCAAATAAACAAACAACAACATGAAGTGATCACCTGTGAACAGACTGACTTCCTGTCTCACACTGTGACTTTCACAATAAAGGCCCAAAAAGCCACAAAAACAAATAAACAAAATCCAATCCAATCAATTTTATTAATAAAGCACAATTGAAATAAACACAAAGGTTTCCAAAGTGCTGTACAGTCAAATAAAAACCATAAAACATACGAAGAAAGCAGAAAATAAAAAGAGAGAAAATAAAACACAGAAGAGCGAAGATGAAACAGGACCAAGACCAGGACCAGGACCAGGACCAAGACCAGGACCAGGACCAAGACCAGGACCAGGACCAGGACCAAGACCAAGACCAGGATCTAGACTCTGGTGTCAGAGGTTCAGGGTTGAAATAATGGAAACAACCACAACTGCTCAGGTCAGTGAACTCACCTGAGGTCATGGAGTTCACCTGTGATGAAGTCCTGGACCTGGTCCTGGTCCGGGTCCGGGTCCTGGTCCTGGTCCTGGTCTTGGTCCTGGTCCTGGTCCTGGTCCGGGTCCTGGTCCTGGTCCTGGTCCTGGTCCTGGTCCGGGTCCTGGTCCTGGTCTTGGTCTTGGTCCTGGTCCTGGTCCTGGTCCTGGTCCTGGTCCTGGTCCTCAGAGTCTCAGTGTATCTGTAGTACCGGTCGGACCGGTCCCTCGCTTTATTATGACCGGTCCCTCGCTTTATTATGACCGGTCCCTCGCTTTATTATGACCGGTCCCTCGCTTTATTATGACTGGGCCCTCGCTTTATTATGACTGGGCCCTCGCTTTATTGTGACTGGTCCCTCGCTTTATTATGACCGGTCCCTCACTTCATTGTGACTGGTCCCTCGCTTTATTGTGACTGGTCCCTCGCTTTATTGTGACCGATCCCTCGCTTTGTTGTGACTGGTCCCTCACTTCATTGTGACTGGTCCCTCGCTTTATTGTGACCGGTCCCTCGCTATGTTGTGACCGGTCCCTCACTTAATTGTGTCCCCAGACCGGTCCCTCGCTTTATAGTGACTGGTCCCTCGCTTTGTTGTGATTGGTCCCTCACTTTATTGTGTCCCCCGACCAGTCCCTCGCTTAATTGTGACTGGTCCCTCGCTTTATTGTGACCGGTCCCTCGCTTTATTGTGACCGGTCCTTCACTTTATTGTGACCGGTCCTTCACTTTATTGTGACTGGTCCCTCGCTTTATTGTGACCGGTCCCTCGCTTTATTGTGACTGGTCCCTCGCTTTATTGTGACCGTTCCTTCACTTTATTGTGACTGGTCCCTCGCTTTATTGTGACCGTTCCTTCACTTTATTGTGACCGGTCCCTCACTTTATTGTGTCCCCCGACCAGTCCCTCGCTTAATTGTGACTGGTCCCTCGCTTTATTGTGACCGTTCCTTCACTTTATTGTGACTGGTCCCTCGCTTTATTGTGACCGGTCCCTCGCTTTATTGTGACCGGTCCCTCGCTTTATAGTGACTGGTCCCTCGCTTTGTTGTGTCCCCCGACCAGTCCCTCGCTTAATTGTGACTGGTCCCTCGCTTTATTGTGACTGGTCCCTCGCTTTATTGTGACCGGTCCCTCGCTTTATTGTGTCCCTAGACTGGTCAACATGGCAACATCTCCTGTCCTTCTGACCTGAGGAGGAGCGACGTCGCCCCCTGCTGGTGATGTCACAGTACAGCCGTTACAGTCAGAGGGTTTTATGAATCTGTGTGTGTGTGTGTGTGTGTGTGTGTGTGTGTGTGTGTGTGTGTGTGTGTGTGTGTGTGTTGAAGCCCCCCAGTGTTCTGGCAGCTGCAGCAGCTGCAGGTTTCTTCACGCCCGTCCTCAGAGCTGATTTTATTTCCTCTGTATTCGTCCCTCAGGGCTTCATCCATCACTCTCCTGCTCAGACTCTCGACTCCTCTGATCGAGTTATAGGATCCTGTTGCATGATGGGAATTTGACCTGGTTGGTTTTCTCATGCAAAACTAGTCAGTGGATATTTCTATAGGAGCTTTGTTCTAATAACGAGGACGGTTTTTAAAGTACAAACGAATGAACTAAACTTTGTTCAGTTGCCTAGATCCTCGCTAACAGACACAGTTAAAACGAACTGGTTCAATTGACTAGTTTTTATTCATTCTTAGTCTTAGTTGTAGTTTTTATTTAGTCTTAGTCTTAGTTGTAGTTTTTATTTAGTCTTAGTTGTAGTTTTTATTTAGTCTTAGTTGTAGTTTTTATTTAGTCTTAGTCTTAGTTGTAGTTTTTATGTAGTTTTGATTTAGTCTTAGTTGTAGTTTTTATGTAGTTTTGATTTAGTCTTAGTCTTAGTTGTAGTTTTTATTCATTCTTAGTCTTAGTTGTAGTTTTTATGTAGTTTTGATTTAGTCTTAGTCTTAGTTGTAGTTTTTATTTAGTCTTAGTCTTAGTTGTAGTTTTTATTTAGTCTTAGTCTTAGTTGTAGTTTTTATTTAGTCTTAGTTGTAGTTTTTATGTAGTTTTGATTTAGTCTTAGTTGTAGTTTTTATTTAGTCTTAGTTGTAGTTTTTATTGAGTCTTAGTCTTAGTTGTAGTTTTTATTGAGTCTTAGTCTTAGTTGTAGTTTTTATTTAGTCTTAGTTGTAGTTTTTATTGAGTCTTAGTCTTAGTTGTAGTTTTTATTTAGTCTTAGTTGTAATTTTTATTGAGTCTTAGTATTAGTTGTAGTTTTTATTTAGTCTTAGTTGTAGTTTTTATTGAGTCTTAGTCTTAGTTGTAGTTTTTATTGAGTCTTAGTCTTAGTTGTAGTTTTTATTGAGTCTTAGTTGTAGTTTTTATTGAGTCTTAGTCTTAGTTGTAGTATTGATTTAGTCTTAGTTGTAGTTTTTATTGAGTCTTAGTTGTAGTTTTTATTGAGTCTCAGTTGTAGTTTTTATTGAGTCTTAGTATTAGTTGTAGTTTTTATTGAGTCTTAGTCTTAGTTGTAGTTTTTATTGAGTCTTAGTTGTAGTTTTTATTGAGTCTTAGTCTTAGTTGTAGTTTTTATTTAGTCTCAGTTGTAGTTTTTATTGAGTCTTAGTATTAGTTGTAGTTTTTATTGAGTCTTAGTCTTAGTTGTAGTTTTTATTGAGTCTTAGTTGTAGTTTTTATTGAGTCTTAGTCTTAGTTGTAGTTTTTATTTAGTCTTAGTTGTAGTTTTTATTGAGTCTTAGTATTAGTTGTAGTTTTTATTTAGTCTTAGTTGTAGTTTTTATTTAGTCTTAGTTGTAGTTTTTATTGAGTCTTAGTTGTAGTTTTTATGTAGTTTTGATTTAGTCTTAGTTGTAGTTTTTATTTAGTCTTAGTTGTAGTTTTTATTGAGTCTTAGTCTTAGTTGTAGTTTTTATTTAGTCTTAGTTGTAGTTTTTATTGAGTCTTAGTTGTAGTTTTTATTTAGTCTTAGTTGTAGTTTTTATTGAGTCTTAGTCTTAGTTGTAGTTTTTATTGAGTCTTAGTTGTAGTTTTTATGTAGTTTTTATGTAGTCTTAGTTGTAGTTTTTATTGAGTCTTAGTCTTAGTTGTAGTTTTTATTTAGTCTTAGTTGTAGTTTTTATTGAGTCTTAGTCTTAGTTGTAGTTTTTATTTAGTCTTAGTTGTAGTTTTTATTGAGTCTTAGTATTAGTTGTAGTTTTTATTTAGTCTTAGTTGTAGTTTTTATTTAGTCTTAGTTGTAGTTTTTATTGAGTCTTAGTTGTAGTTTTTATGTAGTTTTGATTTAGTCTTAGTTGTAGTTTTTATTTAGTCTTAGTTGTAGTTTTTATTGAGTCTTAGTCTTAGTTGTAGTTTTTATTTAGTCTTAGTTGTAGTTTTTATTGAGTCTTAGTTGTAGTTTTTATTTAGTCTTAGTTGTAGTTTTTATTGAGTCTTAGTCTTAGTTGTAGTTTTTATTGAGTCTTAGTTGTAGTTTTTATGTAGTTTTTATGTAGTCTTAGTTGTAGTTTTTATTGAGTCTTAGTTGTAGTTTTTATTGAGTCTTAGTCTTAGTTGTAGTTTTTATTTAGTCTTAGTTGTAGTTTTTATTGAGTCTTAGTCTTAGTTGTAGTTTTGATTTAGTCTTAGTTGTAGTTTTTATTTAGTCTTAGTTGTAGTTTTTATTTAGTCTTAGTTGTAGTTTTTATTTAGTCTTAGTTGTAGTTTTTATTGAGTCTTAGTTGTAGTTTTTATTTAGTCTTAGTTGTAGTTTTTATTGAGTCTTAGTCTTAGTTGTAGTTTTTATTTAGTCTTAGTTGTAGTTTTTATTGAGTCTTAGTCTTAGTTGTAGTTTTTATTTAGTCTTAGTTGTAGTTTTTATTTAGTCTTAGTTGTAGTTTTTATTGAGTCTTAGTCTTAGTTGTAGTTTTTATTTAGTCTTAGTTGTAGTTTTTATTGAGTCTTAGTCTTAGTTGTAGTTTTTATTGAGTCTTAGTTGTAGTTTTTATGTAGTTTTTATGTAGTCTTAGTTGTAGTTTTTATTGAGTCTTAGTTGTAGTTTTTATGTAGTTTTGATTTAGTCTTAGTTGTAGTTTTTATTTAGTCTTAGTTGTAGTTTTTATTGAGTCTTAGTCTTAGTTGTAGTTTTTATTTAGTCTTAGTTGTAGTTTTTATTGAGTCTTAGTTGTAGTTTTTATTTAGTCTTAGTTGTAGTTTTTATTGAGTCTTAGTCTTAGTTGTAGTTTTTATTGAGTCTTAGTCTTAGTTGTAGTTTTTATTTAGTCTTAGTTGTAGTTTTTATTGAGTCTTAGTCTTAGTTGTAGTTTTTATTGAGTCTTAGTTGTAGTTTTTATGTAGTTTTTATGTAGTCTTAGTTGTAGTTTTTATTGAGTCTTAGTTGTAGTTTTTATGTAGTTTTTATGTAGTCTTAGTTGTAGTTTTTATTTAGTCTTAGTTGTAGTTTTTATTTAGTCTTAGTTGTAGTTTTTATTGAGTCTTAGTCTTAGTTGTAGTTTTTATTTAGTCTTAGTTGTAGTTTTTATTGAGTCTTAGTCTTAGTTGTAGTTTTGATTTAGTCTTAGTTGTAGTTTTTATTTAGTCTTAGTTGTAGTTTTTATTTAGTCTTAGTTGTAGTTTTTATTTAGTCTTAGTCTTAGTTGTAGTTTTTATTTAGTCTTAGTTGTAGTTTTTATTGAGTCTTAGTTGTAGTTTTTATTTAGTCTTAGTTGTAGTTTTTATTGAGTCTTAGTCTTAGTTGTAGTTTTTATTTAGTCTTAGTTGTAGTTTTTATTGAGTCTTAGTCTTAGTTGTAGTTTTTATTTAGTCTTAGTTGTAGTTTTTATTTAGTCTTAGTTGTAGTTTTTATTGAGTCTTAGTCTTAGTTGTAGTTTTTATTTAGTCTTAGTTGTAGTTTTTATTGAGTCTTAGTCTTAGTTGTAGTTTTTATTGAGTCTTAGTTGTAGTTTTTATGTAGTTTTTATGTAGTCTTAGTTGTAGTTTTTATTGAGTCTTAGTTGTAGTTTTTATTTAGTCTTAGTTGTAGTTTTTATTGAGTCTTAGTCTTAGTTGTAGTTTTTATTTAGTCTTAGTTGTAGTTTTTATTGAGTCTTAGTCTTAGTTGTAGTTTTTATTGAGTCTTAGTTGTAGTTTTTATTGAGTCTTAGTCTTAGTTGTAGTTTTGATTTAGTCTTAGTTGTAGTTTTTATTGAGTCTTAGTTGTAGTTTTTATTGAGTCTTAGTCTTAGTTGTAGTTTTTATTTAGTCTTAGTTGTAGTTTTTATTGAGTCTTAGTCTTAGTTGTAGTTTTTATTTAGTCTTAGTTGTAGTTTTTATTGAGTATTAGTCTTAATTGTAGTTTTTATTTAGTCTTAGTATTAGTTGTAGTTTTTATTTAGTCTTAGTTGTAGTTTTTATGTAGTCTTAGTTGTAGTTTTTATGTAGTTTTGATTGAGTCTTAGTCTTAGCTGTAGTTTTTATGTAGTTTTGATTTAGTCTCAGTCTTGGTTGTAGTTTTTATGTAGTTTTGATTTAGTCTTAGTCTTAGTTGTAGTTTTTATTGAGTCTTAGTTGTAGTTTTTATTGAGTCTTAGTTGTAGTTTTTATTGAGTCTTAGTTGTAGTTTTTATTTAGTCTTAGTTGTAGTTTTTATTTAGTCTTAGTTGTAGTTTTTATTGAGTCTTAGTTGTAGTTTTTATTGAGTCTTAGTCTTAGTTGTAGTTTTTATTTAGTCTTAGTTGTAGTTTTTATTTAGTCTTAGTTGTAGTTTTGATTTAGTCTTAGTTGTAGTTTTTATTGAGTCTTAGTCTTAGTTGTAGTTTTTATTTAGTCTTAGTTGTAGTTTTTATTGAGTCTTAGTCTTAGTTGTAGTTTTGATTGAGTCTTAGTTGTAGTTTTGATTGAGTCTTATGGTGCATTCCAGGCAGGCTTTTTAACCCGTAAGTCACGACTTCAAGTCACCAGTTACGAGTTTGTAGCGTTCCAGGCAAGTTACGAGTTACGAACTGGGAACTGGGAGTAGATCGATCTAGTACGAGTTCACAGGTGGGAAGTTACGAGTTTGACTGTACGTTCTAACGGGTAACCATAGGAACAGGTCGGAAAAACGCGAGTTACGGGTTGCCTGGAACGCACCATTAGTTGTAGTTTTGATTGAGTCTTAGTTGTAGTTTTTATTGAGTCTTAGTTGTAGTTTTTATGTAGTTTTGATTTAGTCTTAGTCTTAGTTGTAGTTTTTATTTAGTCTTAGTCTTAGTTGTAGTTTTTATTTAGTCTTAGTTGTAGTTTTTATTGAGTCTTAGTTGTAGTTTTGATTTCGTCTTAGTTGTAGTTTTTATTTAGTCTTAGTTGTAGTTTTTATTGAGTATTAGTCTTAGTTGTAGTTTTTATTTAGTCTTAGTTGTAGTTTTTATTGAGTCTTAGTTGTAGTTTTTATTTAGTCTTAGTTGTAGTTTTTATGTAGTTTTGATTGAGTCTTAGTCTTAGTTGTAGTTTTTATGTAGTTTTGATTTAGTCTTAGTCTTAGTTGTAGTTTTGATTTAGTCTTAGTTGTAGTTTTTATTTAGTCTTAGTTGTAGTTTTTATGTAGTTTTGATTGAGTCTTAGTCTTAGTTGTAGTTTTTATGTAGTTTTGATTTAGTCTTAGTCTTAGTTGTAGTTTTGATTTAGTCTTAGTTGTAGTTTTGATTTAGTCTTAGTTGTAGTTTTTATTTAGTCTTAGTTGTAGTTTTTATGTAGTTTTGATTGAGTCTTAGTCTTAGTTGTAGTTTTTATGTAGTTTTGATTTAGTCTTAGTCTTAGTTGTAGTTTTGATTTAGTCTTAGTTGTAGTTTTTATTTAGTCTTAGTTGTAGTTTTTATTTAGTTGTAGTTTTTATTTAGTCTTAGTTGTAGTTTTCCAGGTTTTAGGAGAAAGCCTCTGTCAGACCTCTGAAGATAAACTTGTTCCCTTTTAGTTGCATCCATCCCATAATGTTCCCATCAGTCCTCATCAGGTCCCATTCACTCTTATCTAGCTGTGGGTCGTACTCCAAGTCGTCCCATATTGAGCTGTGGCGTTTTCTTCCTGCAGCTTAAGACATCGACAAGAAAACTACAACTAAGCTGCTGTTATCTGATGAAACTTTACTTTACTGCAGTTTAGCATCAACACCTGGAGGGTGGAGTTAGTTCTAGTTTTTATTTTTATTTCAGTTTACTAAATTATTTTCCACTGCTATTTTTAGTTTTAGTGAACTTTACTACTACTAACACTGGTTCACACTGGTTTGTTCTGTTGTTTCAGATAAATATTCCTCTGAAGTTCTTCAGAAGAACCATGACTCACATTAACTCATAAAAAGAATCTGTTTAGACTCAGAAACTATTTTCAGCACTGAAACATTGACAGTGTGTTGAGCTGACAGGTGTCGTTCAGGTAAACTGTGGGAAACACCTGCAGCTCAGTTGCTATAGAAACCGTTTTATTTCAGCAGCTGTTGATTGATGCTCACTGACTCTGGTTCAAAACCTTCAGTCGATTTTCCGACATCAAAAAAAGGTTTTTACAGATGGAAATGAGATGTTGTGTCAGAATATGTTGTTCACTGCGCGTCGTCTGATTTGAGGACCGACCGGTATGGGCTGGTGCAGCAGCATCAGTGGCGCTAATAAAAGTTGAATTTGAATAATGTAGCTCAGTGATTTACCGTCTCGTTGCTCGTTAGCTCCGCCCCCAGCCTCCGGCCGCCTGTCAAACTTTGCTGCTGTTGTGTAACTGAAGCTTCAGGTGGTTTTCATGCAGCAGGTTGGAGGGAACACTCCTCAGGTCCAAAAACCACTGATGCGATTTCCAAGACAGATAGATAGATGTTGAAAATTTGTTTATTTGGATAAAACCCCTTGAGATTTGAGATGTACCATCTTGTTAACAAACCACAGTTATTGTAACTACATTGGGACAAAACAAAACAACCATAATAAGGCCACAATGGTCAACACTGAGACTAAAATGACAGTATATAATGATAAGCAACAGATCAACAAATCAGAAATGCATCTTCAGTGAAAACAGGAAGAGGTCACCATGAGATGAAAAGACAGAGCTTGAAAATACCAAGAGAGGAACTGGATCTGACATTAGCAGGAAGGTTGTTCCAATCTGCTGCTGCTGCTTTAAACATAAAAGCTATTCTACCAAATGATTTATGACATTGGGAACAGGAAAAAAAAAAGGGCTGCGATGAATGTCTGATATGATAACGTGTTGTATATGGTGTAAGATACTGCTGGAGATAGGATGGGTAATTAAAGTTAATGCATTTGTATATCAGCTGTAAGATAGATCAGCTGTAAGATAGATAGATAGATAGATAGATAGATAGATAGATAGATAGATAGATAGATAGATAGATAGATAGATAGATAGATAGATAGATAGATAGATAGATAGATAGATAGATAGATAGATAGATAGATAGATAGAAGATGTAGAGATTTACATCCTGGTCTCGACTGATCACTTCCTATTTACACAACTCACTTGTTTACACTTTGTTAACATCTAAAGGTGTGGAGGAATATGGTGGCTCCGAAGGCTCAACTCGAAAACCCAGAAAAAAACGAAATATAACAAAATATGAGATTAAAAAGTCATAATTATGAGTAATAGAAAGTCAAATTAATTTTATTGAAATATATTCAGTGGCGTTACCCAAACGTGGCTTGTTGCTCCCGGTGACATCAGACTTTACCGTGGTGCATTGTGGGAGTTATGCGTCAGTGGGTAAAGAGCAAATCAACGCTGCACTTTTGGTCGTTGGAGAAATGGGACACACTGAACTGACACTAAGAACCAGGCACGTGCACACATAGGGCCCAAAGGGTGCTTGAGCCCCTGCGCTTTTTGCCTCGTATTAAAAAGTGCCCTTTTTTAAAAAATGTTTTTTTGTTTTGTTTTTTTCAATAAATGCATTCCTGTTGTGCATGAGGATGTAAACAACGGCGCTGTAAAATGCCACGGTTATCTGTCGTACGCATTTCCTTGTAATATACACGGTATTGTGTACGTTGGTGTGTGTGTTGTCCGCTGCTGCTCCACTCTGTCCCTCACTGAGGGGGGGGGGGGGGGCTGCCCCGCGGTGCGCGCTCCCTCACATGCACGTCCAGAGAGAGAGAGAGAGAAGTAGAAGCTGCCTCGTCGATAACTCTGTGTGTGCCGCATGTAGATGATAGATAGACGTGACAGTGGAGCGACTTGTGTCGAATCTCGTGAGTTATAAATCCACCAACATCACTTCCTTGTCGGTTCTGACAAGTCGCCGTCCACTTATTCAACGAGCTTAATATGAGTCATATTTCAGAAAAGCCCCATTTGTGTTTGTTTAGCTGACTGCTTGTTAAGAGTTAAGCCCCACCCCGTCCTCTGTCTAACATCACCTGAATGTAGTGAACAACAACAGCAACAGGAGGAATCACTCACTCAGCTTGATTTCACTGACTATTTGAATTTGTTTCCAGATATTGAGTTAGCCTACTGGTAATTGTGACTTTGCTGTTGTAAATATTGCTGCTGTTCTGAAATATGCACAGTAGCAGTCACAGTAGTCATTTCTTGGTTTTGTGTGTGTAGCCTGTAGGCTTAGCCTACTTCTATTTTGCACTTGCACTCAAATTTTTTTTTTTTCTGCAAGCCATGTTAATGTGCACCCAATACCATATTAGCCTTAGCCTACCAGTTCAGAAGTCATGACTCTGTTTCGGGAAGTTGGGAAATTGGTCCAGCGTGTTGACTGCAGTCCTGAAGGCGTGCAGGCTTTCTCTACCAACTAAACTGTAATTTATTTTAATTTATTTATTTTGATATTAAGGCCTGAAAAAATTGTAGATACTGCCCTTTTCTGATGTTGAGCTCCTGCCCCTCTATAGTCATGTGCACGTCCCTGCTAAGAACATGAACACACATGTGAAGTGGCCAAGTGTGTACGTGTGATTGTGCGTATAGGAACAGGTACATTGTGTCCCCAGACCGGTCCCTCGCTGTATTGTGTCCCCAGAAACACTTCCTGTTGTGTTGGTCCCTCAATGCCATCGAAGAGAACTGAGGGCGGGGCTTCTCTGACTGACAGGTACCAGTCTGGACTTCAGGGTTTTTTTTCTATTTTTGGAAAACCTGGGCCAGTCAAAGTGGAGTGACAGGAAGCAAATGACATCAGAGGTTCATGAACTTGTCAGCGACAGAAACTCTGTGTTTTATTAGCGTGTCAGATTCCTGATCAGCTGCCCAGCGGCCTCTGTTTGGAGCCAAGTCGAAATGTCACCGCTCATTGTTGGAGATGATTGACAGATAGTTTACAGGAGCTTAAAGCTCATTCAGGCTGAGGTGCGGCCACAGCTCCAGAGTCACTGCAGGAGCCAGATAGATCAACGGCTAATCCAACAACAATCTCCGTGTCAACGGGTCTCTGAGCCTGCAGCTGGTTCTGGTTCTGGTCTGTTTTTGAGTCTGGTCTGTTTTTGAGTGAGAATATATGAAGATATTTCTGAATTGCGCATCTTGCCAATTCAGAAATATATTTTTAAAAATGTCTTAAAAACATGCATCAGATGTGTTAAAATGTACATTTTGCATTCATGTTGGTTGAAATTTGAAGTCAGACTGATTGCCCTGAAAATGTCAAATGGTGTAACTACAAAAGAATGATAAATACTAAATATTTTATCCACCTAAAGTGGATAGAGTTAAAGAAACACTGTTTACACCACTTGACATTGGGTTGCATCATGGCATTGACCCTTTACCAAAGACTGGAGGCGCTGCAGCGTCGCCACGGGACAAAGGACTTGGATGGATGAACTGACTGACTGAATGGTTCTGTTCTACAGTAAAACTCCATTTAATGAACCGATGGTCAAACCTCGGTCTGTTTGTTGACCTGTTGACCTTCAGTTTGGATCCGTTTATGATCCGCGAGTCTCTGATGCAACACGACCTGATTCTCGTATCGCTATGACATATGGTCCCAGAGCAGCAGAGTTGGCACGAAGCCCTCACCTGCAGGTATGTGAGTCCATACGATCATATAGAAGATTTGTATTCGTACAGTAATGTGCACATACCAGCACAGTTGCGTGCACAGGCAGATGTGGCTGTCAGTTTTCAGGGTCGCGTGGTTCACCACTCTTCAGATGTGACGACAGGTTGTTGGCGTCGCTCCAACTCGGTAGCTTCCAGGCAGATGTTCCATCAGATTTACTGAACAAATCCAAGCTTAATCTGGCTCCTTTCTGTTCCAATCTTTGGAAGAAGATAAAAGTCGTCTATGATTCTGTGGCCATCTCTCACTTATCGATGAATAAAAACAGGAGAAAAAGAAAACGTTGTGTCCATCCAGTCCTGAGAGGATCTACGTTCTACTCAGAAAGAAGACATTTCTTTTATTTTTTCGAATCATAACAACACTTGTACATCCCACCCAATGGCAACTGCTTAAGTTCCATCTGAAGTTGTTGCTAGGATACAGACTAAACATCCTGAGGCACTAGAGCACTGAAGAAGGAGGAGGCAATTGACCTTTCGCAAAACCACGCCCCCGAACGGTCATTCGCCAATCAGACATCATAGCAACCGTTACTATGTAAACAAGGTCCGTCAAGCTTCAGACCTCCGACAAGCAAAGTGTATTGTCGGACAGTAGTTACCTGAAGAGTTTGGCTGGGGGAGTCGTGTTCTTTCCCTTCCCAAAGCTGAAAACACAACAGGAGAGGTGCCGACAATGGGTCAAACCGTGTGGAAGCCCCCCCCCCCCACCCCCACCCCCACCCCGCAGCTGGACCCTTCTCCCACTCCCAGCTAAATGTCATGAAAATAAACAAGCATAGGCTACAGCCTCCATCTGCTCCAAGGTAAGCTAGCAGGACAAGGGCTGTATCCCAAATCACTCACTACCACAGTGTTTCCTCTAGGATTTTTTTAAAGGAGTGGCGGCTGTCGGAGTGAGGGGGTGGGGGGGGGGGGGGCGATCGGACATTTCACTTTCACCACGCACTGCTGCAGCATGTGCGTTTCTGTGTGTGTGTGTGTGTGTGAATGAGTGTGTGAATGAGAAAAAAAAAGAAAAGAAGAAGCTCTGGTCTCGGTCCGCGACACAAACACCACGTCCTGTTACCCGTATTTATTTGTTTATGAGACTATACATCCTAACATATGATAATTCATCGATCCACTGATTGATTATGAAAGGCTTCGTTGAAAATACACAGGACCGAGGGGGAGGCTTAGCAAAACAGCAGGGAAGTGACCAGACTTGCAGATGCGCTACATGATGCAATTTATGAATCGATAAAAGCCGTATTTTGATCACCATTATGTTTACATTGTGACCACGCAATTTTGTAGTGGTGTCAGGTTGTTTAGTGATTATTAATATTCATAAATATAGCGCTGATATGCCTCTGAGCAAGACGCTCTTGATATTCTCTACTCTACTCTAATGGGCCCATTTAGATAAATATATGGTTTTGTCTCCGACCAGCGTTTCCTTACTTTCGGTTTCCCGGGCGCTGCCCGGCGGGTCATGAGAATAACGCCGCAGAATCGCCGTTTATGGTCGGAACTCAGTTCAGTTTAATTTATTTGAGAAGGGACAGTGTATATTAATAAAACATTGTAAAACAATCGGTGGCCCTGCTCCATCCAGAGGCCCTGCTCCACCTGGCGGTTCCTGCTCCACCTGGCGGTCCTGCTCCATCCAGAGGTCCTGCTCCACCTGGCGGTCCTGCTCCATCCAGAGGTCATGCTCCATCCAGAGGTCCTGCTCCACCTGGCGGTCCTGCTCCATCCAGGGGTCCTGCTCCATCCAGAGGTCCTGCTCCACCTGGCGGTCCTGCTCCATCCAGAGGTCATGCTCCATCCAGAGGTCCTGCTCCACCTGGCGGTCCTGCTCCATCCAGGGGTCCTGCTCCATCCAGAGGTCTTGCTGCATCCAGAGGTCCTGCTCCACCTGGCGGTCCTGCTCCATCCAGAGGTCCTGCTCCACCTGGCGGTCCTACTCCATCCAGAGGTCCTGCTGCATCCAGAGGTCCTGCTCCATCCAGAGGTCCTGCTCCATCCAGAGGTCCTGCTCCACCTGGCGGTCCTGCTCCATCCAGAGTCCTGCTCCATCCTGCTGCACCCAGAGGTCCTGCTCCATCCTGCTCCATCCAGAGGTCCTGCTCCATCCAGAGGTCCTGTTCCATCCAGAGGTCCTGCTCCACCTGGCGGTCCTGTTCCATCCAGAGGTCCTGCTCCATCCAGTGGTCCTGTTCCATCCTGAGGTCCTGCTGCACCTGGTGGTCCTGCTCCATCCAGAGGTCCTGCTGCATCCAGAGGTCCTGCTCCATCCAGAGGTCCTGCTCCATCCAGAGGTCCTGCTCCATCCAGAGGTCCTGCTCCACTTGGCGGTTCCTGCTCCACCTGGCGGTCCTGCTCCATCCAGAGGTCCTGCTCCATCCTGCTGCACCCAGAGGTCCTGCTCCATCCTGCTCCATCCAGAGGTCCTGCTCCATCCAGAGGTCCTGCTCCACTTGGCGGTTCCTGCTCCACCTGGCGGTCCTGCTCGATCCAGAGGTCCTGCTCCACCTGGTGGTCCTGCTCCATCCAGAGGTCCTGCTCCATCCTGCTCCATCCAGAGGTCCTGCTCCATCCTGCTCCATCCCGTGGCCCTGCTCCATCCAGAGGTCCTGCTCCATCCAGAGGTCCTGCTCCACCTGGTGGTTCTGCTGCATCCAGAGGTCCTGCTCCATCCAGAGGTCCTGCTGCATCCAGAGGTCCTGCTCCATCCAGCGGCCTATTCTCTACTCTCTACTCTATTCTACTCTACTCTAATGGGCCCATTTAGATAAATATATCGTTTTGTCTCTATCGTTATTTTGTTATTATTATTAGTGGTGGAAATGCTGGGCGAGCCGACCAGCGTTTCTTTACTTTCGGTTTCCCGGGCGCTGCCCGGCGGGTCATGAGAATTATGCTGCCGAATCGCCGTTTATGGTCGGAACTCAGTTCAGTTTAACTTATTTGAGAACGATGCACCCGAGTTAGCTAAAAAAAAGCTAGTTTTCATCGCCAGGGACTACGACGGTATCTGATCGTCTTCGAACCTCTGACTTTAATTCTTGATGAATAAAAACATTCTTGGCAAGACGTCCGTCTTGCACCGGTCCAAGCATTGCGCAGAGGCTCATGGTAAATGTAGTATGAAAACACTTCACTTTCCAAAACTCCTCGTTGTGCCTTTAAGTAAAGTTAAAACAAAGCAAAGCAGAGTAAAATACAGTATAGTGTCATAAACAAACCCAGTGTTTCTACCAGTAGTTAAACACAGTACAGCTGCTGTAACACACACAAACACACACACACACACACACACAGAGAAACACACACACAATGCGCTGCAGGACACTGTAACAACAGACGCGGTGTTGCCCCTCCCTCTCGGAGCCGGGGGGGTTTTCCCACAGCTGCCAAGTGACAGGTGAGAGTTTAGAGCCAGAGGCTGAAAGGAGAAGAATCGCAGACTCAGCAGATCACAGCCAGTTATATAACATGAGGGGGGGCGATGTAACTGAGGCACCAAGGTACTCGGATACTTTTTTACTGTTGTTTCAAAGTGCAGGTTAAAATGGGTGTGTGCTGCAGAAACTGGACTCAGAATCAGAATCAGAATCAGAATTGTATTTGTCATTGTGCAGCAGTACAACAAAATTAAAAGCTAAAACCTTAAAGTGCCATCACATAAAAGACAGACAAACAATACGCAATAACAATAACAACAACCAGCGCCGACATTCAGTTATTCAATGCTAACAGTATAAAAAGATTAATAAAATAGAAGTTAGCAATACATAAGTAAATAAATAACTATTATGTATATGTGTATGTGAATATGATGATATGTTGTCAGTCTCTGTTTCCGTTCAGTATTGTGATGGCTTTGGGATAAAAACTGCACTGCAAAAACTCAAAATCTTTCCAAGAATATTCGTCTTATTTCTAGTCAAAATGTCATTTCTAGTCAAAACAAATCAATTTATTAAAATAAGACTCATCACATTAAAAAGCAGCTTGTTTTTAGACACTTTTTACTTCTTTCAAGCAGATTTTCACTTGAAATAAGTAGAAAAATCTGACAGTGGAGCAAGTTTTTCTTTCTTATTACAAGCACAAAAGTTTCAAGTGAAAATTAGTTTGAAACAAATGAAAATGATCTAAAAACAAGTTGGGTTGAGTTTTTGCAGTGTGCACACACCTGAACGGCTGAGATCGGTCGTGCAACAGAACACTTCCTCTGGTTGGTGGGGGTGTGTCCGAGGCTCTGCCCCCTTTTTACCTGCGGCTCCTGAGCTGAGCTTTAAAAGCAGCAGTCATCTCCGTCTCTCTTCACTTCTCTCCTCTCCCTCTGAGAAGACAGACGACACACACTCCTCCTCCTCTTCCTCCTCTTCTTCCTCCAGACTCCAGGATGACCACAATGTTCTCCTCCTCCTTCTCCTCTCGGGGCTCCTCCATGATGGGCGGCGGCATGGGCGGCGGCTCCATGGGCATGGGCATGGGCATGGGCGGCGGTCGTATGAGCTCCTTCAGCATGGCCGGAGGAGCTGGAGGCGGAGGCATCAAGATCTCCCAGGCCAGCAGGAGCTACTCCTCCGGCGGCGGCGGCGGCTTCGGTGCAGGTGCAGGATTCATTTCATTTCATTTCATTTATTTATTTATTTAGATCTCCATTAAAAAGCTTTGGCAAAGGCCATCGCTAGTCTTCCTAGAGTCCTTAAACCTTCACAGATTAACTCTCCATTGCAGCAGATAATTACAGCAACACATCACACCACACTGCAAAAACGCAACATCTTACCAAGAATATTTGTCTTATTTCTAGTCAAAACAGATCTCATTCTACTTAAAATAAGACTCATCACATTAAAAAGTAGTTTGTTTTTAGACACTTTTTACTTGAAGTAAGTAGAAAAATCTGCCAGTGGAGCAAGTTTTTCTTTCTTATTACAAGCACAAAAAACTTGCTTTCACTGGCAGATTTTTCTACTTATTTCAAGTGAAAATTAGTTTGAAACAAGTGAAGATGATCTAAAAACAAGTTAATTTTTAGGTGATGAGTCTTATTTTAAGTGGAAAGAGATTAGTTTTGACTAGAAATGAGACATTTTGACAAGAAATAAGACAAATATTCTTGGTAAGATTTTGAGTTTTTGCAGTGCACTAATTGATTGTACCAAATAGCTTCAGCTAGATAGAGAGCTGTTTGACTAATAAATGTTGTAAATGTGCAGGTGCAGGATTCGGTGCCGGTGGCGGTGCAGGTGCAGGGTTCGGCGGCGGGATGGAGGAGAGCGTGATCGGCAACGGGAAGTTCACCATGCAGAACCTGAACGACCGCCTCTCCACCTACCTGGAGAAGGTGCGCACGCTGGAGGCTGCCAACGCCGCGCTGGAGCTGAAGATCAGAGAGTTTGTGGAGAACAAGGTCGGACCCACCACCCGCGACTACAGCGCCTACTTCACCTCCATCGCTGAGCTGCAGGCCCAGGTGAGGGGGAAGAGGGGCATCATGGGAAAGTCAGGGGGGCTGGGCAGACTTCTGCTCCCCAAACAGAGGCATTTAGCCCCTTTAAAGGGATAGGGATTCACCCGAAATTGAAATTTCACTCATTATCTACTCACCCTCATGTCGACTAATAGGGCTGGGAGAAGTTTCACACTGCAAAAACTCAAAATCTTTCCAAGAATATTTGTCTTATTTCTTGTCAAAATGTCTCATTTCTAGTCAAAACTAATCTCTTTCCACTTAAAATAAGACTCATCACCTAAAAATGTACTTGTTTTTAGATACTTTTCACTTGTTTCAAACAAATTTTCACTTGAAATAAGTAGAAAAATCCACCAGTGAAAGCAAGTTGTTTTGTGCTTGTAATAAGGAAGAAAAACTTGCTCCACTATCAGATTATTTTAAGAGAAAATCAGCTTGAAAGAAGGAAAAAGTGTCTAAAAACAAGCTGCTTTTTAATGTCATGAATCTTATTTTAAGTAGAATGAGATTTGCTTTGACTAGAAATGACATTTTGACTAAAAATAAGACAAATATTCTTGGTAAGATGTTAGATTTTTTGCAGGAAGAAATTTACAATAATCAACCTCAGATTTGGTTGTTGAAAAAAAAGAGAGAAAGTTAGAATAATCAAAGGTTATCAAGGGAGGGTTATCAAGGGAGAAAAGAAAAGAAAAAAAAAACAGCTTCCAAAGAAGAGAGAGGGTGATGTCATTGATAAACAGCAGGTGGTTACCACGGCAACGTTTGGATGTGAGTCTCTGAGTAAACAGGTGAGTTCACACCTGGTGAGAGAGAGTGGGCGTGTGATTGACAGCTGGAGTCGAGACGTTGTTGTTCTCCTCTCTGATTGGTCGAGACGTCGTTCTCCTCTCTGATTGGTCGGGACGTCGTTCTCCTCTCTGATTGGTCGGGACGTTGTTCTCCTCTCTGATTGGTCGAGACGTCGTTCTCCTCTCTGATTGGTCGAGACGCGACGACGCAGCTGATTTATAAACTGATCTCCTGTCTGTTCCAGATCCAGGGCGCCATCATCGCCAGGGGAACCATCATCCTGAGCGTCGACAACGCACAACTGGCTCAGGACGACTTCAGGCTCAAGTCAGTGGCTCAGACACACGATCAATAATCAATAAAACTCATATCAGACGTTACTATTAATCAATTAGAATATATAAAAAACATATTACTATACTATATATATTACTATATAAAAAACATTTTACTGGTTAAAATATCTGATGACACTGAAGGAAGTTAATCTATCGATCAGAATCTCTTATTGATCCCCAGCAAAGATAATTCATCATCATCATTAGATATAATTTATGACCTCATACTGTTTATACATTTATAATATTGATCCCTCTGATCAGCTGTTCAGGTTCAGTCTGTTTGTTTCTGAATACTCGACTGATTTTAGCTGAGAGCAGCGCCCCCCCTGCTGGTGGCGGAGGGAACTGCAGCAGCAGGATCAATAAACTGATCAGAAACATCTACAAATAAACAAAGGGTCAATTTTAACTTTGGGTTTTTAATTGGTAGATTTTTTAATTTAGCTTGACTCAGAGTTGTTATTATTATAATTGAATGGTTTTCTCTGTGTGCAGGTTTGAGACCGAGCTGTCCATGCGCCAGTCTGTTGAAGCCGACATCGCCGGCCTCAAGATGCTTCTGGGAGAACTGGGAATGGCCAAGACCGACCTGAGCATGCAGATCGAGAGCCTGACCGACGAGCTGGTGTCCATGAAGAAGAACCACGAGGAGGTGACCACCTCATCATCATCATTTCATTAGATTTTTATTTGTCTCAAACAAGCACATCAAAAGACAAACAGTTTATGTAAAAGAAAAACAAAAAGAAACAAAAACAATAATGATACTGTGCAAGTTTGAGAAGAGGCTGAAGGAAGCAAAGCTGATCAAGTTCAGCCCCCCCTTACATTGTGATTCATGTCATACATCTGTAGTTCCATATAATCAATCAATTTGTTTATTTCGGGCATGTCAATTTAAATCATCATCATCACACTTCATCTTAGTTCAAATAATACAATACACATGGCCGAAAGGGAAAGCGGGAGAAGCAAAAGCTGATCTAGTCCCGCCCCCATTACCCACAGAATAAAAATCTTTATCATAATCTTAAATTAAGAATTTAGAAGATTAAAAACATATTGCTTATATTTGCTTATTTAACATATTGTGTGTGTGTGTGTGTAGGACCTGGTGGCGCTGCGCGGCCAGATGAGCGGCCAGGTGAACGTGGAGGTGGACGCGGCTCCTCAGGAGGATCTGACCCGCGTGATGGAGGAGATCAGAGAACACTACGACATGGTGGCCGCCAAGAACCGCAAAGAGCTGGAGGCCTGGTACCAGGCCAAGGTGAGCACACGCACCGGTCAAAACTCAAGCTTTCATTATCATTATTCTTATTTATTACTAGTAAAGCTTTTATTTGTCCTCATTACCTCATTTTACACTGCAAAAACTCAAAATCTTTACAAGAATATTTGACTCATTTCTTGACAAAGTGTCTCATTTCTAGTCAAAACTAAACTCTTTAGGATAGAATAGAACAGAATAGAATAGAAGGACTTTATTGTCCACCGTAGTAGAAATTTTGTCTTCGGTGGACAATAAAGTCCTTCTATTCTATTCCACTTTCCACTTAAAATAAGACTAATCACTTAAAAAATGAACATGTTTTTAGATCATTTTCACTTGTTTCAAACTAATTTTCACTTGAAATAAGTAGAAAAATCTGCCAGTGAAAGGAAGTTGTTTTGTCTTCGTAATAAGAAAGAAAAACTTGATCCACTATCAGATTATTCTACTTATTTCAAGTGAAAATCTGCTTGAAAGAAGTAAAAAGTGGTGAATGAGTCTTATCTTAAGTAGAATTAGATTAGTTTTGACTAGAAATAAGACAAATATTCTTGGTAAGATATTGAGTTTTTGCAGTGTAGTGATCTATGTTGATATTTTATGCTGTTTTTCATCTACATTGTCGACACTGGACTGTGTTTATGTTGTGCAGCACTTGTGTTTAATGTGCTATACAACCTGTGACTCACCGTGTGTCTGTGTGTGTGTTTGTGTCGCCAGTCGGAGGTTCTGACCAAGGAGGTGGTGAGCACCGAGATGACGCTGAAGTCTTCCACCTCGGAGGTGAAGGAGACCAAGAGTCAGCTCCAGTCTCTGGAGATCGAGCTGCAGTCACAGATGAGCATGGTAAACAACACCACAACAACTACCATGACTACCAACTATAATAATAATTATAACAACAATGACAATAATTCTGATTAATCACAATCAATCTAATTATTTCTTCTTAAGATACGATCACAGGATTCACAGTCGACACAAAGGAAATATATTGTAATTGAAACATTATCTGGTAACACTTTACAATAACGTCCTTTAATTAACATTAGTTAGTACATTATTAAGCATTAATATGTGTTAATTAATGCTGAGTAATGCATACATAATGATAACTAATTACATTATTCAACTTGTATTATTACTTAATAATTTATTAACCAACTTTGAGTAGTAAACATTTATTAACTGCTTACTAATAAGCTACATTAATTAATGTGTTTCCTAGTGCTAAATAATACATAATAATGATTGTTAGTATATCTGTAAACAGTTAATTAGTGCTTAATAATGTACTAACTAACATTAATTAAGGAACCCTTATTGTAAAGTGTTACCAACTCTTCTTTTCCAGCCATTTGGATCAATAGACAGTAGTTTGTCAGAGGGAAATCGATTCCTCTAGATATTTACCTTTATGACCTTGTGTGTTGGACTGGACTCACAGCTGGACGTCTGTGTCCTGTCTGTGGGGTCCAGATGTTTGACCTCTGACCTCTGAGCTCTGTCCCCTGACCCGTGTCCCCTGACCCCTGTCCCCTGCAGAAAGCCGCTCTGGAGGGGACGCTGTCTGAGATCCAGAGCCGCTACGCCATGCAGATGAGCGGCTTCCAGAGCCAGGTGGTGATGATGGAGGAGCAGCTGACCCAGCTGAAGGCCAGCCTGGAGACCCAGTCCCAGGAGTACCAGATGCTGCTGGACATCAAGACCCGGCTGGAGATGGAGATCGCCGAGTACCGCAGGCTGCTGGACGGAGAGGCCAGCGCGTAAGGATTTAGACTAGAAATTTGACCACTTGTTCTAGAAATGTTCAGTTCAGTTCGGTTCATAAAACTTTATTCATCCCATATGAGCAATTCAGTTTACAGCTCCCAGTTCAATTAAAGTATCACTAGCACTATCACACACAAATACAGTAGTAATAGCAATAAAAAAAAGTGTTTAATGATATGCATTAAATAGGTCTAGGGGAGCATTAACTATCTGTACACAATATATAGCCAACGGTGTCGTGCCTTTGGAGCAAATGCAGAATTCCTTTTTGTTATGAGACAAGCCAGCCCGGCGAGGATGTTTCTATCTGATACGCTGGACCACCGGCCCCATCTAGTGGCCGAATAAAGTATTGGAATTTGCAATAGTTCTTCTTTAAGTTAGAAAAGAAAAAACACAACACATAACCTATAACAATCATTCATTGGACAGACAACTCTGACCCTCAGCTCTCAGTTTTCAGTAAATCAAAAACCAACAGCGATGTCATGTAAATGTGCAAATATGCAAGTAAATAGATGAATAAACCACAAGCACAAACCTACTCATTAAAGTTGGCATTGACCAACCTAATAACTGAAGGGATGAAAGAATTTGAGTAGCGATTTGTCTTCCTCAAACCGCTGTTTAAACGTTTTTGGAGAAATTGTACCACTTTTTTCCAGAAATTTCTCTACAATATTTCCAAAAGGTCACGCCATTGGCCCTACTTTTGATGTACATTAACTAAAAAGTAACGTTCTTAAGTCTCAGAACAAATATTTGTGTATTTTTGGTGCTTCAATATCTTGTCCAATGGGGGTCCGTGGTCTAAAACGTGTCAGTCGAGGGTCCTTGGTGTGGTTAACAGTGTTATCTTGGATTTTGTATTCAGTGTTTTAACGGTATTTCCTATATTTTATCTCTTATATGATCACAATTAGTGCATATCTTATTTATAGGCTATTGTTATTTATAATGATGCGTCTTTATGTCACTATATATGCCTCTGCGTTGTATGTTTTTTACCTTTATGTGATTCTATGAGCTGCAACCCAAACTGCCCTTTGGGGACATGAAATAAACTGAACTGAACTGAACTTGATGTAAACCAGTTAGAGAACCAGTGTCTTATGAAACCTTGTGTCTCTCTCTGTCTCAGCTCCGCCAGCATCTCGTCCTCCAGCATGTCGTCCTCTAGCCTGTCCTCGTCCTCCACCACCACCACCACCGTCATCACAAAGGTCATCGAAGAAACCATCTAACCAATCACACCACAGCCTGAGGAACTGAGTGTGTCTTTGTGTGTGTGTGTGTAGGGAGTGTGTGTGTGTGTACTAGGGAGGGGGAAGCATGGCTTACACTGTCATTTTCATTTTCATTGCCATGCCAACCAAACGTCTGTCTGTCTTTCAATCGGAGGAATAAAAAAACTCAATCAAACTCACCTGAACGTGTCCCAGTCACTTTCTGTTCATTCACGAGCTTCAGCGAGAAACACATTGAGCTTCATCAATGTGGTTAAAGCTCTGCAGGAAATTAACTGTTCATTAGATAACGACTCGTTCACCAGTTGTTAGTGACCTTCCTCTTCCCAAACACCAGTAAAAAAGAAAGTCACGGTTGCTGATCAATGTATTGGCGGGTGTAGCCTACGGGTCGGGTGCAATGAAGCTAACAAAGTTCCACTGATAAAGAAGAAGATATTTATTTCTGATCTTTAAACTGAACAAAATCCAACTTCTTAGTAAAAGCACATTACATCACTTCCTGTTAAACAGAAGCTTACCAAAATAAAACAAAAAAATAACCGCCAAAATAAATGCAGAAATGTCCCCTACACAGTTAATGAACCGAGTCATTAACACTCAGCTGCTGATAAAGTTTTTAGCTAGTTGAGTGTTGTTATTAGGGCCACGGGCAATCGCACCGGGCACTGGTCCCAACAGCTATGAAATAGCTGCAGGGACCAGTGCCCGGGCGAAGTCAATGGGACGGGCGAAAAAAAAAGACCGAAAAAGACCAATCATCGGAGTTTAACAAAAGTCTACTGCTCAGGCATACTTTCACCTAGAGACTCCATTTAAACTTTAAACAGTAGACACAAGTCTTGTGTATTGTCGTATTACTCCACGTTTTGATAGGTCATATAGTTTTTGATCAGTCCCTGTTCAATGACCATGATCATTTTTGGAGAAATTATGAGATTATAATGGGTGTGTATTGGACGGAATGTTCGTGTCAGAGTGCGTGACATCGTCGGTTAGAGTGGGAGAGATGCCAGAAAAACTCCAGATTTTTTCTCTTTCCAAACTCGGCCCGGCCACAATTTACACTCTACACACATAATTTTTTCAGAATTTGTAAGACAAACTTGTCCTGTCACTCATCATCTGCTCAAAATATCAGTGAGACTTACAGAATTTAAACTCTGAGCCTCTAAGTGCGGCCACGTCTGTCTCTGCTCCTCATTGACTCCAATATAAATATTTTCTGAGAGAAGCAGAACGGCCTGATGTTTTAAAACTGCCAGTGTCGCCAAAATATTTACTGTAGAAACACCAAATCGTACCAACATTTTCAGTAAGTCCTTAGAGCAACGTTGATCTGTGTTTTGTTCTGATAGGAGTTACCGTTTTGTCATGCTAAGCCTTAATGTGAGACCGGTGCAGAGGCAGAAAATGGCTCTTTTTCTCCACGTTTCTGTCTGTCTCAGCCTGCGGGGGCCCCTATCGCCGTGGTAACCTCTTTGATCCTCAGGCCAGAGCTCGTTAACTTCATAAACAATCCACCTGGCGCTCGTTTAAATGTTTATAAACACCGACACAGCTAAATCAGACTGACACAGGATGCAGCTACTAACTAACTATGTGTCAAGTCAGTCACACACACACACACAGACTCTAGAGCCAGCTTCATGTGATTACAGTCACACACACATCAAAACACACAGGTAACATACAAATGCGCGCGGAAGCGCGCACTCCTCTCCCACACTCTAACACACACAGGTAACTTCATGTGACACACACACACACACACACACACACACACACACACACACACACACACACACACACACACACACAGGTAACCTAATGTGGTTACAGCTCCTCCATATCAGTGCTTATAGAAAGATGATCATGTGTCTGTCTGATCAGCTCTGTCTTGACCTTAAGATCGTGGGTTTGATTCCCATGTTGACAGAGATGGCACAACCCGCAGTAGCTCCCGTGGCCCATTCAAAATTTCCCGAGAGGAAATTTTCTAGTTATCATTATTATCAATATTTATATATTTATAACTGATTTCATTAATTCTCATTAAACTAATTCTGAAGCCACAGACTCACTATATAAACCAGGAAACTGATGTTTGACAGGTTGAATGTTTACCACCATCTTAGTTTAGCAGGTTAGCATGCTAATATGCTAACAGGACACATTAAACTGTTGACCTGACGATGGTGCAACATGAAAGGTCAGAGGTCATCCTGACAGGAGCACTGAACATCCTGTAAAACACAAAACATGCTACGTGATGCTAACAGCGGCTGAACTAACAGAGTTAGCTACAGCATCAACCTGACGTTAGCTGTGAGCTAGCCACAGCTAGCCTGGACTCAAACTGAAGTTGTTCAGCTGCTCTGAGCATCACCTGTCAATCAAAACTCAGCCCTGATCGATCAATACTGTTTTTAAATCAAAGGGACAAGACGAAGCTAACTAGCCAAGCTAACTTACTCACATTTATCTGTAGGGGGGAGTGGGGTTTGCCACGTTTCATATTTAGGATCTCTACATCAAGACAATTATAGCAAAGATAGGCTACTCTATATATTTCTATACCGTCTTTGATGATTTGATTTGATTGAGTTTTGTTGCTAACTAACATATATTTCTACAAACAAACAGAATGAGTCTAACTGTATAAAACATGTCCAAAAAAAAGTGGTCTCGTGGCTCAGCTGACCCCGTGTATGGGGTAAATTGATCCAATCCTTCCCCTCCATCCATCTCCCACCTCCCCCTTTACTCCCCACTCCACCTGTCCAGGTTGCAGGTGAAGGCTGCGACCTCCTGCTGAGCCACCAACTCACTGAGGTTTAGGGAGTTTTGTGATTACATTGCATCTTGGGAAGAATTACATATTAAAATCTACATACGGTAGATATTATCCCTGTAATGAATTCATTAACAGGTTTAGACCTGATGCAATGTGGTACTGGTTGGCCAGAAACTTCCACCCATGGTTATTTTCAAGAGGAAGACCTTGCCAAAAGAAAACTTTCCAGCCGGGGTCATCATCAAAACTAACCCGAAGGGATGGATGGATGAGTGGCTGAGAGAAATTTACGTCAAGAGACCGGGTGGCTTTTTCCACACAGCTCCGTCCCTATTGATCTACGACTCCATGCGCGCCCATTATCACCGATGCTGTCAAAAAACAAGTGAAGAAAACTAATTCGGAGCTTGCCGTCATCCCGGGTGGATTAACTAAAGAACTCCAGCCGCTAGATATCGGTGTCAACAGGGCGTTCAAAGCTAGACTGCGAACTGCGTGGGAGCAGTGGATGACAGAAGGCGAACACACGTTCACCAAGACGGGGAGACAGCGCCGGGCTTTCACGAAGGCAGGAATAATCACTGAACTGCCAGGCAACAGCAGCGACACTGACTCGGAGAATGACGAGAGGGAGCCGCCGGCGGGCATGTTGAATGCCGTACTCGCCCAACTGTTCAATTCGGACACTGAAGAAGAAGAATTCGAGGGATTCGTGGACGGGGAATGAACTGAAAAAGTGAGCTTTACGTGTTTACGTAACTGAACAATGTTGAGTTATGCACTAACGTTTGATTTAGTGGTATCAGACTGTTTCTTTTACTACGTGTTTATTGAATCAGGGAAAAGTTCCCCTCCACGTTTGGGAGAAGAGTGAACAAGGCTGGGAGATATTGTTAATATGCAATATGTTAATATGCATTAACGTTTGAACAACGTTACCATGGGAACGGAGTTGTCAGAACGCTTAATAAAGTTGTTTGACTTTATCCGACTGTTTTGTTGACATTCCCTTTAGCACAGCTCCATCTAGTGGACGCATATCGCAACCCCAGTTTGACTGCAGTATCTTCTATTCTATGCGCCTTATAATCCGGTGCGCCCTATATATGAAAACAGTTCTAAAATAGGCCATTCATTGAAGGTGCGTCTTATAGACACAGTCGGCAAGCAAGGAAACGTCACTTCCGGTTAGGGCCGTGGGGGAAAACAAACCGTTTTCCCCATACACACTCATGCAAAAAGGCGGTATTTTAAACCTTTGTCAAACGCTTGTTCGCCGTCCTGTCTTAGTTTTAATCACATGTATATGCTGACAAAGAGCTATATATTAGAAAACTCATCACGATCTGGGTCGATTGCTGTCCGTACATCTTAAAATATAAAGTTTTCACAGCCATAGCCTACACCGAGTCAGCAGGGTCGGCAACCTTCACTTCCGGTCAGAGCGTTACACGTTTGGAGAAGATGAGCGAAGTTCCGATATAAAAGTTCAGGTTGTGGTTTTTGAATTTATTTGCGGTGCAAAATAATACACAATAACTCAGGCAGTGTCTACGAGTGTCTAGAGCCGGCCGGCGACGACTAAGAGAGCGTCAGAGCCGTGGGGGAAGACAAATATGACTGACTGTGAAATACCTAATATTTTTAAATGTACGGACAACAATCGACCCAGATCGTGATGAGTTTCTAAAAATATAGCTCTCTGTCAGCATATACATGTGATTAAAACTAAGACAGGACGGCGAAAAAGCCTTTGACAAAGGTTTAAAATGCCGCGTTTTTGCATGAGTGTGTATGGGGGACACGGTTTGTTTTCCCCCACGGCCCTAACCGGAAGTGACGTTTCCTTGCTTGCCGACTGTGTCTATAATCCGGTGCGCTTTATAGTGCGGAAAATACGGTAAGTGAAAGTATGGTCTTATTCTTAAATGTTGAACTGCTGTGTCTGTTGGGTAAATTTCACTTCCATAAAGCCAGATTTCTCCAGACGAGGCCAAATGAAACTGTTTTATGTGGCACTTTTATTTATCTACTGATCTTTTTTTTTCTTCTTTTCTCTCTCTATATATATATTTATATATATTTGTTTTTTTATTGATCAAATGTATACTTATGCATCTTGATACATAGTATTTTTATTTTGGCAAGCTCTGCTATTTCTGATATTTATTACGCACTCCCTGTACTTCACTGTTGTTTCATGTTTGTTATGTCATATTATTTATGATGTCATGTTGTTTGAATGATGTCATGTTTGTATAACGTCTTTATTATGATAATAGAGTTTGTTTAAAAAAATAAAATAAAAGCCTGTTTGCCCTTTGATCCTCAGGAACATCTGTTTGCTGTGTGGACGTAACAACGAGCTCTGTGATTGGTCGGTTTTGTTTTCACGTTTTTTATTCCAGAGGCAGAAAATCAAACGAGACACAGGAAGTAGAAAGAGACAGAAACAGAAACAGGAAGTGCCATTAGTTCCTTTAATAATTCTTCTTCCAGTACAAGATGCTGCGTCACCTGTCTTTTTTTTTTTTATTTTATTAATTTTTTTTAGGAATGACATTATTATCAATAGATCAATAGAAGATTTGTACACAGTGAGCGATCGGGGGAGGGAGGGGGGGGGGGGGGGGGGGGGGGCTGTGCTGCCGTGTTTGGTCCTGTTGTTGCTGTTGCTGTTGGAATGATTCTTTATTTTGTCAGCTACAACAACAATAACGACTTTTCTGCCAATCATCATCATCATCATATTGAGACACATTGATCACTGTGGTCTGTTCCTGATCAGTTAAAATAATTCAACAATACTGGTCAATAATTATATCAAATATCAAAATGAACAGTACGGTAACAGAGCGAGTACCCACCACACCTGGAAAAGTCCAATACTAATAGTAAACTTGGCAGCGAGCGAGTTGAAGAAGAAGAACTCGCCGCTCTGTTGGCAAAGACTGAACTGAACCGTCACCTGAGCCGGGACTCAACCACCACACACCTGTCCACCTGTCCACCACACACCTGTCCACCACACACCTGTCCACCACACCTGTCCACCACACACCTGTCCACCTGTCTGTCCACCTGCCCACCACACACCTGTCCACCTGTCTGTCCTTCTCCTCCTCTGATCTTTGTCCTCGTTTCAGTTTCAGAGTTTTTGGAAAACTTTGAAAATCTATAATCACACCGATTAAAGGATAATTTGCCGTTTTTTTTTTTTTTAACAATCTGGACCTTATTTCTATCATGAAATCCGATCATTTCCTCCCCCAGATAACTTTGGTGTCATTCCAAGTGGTTGTGATGAAATGAGCTCCAGCCGAGAGGCGCGTATATCCGTATAATGGAGTCTACAGGGCAGCAGAATGCAGCCTCTAAATGAGTGGTTCTCAACTGGTGGGTCGGGACCCAAAAGTGGGTCTAGACCCGTTCTGGATGGGTCGCGGACAGCTGGTCAAAAAAGTAAAATATTTAATGCACATCTGATGTTGGACATGTCTTTTATTTTGAAAAATAACTTATTTTGAAAGGCACGAGACATGTGAACACATGCAGTTGTAATGCTCCTCCTCACTTTCTTATTATTTGCTCCATTTCCTCTGAATGCAAAGATATCAGTTTCTTATTAATGTGGCCTGAATGCAGTGAATCTGGTTTTGTTTTGTGGGTCTTTATTTTGTGCAGTTTGATATTTATTCACTTGTGTGAACATGCTCTGAATGCAGAGATGCATTAGAAGTCAAATTTATCGTTTTGTTGGTCTCCATTTTGTGCAGTTTGATATTTTTTTATTCACTTCCGTACATGCAGTTGTCATGGTAACTCCTCAGTTTCATTCATGTGTCCTGAAATGCACTTTGCTCAATAAAGAGCAAAATTAGTTTTTAAAGGCTTTAAAAAAAATTCTTGGTTTGAATTCTATAAAAGTGGGTCGTGACTTAATGACCATGAGAAGATGTGGAGCCCAGAGTGAGACTAGTTGAGAACCCCTGGTCTAAATAACACATTATCTGCAGAGAAACTCCTTCATTTCACCAATATTTAGTTCTGATAGGCTAGTGCTATTCCCCTCTGAGTCCGGGGTTAGCTGTTATCAACATCCGACCAGGGTCTGTAGGTTGACCTACTGACCTCTGACCTGGATGATGTCATCTCTGAGCTTGTTGCTAGCGCTAATGCTACGGTTCGTTTCTGCGTGTTTCTGACTTGTCAGAACAAAATGAGCAGCTGGATGAAGTTCAGCTTCCACAGGCTTCCTCTCCTCAACCTGGACTCACTAAAGCTCCGGCTAGTTGAGATAAAAATGGACCCGAATGCCGAAGCAGAATGATTATTATCAGAATGAGCGGCGCGGCGCTCAGAGATGACATCATCCAGGTCAGAGGTCAGTAGGTCAACCTACAGACCCCGGATGTTGATAACAGCTAACCCCGGACTCAGAGGGGAATAGCACTAGCCTATCAGAACTAAATATTGGTGAAATGAAGGAGTTTCTCTGCAGATAATGTGTTATTTAGAGGCTGCATTCTGCTGCCCTGTAGACTCAAATTCTTTCATCCCTTCAGAAAATTATCGGAGTTTATGCTAGAAATAAGGTCCAGATTGTAAAAAACGGTAATTATCCTTTAATGACGACGCTATGGCAACGAACTGTCGCTTCAGAGCCGCGCGTTTCGAAAACCCGACGAATCTAGAATTCGACGCAGAGGTGGTAACGCAGAGGTGGTAACGCCTGCACACACACGGATTGGATCGACTAACTGGCTCCGCCTCCTCACCTGAGTAGAAAACACTCTGCGTCATCATCGTCGTCTTTTAGCTCACTATGACATCACCAACGGCGTGCTCTCAGGAGGCCACGCCCACACGCCTCTGTCTAGTCAGGTCACGTGACCATCAGCTACACTGAGCACACGAGCGAGCTGCAGGAAAACAGGAAGTAGATCGAACAGTTACAGTAAAAAAAAATTAAAAAAATCGTGCGAGCGCGCGCGGCTTTATCTGAGCCGTATGACGGCCGATGCGAAAAGTTGTCACTTCCTGTTTCATCGTTTTTTTTCAAAGTCAATCACAACCCCAGAATTTTCAAAAAAAATGAACAAAAGAAAAAAAAAAGAGTCCAGCAGCGTTTCTGAAACTTGAGGCGTGAAAACTCTGGAGTCGTGAGGACGGAGCAGGAAACAGGAAACAGGAGGAGCTCACGGAAACACCTGAGGTCACAGCTGAGGTCACACCCATGGCGCTTTTCCACTGGCACGGCGCGGCACGGCACGGCACGCTTTTTCTGCTTTTCCACTAGCCCTAGTACCTGGTAGCAGGTACTATTTTAAAGGGACAACGAGGAGTTTTGGAAAAGCGAAATGTTTTTTCTCACTACATTTATGAGCCTCCGCACCGTGAAATTCTTTGACCGGCGCAAGACAGACTCATGTTTTCATTCATCAAGAATTAAAGTCAGAGGTTGGAAGACGATCACATACCGTCGTAGTTCCCACCATAAACGGAGATTCGGCGGCGTTATTCTCATGACTCGCCACGAAACCGAAAGTAAAGAAACGCTGGTCGGCTCAACCAGCATTTCCACCACCACTAATAATAACAAAATAACCATAGAGACAAAACCATAGATTTATCTAAAATGGACCATTAACAAGTGGTAACGGAGATTCATCCACATTAATATCAGACTTTTTTATAACCAAATAGAAACTCCTTGTTGTCCCTTTAAGTTCCTCCTCGGCCCTGGTTCCAAGCGAGCCGAAGCGATACCAAAAACGTGACGTCAGCCAACTGCCTTCCACTGATTGGCCAGAGCGTCGTCGCTGGGAGAGTCGCGAGCGCTACGTCCCACATGAGAATCAAACCCGGAAATTTTAAAAAAACAGAGCGGCAACAGCGACCGCCGATATGTATCGAGACTGTTGTTGTTCCTTCACCTGAGTTAAATGTTGCTGTGTGGAAAACATAAGACTGTAAAAAATATGGACGTAGCATCCGTGACGTCCCCCATTGGTTTTGGGGAGTTGTTTTTGTGACTCAAATATGGCGGCCTCGAAGCAGCTGTCCACGGAGCTGCTCGGACCTGTCACTCAACGTTTCCGCGCCCTAATTGGCCAGAATTTTAACCTAATAACAGTAAATCACTAGCCTAGAAATCTATCTGCCCCCGAGCAGCAGCAAATCTCTTTGCTCCGTAGGTGGGTCTAGAAACGAGCCATAGGAACTTTTTGAGTCTGGAACACCGTTTGTGTTGACCAATCACAGCGCTCTATCTGTTTAGAGAGTCGTTGGGCGGGCTTAACGCCATGACAACATACATTTTAATTGGCTTGTCAGGCTAACGTCATCCTGCTCTTTGCTCTGATTGGTCGTAGCGCTACCCTATTGGTGCAGAGGCAGTTTGAAAGACAGCCTTCATCCCGCCCCCTGGACTGAGCCGAGGTCTACCGCTCGTTGACACACTAGACATGTTAATGATGTAGTCTGGTGCGTCAGGCTAGTAAAACGGTAGAGTTTTAAAAAATCACCCCCCTCAGAGTGTGTGCGAAAATTTTTGAGACCAAAAAACGTGCTGACACCAGGCTTTGATCATGTTTATTGAGGACGTAAAGTCGGCGATTTTAACATGGGGGTCTATGGAGAGTTGCTCCCTTCTGAACGCGGAAGTGAAGAAGCTTCACTTCTCAGACCGACAACTGCCCCCTTGGTGTAGAACCACGCTGTATGTGATCTGTAATCGAGGTGCAGACGAGTGAGTTTGGAGCTGACGAGAGGATCGGAAAAAGAGAGAGACGGCTGAGGAGGAACTAGAAGAACTCAGCTGTAGTGGAAAAGCACCTTTACCGAGCCGAGCCGTGACTGTGTAGAGGAAAAGCGCCACTAGGGGTCAGGTGGGCCGGTGTGATGAGCGGTTGGGTCCCGGTCAGGTTCAGTTAAGTCCTCAAACTTGGTCACTGAAGTTTTGTGCTTGTGTATCAGTTAAGTACTCAGACAGGAAGTACTGGTACTTGGTCCTTGAGAGAGAGAGAGAGAGAGAGAGAGAGAGAGAGAGAGAGAGAGAGAGAGAGAGAGAGAGAGAGCGAGGTAGAGAGAAGTAGAGATAGAGATAGAGAGAGATAGAGAGAGACTATGCTCACTACAGTTGAGACCAGTTTAAAGATTATCTACACCCTCCCACAGACACACACAGTACGTAACATGTGCACACACACACAGACACTTGCATAAGAGCAAATGAGTCGATCCACCCGCCCACGTATATGATGCAAAAAGAGCACAAAAGGTATGAAAATGTAAGAAAACTTCATAAGGAAAAAAGATTTATAGATCATATTTATAAAAAAAGGAATAATACTTTGTTTTTCCGAGGTTAAAGGGTTCGGAGCGCTCAGCTGCTGTCACTGCCCATGGTGCTGCTGCTGCTGCTGCTGGTGCTGGCCGTGTCCGATCGCTCCCGTTTGTGGATCTGCTCGTGTGCTTTGAGGTGACCCGACTGGCTGAAGCTCTTGCCGCAGTGGGGGCAGGCGTACGGCCGCTCGCCGGTGTGGATCTGCTGGTGAGCCTTCAGGTGGCCGAGGCGGCCGAAGCTCTTGCCGCACTGCGTGCAGCCGAACGGCCGCTCGCCCGAGTGGATCTTCTCGTGGGTCTTTAGGACGCCGGAGTTGCTGAAAGTCTTCCCGCACTCGGAGCAGGTGAAGGGCTTCTCGCCCGTGTGGATCTGCACGTGGTTGCGGTAGCTGGTCTCCTTGGTGAAGCTCTTGCCGCAGTGCTGGCAGCAGAACGGCCGCTCGCCCGTGTGGCTCAGCTGGTGCGCCTTCAGCTCCTTGGACTGGCCGAAGCTCTTCCCGCAGGTGGCGCAGATGAACGGCCGCTCGCCGGTGTGCAGCCGCTGGTGCGAGCGCAGGTCGTCGGCCTTGGTGAAGCCCTTGGGGCAGTGGGCGCAGACGTACGGCTTCTGGCCCGTGTGGATCAGCTGGTGCCGCTTGAGGTTTCCCGCCTGGCCGAAGCTCTTGCCGCACTGCGAGCAGGTGTACGGCCGCTCGCCGGTGTGGATGCGCTGGTGGGTTTTCAGGTTTCCCAGAGTGCTGAAGCTCTTGCCGCACTGCGTGCAGGAGAACGGCTTCTCCCCCTGCATGTTGCGCGGTTTCCTCACCGTCGGGTGGTGGCTCTTGGTCGCGACGTGACCGGCCTGGCCGCTCGCCGCGCCTTCGCCCGCCGGCTGCAGCTCGTACAGCGCCCCCCCTCCGAACTCAGGGTCCGGTTTGCCCACGCCGTCCATCAGCAGCGCGTCGGGCCGCAGCTTGTTGAGCTCGGTGCGCAGCTCGGCCATGTGGATGGACTCGAGGCTGTTGGGCTGCAGGTGGGCCGACATGGCGGCCGAGTCCACGTACTCGGCCTTCAGGGCGCTCAGCCCCGTGGCGTAGTAACACTGCAGGTCCACGTGGTGGTCCGACTTGATGTACTCCAGCGTGTCAGTCACCTGCAGGGGGAGGGAGGAAGCTGCAGTCAGGGGGGGCAACAAGAGAGGGAGGGGGGGGGGGGGGGGGGTCTGACTGGAGTTAAAAGAATAGTTCACCCAAAACTGAAATTATCTCCTCCCCCTCATGTGGACTAAGGGCTGGGAGAAGTTTCAGAGTCCTCCGTGGCTTCTCTGAGTTACAGGGGGTCTCGGCGTAGCAGTGCATGTCCATATAACGGTTGCAAATGGATACCAACTGTCTTCGTAACAAAAAGACACACCAAAAAACATCCAAATACCTCCATGCTGCTCGTCTGTAATGTCCCTCTTGTATTGAAGCCCCGAAATGCAAAATTGTTCCGAAAAAAATTAAATAAGTCTATATTTCAAGCTTGTTTGCAGCGGAGTGTCACGCGAGATTTTGATGAACCAGGAAGAGGAGCTTCCGCTGCAAACAAGCTTGAAATATAGACTTATTTAATTTTTCCGGAACAATTTCTCATGTCGGGGGTTCAATACAAGACGGACATTACATACGAGCAGCATGGAGGCATTTGGATGTTTTTTGGTGTGTCTTTTTGTTACGAAGACAGTTGGTATCCATTTGCAACCGTCATATGGACATGCACTGCTACGCCGAGACCCCCTGTAACTCAGAGAAGCCACGGAGGACTCTGAAACTTCTCCCAGCCCTTAGTCCACATGAGGGGGAGGAGATAATGAGTGAAATTTAAATTTTGAGTGAACTATTCCTTTAAAGTCCCCCTAAAGAGGCATTTTAAAATCTGTATAAATGCTCTGCTAGGACTTATTTGTCAAAACATGAGGCTCACACTGAGATTTGAGAGGAAAAAATCTGAGGATAAAAGTTTTACATGAGAGAGAATCATCATCATCATCATCAGTTTGTTGGTTCCTAAAGTTTCTTAAAGGGACAGTTCAACATTTTCATCACCATAATCCCTACAGTCAGCTGTAGGTTCATTACCTTTAATTAGGGCCATGGGGCAATCGCACCAAGCACTATTGTTATTGTGTGGATTTTTTCCTACTTACCGTTATTTTTTAACGTTTTTTTATTTTTTTACAAATTTATTTTTACTACTGACAAATTATATATCAAAACATTCGGTTCAATTGGGATCGGTGTGCTATTACTTTTCTTTAAAGAATATGAATTGTTCGTGACATAAGTTGCGAAAAACTGCAAAAAAATTTGCATTGAAGTCAATGGGACGGGCGAAAAAGGACAATCATTGGAGTTTTTCAAACGTCTACTGCTCAGGCATACTTTCACCTAGAGACTTCATTTGAACTTTAAACAGTAGACACAAGTCTTGTGTATTGGTGTATTAATCCATGTTTCGATAGGTCGTATAGTTTTATAACAAACCCTGATCAATGACCATGATCGTTTTTGGAGAAATTATGAGATTATAATGGGTGTGTATTGCACGGAATGTTCGTGTTAGAGTGTGTGACATCATCGGTTAGAGTGGGAGAGAGCCCCAAAAAAATTCCAGATTTTTTCTCTTTCCACACTCGGCCCGGCCACAATTTACACTCTACACACATGATTTTTTCCAAATGTGTAGACAATCTTGTTATCTCTCTCCCAATGTGCTCAAAATATCAGAGAGACTTACAGAATTTGAATTATCAGCATCTAAGTGCAGCCACGTCTGTCTCTGCTCCTCATTGACTCCAATACAAAGATTTTCTGAGAGAAGCAGAGCGGACCGATGTTTTAAACTCACAGGTGTCTCCAAAATATTTACTGTAGAAACACCAGAATCACACCAAATCATTCAGGAAGTCCTTACGATGACCAAGGTCTGTGTATTTTTCTGATACGAGCTACTGTTTTGTCAGAGTAAGCCCAAATGCGAGACCAGAGCAGAGGCAGAAAATCGCTCTATTTCTCAACGTTTCTGTCTGCCTCAGCCTGGGGGGGGGCCCTATCGTCATTGGCAACCGCCTCAAGTTGCCGTGGTAACCTCTGAGCCTCAGTCAGACCAGGTGAGATCAGATCAGACCAGACCAGGTTCGATTCCCTGGTCCGCGTATTACCTGAGAGATGTAGTCGAACATGGAGCTGGGCTCGTAGTGCGACTTGTACTCGAGCTCTGCGACGTCGCCGTGGTGGAACGGGCCCAGGTGGTGGTGGTGGTGGTGGTGGTTGTGGTGGTGGTGGTGGTTGCCGTGGTGACCGTGGTGACCGTGGTGCTCGGACTTGATGTAGTCGAGGCCGCTGATCTCCATCTTGATCTGGTCCTGGCCCAGCTCGGCAGTGGACAGCGGCTGGATCTCCGACAGGTCCACGGTCCGGATGGGGTCCAGGTCCAGGTCCTCCGGCTCGCTCTTCACGCACGGCAGCATCACCAGCGGCTCCGCGATCTCCGCCGCCAGCGAGCTGAGCGTGGGCGTCGGGCAGTCGGACGACAGCAGGGCCAGCGTGGGCGCCGGCGCCACCTCCAGGGAGGGGTCGGGGCTCAGGCACTCAGTCTCCAAGTCTGTCATGGTGAGGGGCGGAGCTACTCCTCCTCACCTTCCTCCTCCTCCTCCTCCTCCTCGTCCTCCTCCTCCTCCACTCCCCCCCTCTGCTGCCGGGGAGGGGGGCGGGGCCTCGAGGTAGGGGGCGTGTCCCTGAGAGGCTGCTCTGGCGATCCAGCAGCGTCACCGCCCTCACCTGACCAGGACCAGCCTGCAGAGAAAACACAAGGGGAGACAGCAGTCAGTCAGTCAGTCGGCTGCAGCCAATCACACGGCAGCAACGCACTGAATAAAGTACTTACGCCATTACACATAAAGTTACTTAATTATTTTTTTATTTTCTTCCACAGATATGGACAGTTATTTTAACAACATTCCTCAGTATGTTTTTCTTGTACTTGAGTGACTGTCACAAGTTTCACTGCAGTACAAACACAAATTTAACAACATTGTCGTATACTGACATGTAACATTAGTACTTCAAACATGGCACTGCCACAGATAGATAGATAGAATGATAGATAGAACGATAGATAGATAGATAGAACGATAGATAGAACGATAGAACGATAGATAGATAGATAGATAGATAGAACGATAGAACGATAGATAGAACGATAGATAGATAGATAGATAGATAGATAGATAGATAGATAGATAGATAGATAGATAGATAGATAGATAGATAGATAGATAGATAGATAGATAGATAGATAGATAGATTTGTGTAGTCTGGACTGTCATAAACAAAGGATTTACGGTGATTAGGGTGTAACTACGTGTTCTTTTGGTTATGATAATGATAATAATAACGATCATCATCATGACACTGACAATAATAATGATGATAATGATAATTCCAGAATTAAAAACAAACTTTGAACAGAAGTTATATGAATATGAATATAAAATAAAACCGTCTTCAGCTTCTCCAGTCATGAAGATTCATGTTTTCATGAAATGAGAATTTGAACTTTGAAAAGGCTGAACTTTGACCCCTGTAGCTGATGCCAGCAACATGGACACACACACACACACACACGCACACCAGCAGGAAGTGATGTCATCACCATTCACCTACTGAGCTGTTAGCTGCCGTGCTAACAAGCATCATCAGGAGATGTGTTTCCATGGAGACCGTTTCCTCTCCGAGGTCATCCTGAATCAGTCGTCCAGGTTTTAACTGTTTCATCTGATCTGGTGTTGACATTGAGCCTCTGCATTTATTCACCACAGACGTTTTATTAGTTAGCCTAACGCTAGTGAGCTGCGGTCCGGTCCGGGCTTCAACACCCGCCAGTCCAGTCCGGTCCGGTTCAGTCCGGTCCGGTTTTAATGTTCAGGCCCGTTGAGAACTGTAGAGATCCAAACCTCCTGTGACTGATCCCAGATCAGATCTCTGGTTGATCTTTGTTGTGACTCAAGTGAAGAAACGTCTCTACACGTTCACGTCAACACGGAGCAGAAAGACCAGAACCAGAACCAGAACCAGACAACATTCAGTTTCACCGTTTACATTTTGTCATTTTACTGTGGATTGGACTGTGGTTTCAGTAAAGGTTTATTCCACCTGTTAATTCTGACTGAGCTGTTTAATTCAGTTTGGCCTCTGACATTTTAACAGGTCTTTGCAGGTTCTTTAAACGTGAGTCGACGCGCTAACAATCTGCATCAGGCTCCGTTACCACCGGTCTGATCTCCGGCTGGCGACCGGCGTGGCCGTCGAGAGACGTCATCACCTTGACGACAACGTCAGTGGGACAGAAAACAGTAAACAAGTTGGAAAAAACAAACAAAACAAAGCAGCAGCAGCATGGAAGCTGGTGAGGCGGTTGTTTAAAACTTATATTTAACAGGAAGTAGCAGCTTCACTTCAGGCGTTTACTACAGGACAAGACGTTACCATGGATACAGACTGTACCAGCACACATCACCATAGCGATTGATATATCCATCTCTATGGGACTGAATATCACTACGCACATGAAAACAAACAATCAGGTGTTTACACAGCATCTAACGCTACAGACGCTGCGGCCGTGGTCAGGGTTCGATTCCTCCTCTTCCCCATGGATCATCAGAACCAGGGACGGAGGAACCTTTCACATCTGGATCGATACGGTACCGATGCTCTGTACCGGTTCACAACAACAGCACCTTCTTTCAGTGGCGGCCTGCCACAAATAAATTACGTTTTTGGCGTTCACACACAGGGAAGCACTCATACATGACAGCAGTCAGTTCAGACTGACCCCAGAGCTGCTGCTGCTGGAGGAGGAGGAGGAGGAGGAGGAGGAGGAGGAGGAGGAGGAGGAGGAGGAGGAGGAGGAGGAGGACAGGTGAGTTCATCCAGGTGGATCAGAGCTGGAGCTGTTCTCCATCACTACGGTGGTTCAACCGCTCACTGCTGCTCCATGAAACACACAACAACAACAACAACAACAACAACAACAACAACAACAGCAGCTGTTTCTGGGGACAGGATAAAGTGACGGACACAGTGAGCTGAGCCCTCTGGGCCACCGTACATCTGAACCAGACCCTGATAGGTCAGATGGTTGTAGCAATGATTGGTTGGTTCTGGTTCTGGTCTCAGTGTTTCACCTCCCTCTTCCTGTTCTGGATGCACACACACATACACCTACACACACCTACACACCTCTACACACACACACTTCCTCCGTCCGTCTGTCAATCAAAGCTTCGTCCATGTCATAAAGCTCATGACATTACATTAATGTTTTATTAAACATCTGGAGTCGTCACGGTAATAAAACGTGTCGTCATGGTGAAAATACAACTCTGACACCAGAATAAACTTTATGTTGTGAGAATATGTGAAAAGATAAACGACTGAAACAAGAAACTCTGTTGTGTGTTTTCAAATTTCAAATTTCAAATTTCAAATTTATTAAGGATAACCCCTTTAGGCCGGGAGCCAGGTCCACCCCTCAGGATGTTTTTTGCTACCTTTTTTTCACTATTATTTCTTGTTATCCCATACATTGGGCCATCACAAGTTGATAACCTCCACCCCCAGCAAGGATCCGTTTGGCCCCAGGGGCCAAAAAAACCCCTTTTTGGGAAAAGCTTCTGGCGAAATGATGTAATGGCATATATTAGGGTACTGCAACTGCATACATGGTCAGATAACTCTGAAATTTTGCATGGTGTATCCTGACACATAGGGGAAACTATCAGAATAATATTCTGGGGTTTACTGCCTTCCTATTTTCAAATATCACCCTCAGTTTATCCCAAAAGACAAAAAAATGTGTTTCCGCCTGACAAATTGTCATCAAATGTGATCACTTGAAAGCGTTTATTATACATATCACTGCCTTAGATGGATATGAAAAACTTCCCACATTTGTAAGCCTTAATTTAAGCCCAAGATGACCTTTCTATCTAGAAGATTACATCTGCTATGACCAAAGTCTTCCAGTGTCCTACCTCAAAATCTGAGAAAACGGAACTTTCAGCATTAGCATTCCAAATGGGATTAAGCATGATTTCTTGTACATAAACTGTATCTTAAACAAGATTGGAGGCTTTAGTTATAGGCTACTACTATACTATCTGAAGTTAATTACATGAAAAGTGGATAATGTTACACCCCCAGGTGGACCAGGGTATCAGGGTACAATATAAAAATAAATGCTAACCGATTTACACACACCAACACACTTACCAACCGACACACTTTAACCAACCAACTAGTCTATGGGCCAGACCAGATTTTGGTACCACTCAGAGTGGCAAAATCTAGAAACATTTTTTGAAAAGGTACATGTCCATAGATGATATTTTGGTATGATAACCCATCCTAAGTGGTAGCTTTATGACAGTTATCAGCTCATAAAGTTATCAACCCCCTGCAATAAATAGGCCTCTAAACGCAGGGGGCATATCTTGTTTTGTGCTCATTTTCAGACCTTTACTCATATGTTATGAGGGCATGTTTGGTAGAATTTTAAAGTGTACAATCCCAGCTTTCATTAAGACCTAGTTTTGGGCCTATCTATAAAAAATATAAAGGTCACATGGTCAAAGGTCAATCTATCTTAACAACTATTTTTCCACCATTTTCGCCTAAACTATTTCTGCATCTACTCCTCCCAATATTTTGCACGTTCTGGCAGGAACGCCATATTCATTAAGGCAAACACGCTAAATGAATTGCACGTGCAATTTTGACCGTTTGAGAGATGCAATCCTCGGTGCGCCTGGTTAATAGATCAGCTTCAGCATGTGTTTGCATGTACAATCAAGTTTGCACGCACAAACACGTTTTTATACACACAAACCTTTAGTAGATCCGGCCCATAATCAGAAGTTAGTGCTTATAGTAGTTCTGTACACTGAACATAGGAGTGGTTAAGAGCTTTTCACAGTGATTGACCACAAGTCATTGACCATTGGGGGGGCACACAGGGTGGCCAATCAGGTTTTAGGGGGGGGCAGGTGCCCCTCCATGCCACCATGGCAGACCCGCCCCTGGGTGAGGCAGGAGAAGTCTGGAAGCCTACAGGTCTTTGTATGTGGTTGAAGGGTCTGATGTTGCTGAGTCAAGGCCAAATTTACCCCCAGGGGACAGTAAAGTATATATCTACAGTATATAATAATACTTTTATTTGTAGAGCACCTTTCAAAACAAAGTTACAAGATGCTTATATGCAGTATCTATCTAACTATCTATCTATCAACCAGGAGTTGTTGAAGGTCAACCAGTGTGGTTGTGTTGGTCACTGTAGCATGTACAGCAACTCCCAAGCTGATCCCACAAGAGTTCAATTGGGTTGAGGTCTGGACCAGTCATACCTGTGACTGACACACACATGGCAGCACTTAGAGCTCAGTACAAGAGTGAATACCCACAGGAGGATATTGCAGGGGATTTTGGCATTTTTGGGGGGCACTACCCACTCATCCTGACATCCCAACTCTTCTTAAAGAAATGAAAACCTCAACCTGCGTGCTTGATCCCATTCCATCTAGCTTCTGTCTCCCCATCATTGCTCCTCTCATCACTTCAATTATCAACACCTCCCTCACCTCGGGCTTTGTCCCTCCTTCAATGAAGCTGTTGTCACCCCCATCTTGAAGAAACCTGGCCTCAGTCCCAACATCAACGTCAATTTCAAACCTTCCATTTTTCTCTAAAATACTTGAACATGTCATTTATGCACAACTGAAAGCCCATCTCAGCTAAGAACCTATTTGGACCATTTCAATTTGGATTCCATAGACAACATACAGGCAGCTCTTAAATCACCAATGACATCCTCCTCGCCTCAGACTCCGACCACCTCACCATCCTTATCCTTCTCGACCCGCAGCATTCGACAGTCACTCCATCCTCCTCTCCTGTCTTTCCTCCACCCTAAACATCACTGGAACTGCACTCTCTTGAATTCAGTCATATCTGCTCCTCCACTGTCCCCCTGTCCCAAGGTGTCCCCCAGAGTTCAGGGCTTGGTCCCCTCCTCTTCATCCTGTACTTGCTAACATCATCCATCGTCAAGGTCTCCAGTTTCACTGTTGCGCCAATGACATCCAGCTTTACATTTCTACAAAATCCATCACTACCAGCCACACCACTCTCATCTCCTGCCTCAACAATATTAAATCATGGATGCAACACAACTTTCTGAAACTTAACTATGACAAATCAGATATTCTTCATTGATCCCAAATCTCTCACAAAATCTACGGACAACTTCACCCTTTCCATTGACAACATCTCCCTAACTCCCTTCCTCTCACATCCCGTTGGAATTTCCTTTGACAGCACCTTCTCCTATGATCGTTACATCACCCAGATAGCCCGGACTGCCTTCTTTCACTTAAAAAACATTGCCTGATTTCGTCCCTCCCTTCGTCCTAACCCTCTCTGCTGCTGAAACCTTTATACGCCTTCGTCACCACCAGACTTGATTACTGCAACAGCATCTTTTATGGCCTCTCATCCAGAACCCTCAATAAACTCCAGAATTCTGCTGCCTACCTGCTCACTCATACTTGTCCCCATGACCACATCACCCCCCCCTCCAAAACCTTCACTGGCTTCCTGTTTCTTACCGTATACAGTTTAAAATCCTTCTTCTCACATTTAAAGCACTCCATAACCTGACTTCCTCCTACCTCACTGACCTCCTCGACCCCCACTCTCCTAACCGCTGCCTCCACTCCTTCGATGCCAACCTCCTGTACTACCCCCCATGACCAAGCAACAGGGCCGCTGCCCCCTCCCTCTGGAACTCTCTCCCCAAATCCATCTGCAACTGCACCGACCTGTCCACCTCTAAGACCCTTATCAAAGTCTTTGAAGCGCTCAAAGCACTTTTACACAGTAACGGTGGTGGTAAGCTACAATTGTAGCCACAGCTGTCCTGGGGCAGACTGACAGATGTGTGGCTGCCAATGTGCACCAAACAGCCCCCCTGACCACCACCAAACATTCATACACATCACACGAGGCAAGGTGGATAAGATATCTACGTCTACGACAGCGACTGGGATGGGGCGGGATTCGAACCTCTGGTTATTGGACGACCCACTCTACCTCCTTAGCCACTGTCATCCCAATATTAAATATAATTTAAAATATTAATATAAAATACAACACCAGCTGTATGTGAAATGATTGACTGAAATAACATTTTCATATTTTTTTTGAGTTGTTTATATTTAGACATGCTTGTGTCAGAAACTTTGGTCTTGTTTTTGTACTGTGCGTACTGCATAGCTATATGTTATTAATTGAAAACCCCAATAAAAAGAGGAGGCCGCAGACTATGAAGGAGAATGTGAGAGCCAAGAAAGAGTTATAGAGTTTATATTCTATTCTGTTACATTGTAATAAGGCTTTTCTCAAGTTATAATGTCTCTAAATTATATTTGTGGTGCTGAAAAGATGAAACAGCAGCTGTAGGGTGGACACAGAGCATTCCATGCCAGTAACCACTGGCAGTAATTCTTTAAAATGGCTGCCACAGTCATCAGAATTAAAATTTGCAGTGGCCCAATATCCACATTCATCAAACATATATTCAGCAATCAGATCACCAAATTTGATGCTTTTATCACAAAATGAACAATTGTCTAGCTATGTCGTCCCACTATAAGGTTAATTGAGCCACCTAGAAAGTATGAACAAAGTTAGCTAAGTAAATAAATTACATTATACTGTATCTGATCGAGGCAATCCCAATTGAAAACAGATATATGTCTAGAAAGGCTATTTATAACTAATTTATCAATTATTATTTAAAGAGCTAGGATGCTCAAACCTACAAAGCCACATATTTTGGACTGATGATGATGATGATTAGGGTAAAGATGTAAAGAGAGTGCATAAAAATGTGCAAACTGCAAACATGCACAAATCAGAGGATGGAGGAGGATGAATAAGTTGCCTTAACTCTGGACTATAATCATGATGATGGTGATAATTAGGGCAAAGATATATAGAAAACTTTAAAACTCTTTGAGAAATACAGAGGAATAAGCAGTTATTGAAAATTCTCGCCTGGGCCCGTGTTCCACTTTAAGACCCATAATCATCCCTCATAGTAGGAAATTATGGGAAGATTATACATTTCCTGAATTGTTACAGTCCTGTGAGTATTTCAGTTTTTGTTATTTGTGTCAGTGCTGTTCCTACATTTCACAGTGCTATAAAAAAAGACTACAGTTTAGGCGAAAATAGTGGAAAAATAGTTGTTGAGATAGATTGACCTTTGACCATGTGACCTTTATATTTTTTATAGATAGGCCCAAAACTAGGTCTTAATGAAAGCTGGGATTGTACACTTTATAATTCTACCAAACATGCCCTCATAACATATGAGTAAAGGTCTGAAAATGAACACAAAACAAGATATGCCCCCTGCGTTTGGAGGCCTATTTATTGCAGGGGGTTGATAACTTTATGAGCTGATAACTGTCATAAAGCTACCACTTAGGATGGGTTATCATACCAAAATATCATCTATGGACATGTACCTTTTCAAAAAATGTTTCTAGATTTTGCCACTCTGAGTGGTACCAAAATCTGGTCTGGCCCATAGACTAGTTGGTTGGTTAAAGTGTGTCGGTTGGTAAGTGTGTTGGTGTGTGTAAATCGGTTAGCATTTATTTTTATATTGTACCCTGATACCCTGGTCCACCTGGGGGTGTAACATTATCCACTTTTCATGTAATTAACTTCAGATAGTATAGTAGTAGCCTATAACTAAAGCCTCCAATCTTGTTTAAGATACAGTTTATGTACAAGAAATCATGCTTAATCCCATTTGGAATGCTAATGCTGAAAGTTCCGTTTTCTCAGATTTTGAGGTAGGACACTGGAAGACTTTGGTCATAGCAGATGTAATCTTCTAGATAGAAAGGTCATTTTGGGCTTAAATTAAGGCTTACAAATGTGGGAAGTTTTTCATATCCATCTAAGGCAGTGATATGTATAATAAACGCTTTAAAGTGATCACATTTGATGACAATTTGTCAGGCGGAAACACATTTTTTTGTCTTTTGGGATAAACTGAGGGTGATATTTGAAAATAGGAAGGCAGTAAGCCCCAGAATATTATTCTGATAGTTTCCCCTATGTGTCAGGATACACCATGCAAAATTTCAGAGTTATCTGACCATGTATGCAGTTGCAGTACCTTAATATATGCCATTACATCATTTCGCCAGAAGCTTTTCCCAAAAAGGGGGTTTTTTGGCCCCTGGGGCCAAACGGATCCTTGCTGGGGGTGGAGGTTATCAACTTGTGATGGCCCAATGTATGGGATAACAAGAAATAATAGTGAAAAAAAGGTAGCAAAAAACATCCTGAGGGGTGGACCTGGCTCCCGGCCTACTTGAGATGCATCATCTCGTCTTCCAGGGGGTCCTATACATCAAAACAATAAGACAATACAATACAATACAATACAATACAATACAATACAATCACATATACACAACACAAAACATACACTTGTCTTTTACTTTTGAAAATGACTCAAATTGTTTTATCTTTGTCCAAACAGTTGAACAAACCAGGGACAGAAACACTGAGTCTGACTTAGGAGCAGGTCTTTGTTCAGGTCAAAGCTTATGAGCTTCAGCTGTTACAAACCGCTGCAGACTGAACCGAACACTACCTGTAACTACAGCTGGAACTGTAACTATAGCTGTAACTACCTACATACAACTGTTACTACAACTGGAGTCATTGTAACAGTAACTACAGCTGTAACTACCTCCACACAACTGTAACAACATCTGTAACCACATCTGTTACAACATCTGTAATTACACCTGTAACTACCAATAGAACTACCTATAGCCTAACTGTAGTTACAGTTCCAACATCTGTAGTTACAGTTCCATGTGTAACTCCACCAGTTCAACATCTGTCCGGTGCAGCTGCAGCCAGCGGCCTCCTCGGTGAGAGTTGCCCCGTGCTGCAGCTCTGTGTCCCGGCTGCAGAGGAGCACCGAGAGGCCGGAGCGGCTCCGCGGGGCTCGGCCTGGCTGCTGCCCGGGCCTCGGCCTCTCCTCTCTGGCTGAGCGGCAGCAGCAGAGTCGGTCCCGCCGTGGTGAACATACCTGTCCCCCCCCCCTCCTCCCTCCTCCTCCTCCCCCCGGCTCAGGTAGCCTCCTCACGCCGCTGCACGACTCAGAGAGTGGCGGTGATTTATTTTTATTTTATTATTATTATTCCCCCCACCACCACCTCAGCGGGATGTTAGTGCCCCCCCTGCCGCCTCTCGGCCCCCCCGGAGCGGCCGGTAGCCGTCAGAGCTCCGGCTGCTGCTGCTGCAGCGGCGGCAGCTCGGTACAAAGACAGGGCAGGCTGCCATGTCTGCGGCTAACGCTGCTAGCTAGCCGCGCTAACAGTGGCCATCTTGTTTATCACACTACTGCTGCTGCTGCTGCTGCTGCTGCTTGGTGCTAACGGTGCTAACGGTGCTAACGGCGCTAAGCTAACTGACTAGCGGGGCTAGCCGCCGTTAGCACGGGGAGAAAGTGAGAGTGAAGGCGGGGAGGAGAAGCTGCTGGCGGGGGGAGCAGCAGGACCCAGACCCCCCCTCCTCCTCCTGCTCCTCCTGCCCCCCCCCCCCTAAACAACACAACACAACACACACAGACAGACACACAAAAGGAGCAGCGGAGAGCCGTTGAGTCGGCGGTGACAGCCGTTAACCGTTAAGTTAACAGGCAGGAAGCCGAGCGGAGCGCAGCGCAGAGCGGGGAATGACGGCGAGCTGAGCGGCTACGTTAACGTTACTACGTTACTTTACGTTACGTTACCTACCTGCGGATGGTCCGGTTCAGGTCCGGTTCTGGCCCGGTTCAGGTCCGGCTCATGTCCGCCTGCTGTCGGTCCAATGTCCGTCAGTTGAAGCTCACAACTCCGCCGGACCCGCCACGTCCGCCTCTCCTCCTCTCCTCTCCTCCTCTCCTCCTCCCTCTATCACTGACTAATTCCGCTCCCTCCTTCCCTCCTTCCCTCCCTCTTTCCTCTCTCTCTTCTTTCCCCTCGGTACTCCTCCTCTCCTCTTTCCTTCTCTCCTTCCTCCCTTCCTTCCCTTCTTTCCCTTCCCTTCCCTTCCTGCCTGCCCACTGCTCGCTCGTGCACACACGCAGGTAACCACGGTAACGGCGGGAGGTGGGTACAGTTCGCAGCGTCGCGCACAGCGGGGACGCGCTCGCCACATTGTTACAGAACCATCATCATCATCATCACCATCATCATCACCGTCACCTGGGGCTCGTGCTCGGCGTTCAAGTGGCAAATTAGTGACGTCAGCGCAGGGCAGTGACACCTACCTCATTTGTAAACAGAAGTAGTCTATTACATATGTGGCTTTTATGACACACAGAAAGATGGACAATGATGCATATTTTATAATAAACATAATTTTACTCCCACAACTTTCAAGAAAAAAAACAAATTTCTTGTTGTTTAAAGGGATAGTTCACCCAAAATTCAATTTTCACTCATTATCTACTCACCCTCATGTGGACTAACTGTGCGTTCACACCAAAAGCTTCCAAAGCGTCAACAACGCTCGAGGCTGGGCGTCAGACTAGACAGCTCCCAAAACGGCAAATATTTTCAGCTGCTTTGGTCGCTCGTCACGTGACTGACGTCAAAGTTCGATCGCGCTGGTCATTGGGGAGCCGAAATACAAAAAAAGGGAGCCGAAGGACGTCTCTATTCTGACAGGTTGCCGCCGAACCGCGTCATAGCTAATTACCATAAAGTTAACCAAGGCTCAACTTCTCGTCTGGTGACGCTTTGGTCGCTCAGTGTCGCCGGCGCTCATTGAAAACGAACTGACTTCCAGTGTTTTGACGCTTTGGAAGCTTTTGGTGTGAACGCACAGTAAAGGGCTTGGAGAAGTTTCAGAGTCCTCCGTTCCTTCTCTGAGTTACGGGGGGGGGGGGGGGGGGGGTCCGCGTAGCAGTATAATGGTTGTGAATGGGGCTCACTTTTCTTTGTAACAAAAAGACACATCAAAAAAACATCCAAAAACCCAGAGTGTGAATTATACAATGACAACTGGGGGGGTCAACATTTTACACAGCGCACCTGGACTCATTCCCGGAATCTCGTGTTCACATGTTAAACTCCACACAGGAACGAAACACCTGGACTCAGTCCCGGTATCTCAGGTTCATAGTGACACACTGGTTTAGTCCACTAGGGGGGTCTGAAATTTTACTACAAGGATCTTCCTGGCATGACTTTGGAAATACTGTATATTGTAGTATTTATGATTACTAATAAGAAAGATAAATGTTTCAAACCCCCCTATCTGTTATTTGTACCTCTTTTAGGGGGGTCACAGTCGTAATTAGGGGGGTCAAACCCTCCCAAACCCCGCTGTAATTCGCACTATGCATATACCTCCATGCTGCTCGTCTGTAATGTCCGTCTTGTAATGAAGTCCCAACATGAGAAATTGTTCAGAAAAAAATGTAATAAGTCTCTGTTTTAAGCTTGTTTGTAGCAGAAGCTCCTCTTCTTGGTCTTTGACGAACCGGGAAGAGGAGCTTCAAGAAGCTTGAAATATATACTAATTACATTTTTTTCGGGACAATTTCTCATGTTGGGGCTTCAATACAAGAGGGACATTACATACAAGCAGCATGGAGGTATTTGGATGTTTTTTGGTGTGTCTTTTTGTTACGAAGACAGTTGGTATCCATTTGCAACCGTCATATGGACATGCACTGCTACGCCGAGACCCCCTGTAACTCAGAGAAGCCACGGAGGACTCTGAAACTTCTCCCAGCCCTTAGTCCACATGAGGGGGAGGAGATAATGAGCAATTTCAATTTTGAGTGAACTATCCCTTTAAGTCAGAGTTTGAACGGTAGACTACCTACATTGCAACTCTCTCCTGTCTACAAAACAAAATAGTTGTTAAAACTACCAACATGTGAATCTACTTCGTTTAATGTCTTTAATTAATATGCAATTGTACGTCTATTTATTTTTTTGTTTTTGCTTTATTCTTTTATTCTTCATTTAATCATTCATCTATAATGTATGAGCTACTGTGTTTGTATAAATAAGAAAGAAAGAACTCCTGAAGACACCCTCAGCTGCAGACTTTACTTTTCTCCGTCAACGCTCAGTCCAACCCCCCCAAATCAATATTATATAATAAGCTCATATTCATAACTGTAAATTCACCAATCTAACATCATGTTTTTGTCGTTTCGAAAAGGAAATCAAACGATACATCAACACAGTCAGTCAATCTGGAAACAAGAAAGACATAAAGACCAGTTTTTGAAACAACTCTGTGTGTGTTGGCCTACCTTACTGCTCCAGTTGTTTTCTTCTCCTGCTCATTATGATATTATGTTGTAACCTGTTCAGTCTCCAAGGTCAAAGAGATTTTCCTTTAAAATGCTCCACAGATTTGACCCAACTGATCATTATCTACAGAGGCTGAAGGACGTTGATGTGAACTGAAGCCACTGTGACTCTGGTAATGAAACCTTGGTGCATTTATATTCTGGTCTTGCCCACTAGGGGAGTACGATACTGCAAAATCTGTTATCGATCCAACACCAAATGAATACAGGGCCAGTATTACTGATACCGATACCGATACTCTTTACTCAGAAAAGCAGTTCATCTACTTTTGTGTAGGGAAGAGCAATGTGTCATGATTTATGATTTATTTAAAGGGATAGTTCAACATTTTGTCAAATTGACTCATTGCCATAATCCCTATAGTCACAGCAGTAGGTTTGTTACCTTTAATTGTCGGTGCAAGCTGTTTTTAGAACGGCGGAGCAGAGCCGTGAGCTGCTCAGAGCTACGCTACGGAGGCTCATTATGGGATTTCTTGGTTTCCCTCATCAAACTCATCAAATACACAATCCAACAACTCCACAACGCTCTGGTGGACAAGTTGTGAGCTGCACATTCACCACGCTATGAGATAATAACACAACGTTACCACACAGAGTTGTTTTAGAGGGAAATACAGAGACTGTTGATGAAAAACTGTCCCTGAAGGCAACGCGCATCAGCTGTTTTACATGAATTTCCCGAGTGACTTGAGTGATCTCATCACTCAAGTATTGATCAGTATGATATACTATATAATATCAATATCAATATCAACCTTGGTATCAATACTATAGATATTTTAGATCGATCCGGCCGTCATGTTGCTCACACACCAGACAACTCTGGGTCAACTCGCATGTTTTATCAGCGACCGTATTTACCCACAGTTTCATTTATGCTGGAAAAATGGAAAACTTGATTAATTTGTTAAGTATTTTGTCCAGATTTCACTTAAACAAATCTAAATTTTCCAGGCAAGAAGACCCGGACCAGACTGGTCCCTAGCTCTATTGTGTGTAGATTGATTTTGTCAGTTTAAAACATTTTAATTTTTATTCTATTTTCCTTTACTTCCTTGTATTTTTTTTATTTGAACTGGGGTTTAGAATTTAAACAAATAATTGGTTTTAATCTGATAATCTGTCAGTTTCTGTCCAACCTTTTCACTGTTGCAGGTAAATATAGAGTTATTACTGAGATTATTAATATATTGTGCACATTTGTTTACTTCAACTTTACATCTTGTCTTTGTGGTTTAACTTTTTGCACAAATCAGTTAAATACTTCTTCAGGGTAAACTAACGTTGTTCTGATGCTGGTTCTGGTCTCTATGGTTCCAGTGAACCCTGACATTAAAGGAATAGTTCACCAAAAAATGAAATCCAGTCATAGTGACTCCCCCTCATGCTGATGAATACTCCGGAGTAGTGTTTTATTCCTCAAAGTGCATCTGGAGACCTGGGAGGCCGGTTCCTAGTCCAACCAAAACTTTATATCAGAGTCAATAGGGCCCGACACAAAAACATCCATAAAACTACACAACAACGATTTAATATTCCTCCACACTGCTCGTCCACTGCAATCCAAGTGTCCTGAAGGGAGATAGTCCAGAATACAGGACTGTTTAGGCTGTAAAAATGTCCTAAATGAGGGAACTCTGGACTATCTCCCTTCAGGACACTTGGATTGCAGTGGACGAGCAGTGTGGAGGAATATTAAATGGTTGTTGTGTAGTTTTATGGACGTTTTTGTGTCGGGCCCTATTATTACTCTCATATAAAGTTTAGGTTGGACTATGAACCGGCCTCCCAGGTCTCCAGATGACCTTTGAGGAATAAAAAACTACTCCGGAGTATTCATCAGCATGAGGGGGAGTCACTAACAAGGTTATAATAGTTTTGGATTTTTCATTATAGTTTAGTTTTATTTAGTTTTGACTTCTTTTTCTCTAATTCAGTTAGTTTTAATTAGTTTTTAGAGCGGGTTTGCTAGTCTTAGTTAGTTTTAATTTTTTTCTAAACACTTAGTTTTAGTTTAGTTTTTATTAGTTTTAGTTTTTTGATACTTTGGGTTATTTGTTAGTTGAAGGATTCAAAAAGACCAGAGCAAGTATTGTGTTATAAAACTCAAAAGATACCATTTAACAAATGTGTACAGTTACTGCAGTTTTTTGACATAGGTACCAGTGCAGTAATAGGCCTACAGTAGCCTACCTCGCATGTTGTATTGTATTTAAAGCAGAAGTAAGCGATCTGGTGGTTTTGGCTAATGCTGCGTTCCAGGCAGGCTTTTGAAACCATAAATTACAGCTTCAAGTCACAACTTACGACTTTGTAGCGTTCCAGGCAACCCACTCGTGTTTCTCCGACCTGTTTTACCGGTGAAAGTCACTATAACGGCCACTCGTAACTTCTGACCCGTGAACTCGTACCAGATCGAACTGGTACGACTTCACAGGTCGGAAAAACACGAGTTACGGGTTGCCTTGAACGCACCATAACGTCTTGTCAGCCGATGGAGTTAGCAGCCCCCGCCCTCGTCATGGATCTATTGGTCCTCGTCCCTACGTCACCACATTCACGCGCATCCCTTGGCTGCACACACAGAGAGGACTGCCCCTTTATGCCGTTCTCTCTCCTCATTGGATAAAGGTTGTAGGATATGAGAAAAGTTTTCTCCTGGGCTCAGAGCAGAGCAGAGTGACTGACAGACCCGTGTTTCAGACCAAATACTCTATAGAAGTGATTGCTGTCGGAAGATACAACTATTTAAGACTTATATTAACACAAACATATCACTTACTTCTGCTTTAACAAACATCAGATTTAGTCAAAACGGTTTTGGCAGCCCGGAGCCCCCACATTTGGTACCTACACCGGTGGCTAACGCTACCAGTTAGCCGCTAACGCTACCAGTTAGCCGCCCGCTAGAATGCTACTAAAACCGACTTCCGTTGTGGTGTGACACAATGGATCATGGGAAAATAAAGTGGTGGACAACCTGTAAAAACTCACTCCTTCAGATCCCGACAGTCACGAAACTCCAGAATCAGCGTGTGATCGATCATGTGGTGGTTTCAGAAATAGAAAGTGAAGTTGTGTGAATAAGACGCGTCGGAGTCGTGTGTGTAGTTGTGAACATTTATTGGTTTTATTTGAATCTGAACACTAAAAAGGACCTGTTCTCATGGAGTTTAACAGGTAATAAAAATAAAAATAACAAAAAAACAAACGAACACACCATCACCATGGCCACCGTCTTCTTCCTGGCAGACCGGTGTAACTTGGCGTCAATGACATTCACATGGTGCAGCTGTGATCAACACGGGGCACGAGGGCAAACGGCCGAATATTCACCACTTCACTGGTTCCAAGTTGTAAAAAAATTGGCAATAATTCATTCAAAACCGAGACTGGTCACAAAAAAAACGTCAAAGGTCAAATCGGTTCAGGTCGAACTTTTCCCCCGTTTTCCTGACCCACAGATCTGCAGCTTTTCTCTCATCATCACATTGTTAAATAGTTAAGTTCTTTTTAGATTTGGTTTTAATTAGAGTGATGAATTATTATAAAAAGGGCACAGTTTATCAAAAGTATTGCATAAAATCCAAAAACACTGAGATGAACTTTGTTTCAGCTCATCGAGATTATACAGGGAGTAAAAACAGATTCAAAAACAACAACAACAGCAATAAAAATAAAAAATTAAAATTAAAATTAAAAAAAACCTCCAGGATTTGAATGCAACGTTTCCCTGTGTCATTATTACAAACATACAGCTGTGCTAAATAAACCAAACACTAAAAACGTCCCTTTCATCTCCTCATTCTCACTTTTGGATCCAACAGGAAGAGGAGCTCGGATCGTTCCCTGAGGAACCGGTGGGATCGTTGCGTTTAAAGGACAATTCCGGGCAAATTCAAAAACTCGGGGCTGTATGTTCCTATAACATTTTAGGTCTAAAAGAAGGAATCTGAAGGTTTTCTGTTTAATGTCTCTTGTTTTGCGGTAGTTGTGTCTGTCCCCGCGTCGCCACGGCAGCGATGAATGGGAGCAGATTGAAGTTCTGCTGCTTAGGCTGTTTCCATCCCTCAAAGCCACAGACAGCGTCAGATGGAGACTCAAACATGCACCAAGAAGTTTATTTACTTCAACAAGCCGACATGTTTGTAAAACTAGATCTAATTCAAAGTCTGGCGGAGTCGAGACCCAAGTTGACGCTCGGTGTGTTCAGGTGCAGTGGGAAGCTCCCGTTTGTGTCAGAAACACAGGAATATCAACTCTTGACTTGCTTCAAGTAAATAAACTTCTCGGCGCATGTTTGAGTCTCCATCTGACGCTGTCTGTGGAAAAAAATGTTCACTTGAAGCAAGTCAAGAGTTGATATTCCTGTGTTTCTGACACAAACGGGAGCTTCCCACTGCACCTGAACACACCGAGCGTCAACTTGGGTCTCGCACGAGACTTTGAATTACAAACATGTCGGCTTGCTTGAAGTAAATAAACTTCTGGGTGCATGTTTGAGTCTCCATCTGACGCTGTCTGTGGCTTTGAGGGATGGAAACAGCCTAAGCAGCAGAACTTCAATACGCTCCCATTCATTGTTGCCGTGGCGATGCGGGGACAGACCATAACTACCACAAAACAGGAGACATTAAACTGAACATCTTCAGATTCCTTCTTTTAGACCTGAAATGTTAGGAACATACAGCCCCCAGTTGAATTTGCCCGGAATTGTCCTTTAAAGACCCGGTCGCTCTGGGCTCCGAGTCCAGCTGTATTGAATTTTTTATTTTTTTTGCTTTGACACGTTTTACTGCGCTCGATTCCCTTCTTTTTTTCTTTCTTTCGCTCTTTTCGCTTGTTCGCGGCCTCGACTTTCGCCAACGAGGCCGAAGTGAAGTAACATCGTTTTCCCGTTTTCCCTCCGCGCGGGAACCACAACCACTTTTCAGAAAACTTCCGACACATAAAGTAGAACTCACAGGAATTTGTGATGTGCTCAGTGATATGTACAAGAATGAACTAACGAACTAAGTAACTAAGTAACGAACTAACGGCGCCTGAACGCGTTTCAAACCGTTGGAGTGTCACGGCGACAGGCTCGTGTCTTTGAACGTCCTCCTGCAACGGGGTGAAGAGAAATGAATCTGGTTGAAGTTTCAAAATAAAGTTCAAAACAAACTCGTCATGACGTGTTTCCTGTAATGATCACGCGTGTCTTCATTTCACTTCAAAAGGGATAGTTCAACATTTAGTCAAATTGGCCCATTGCCATAGTCCCTATAGTCATAGCAGTAGGATCGTTACCTTTAATTGTCGGTGCAAGCTGTTTTTAGAATGGCGGAGCAGATGCGTGAGCTGCTCAGAGCTACGCTACGGAGGCTCATTATGGGATTTCTTGGTTTCCCTCATTAAACTCATTAAATACACAATCCAACAACTCCACAACGCTCTGGTGGACAAGTTGTGAGCTGCACATTCACCACGCTATGAGATAATAACACAACGATACCACACAGAGTTGTTTTAGAGGGAAATACAGAGACTGTTGATGAAAAACTGTCCCTGAAGGCAACGTGCATCAGTGGTTTTGCATGAATTTCCAGTTGCCAGTTTGACTAAATGTTGAATATCCCTTTAATTAATTGATTGATCACTTCTCCTGCTCATCGACCCGTTGATCCAACGAAGGTTAAATGAGTGTTTGAATGTGTTTTCTATGTTTGTTGGACACGAGGGAATCGAACCTGCACCTGCCCTCGACGTTTTGAACTTTATTAATCATCTTCACTTCGTTAATTCTAAAAAAAAAAAAAAAAAAAAAAGAAATTCCCTTTTTGTGCGTTTTCAGCGAGATCCATTTCTCTCTTATGGCTTTGTAAACAAACAGGAGGAGCAGTGATTGGTCGACAGGTCACATGATGCTGCCGCCGCCGCCGTCGTTGGGGGAAAACCTCACGACCACCTAGACAACTTCTTTTTTTTGCTTTTTTTTTTTAAACTTATTTTCTCCTTGGACAGCGAACGCACCTTCCTCTAGATGCTCACTTCAATGTCCGGAGATAAGAGGTTTTCCTCCGTCCGTCGGCGGCTTTATGCGTTAAATCATCACAGTGCAGGGAAGCTGCCGCCGTCGCGTTACAACCACACAACTGAAAGTCGGACCGAAACATCTGGAAACATCTGGTTTATTCTGATTCATGTGAAAAATGAAAAACTGAAGCTGAAGTTCCTTTTTTTTTCTCAGTTTGTTCATATTTTCATGTTTTTAAAGGGACAACGAGGAGTTGGTTATAAAAAAGTCTGATATTAATGTGGATGAATCTCCGTTACCACTTGTTAATGGTCCATTTTAGATAAATCTATGGTTTTGTCTCTATGGTTATTTTGTTATTATTAGTGGTGGTGGAAATGCTGGGCGAGCCGACCAGCGTTTCTTTACTTTAGGTTTCGTGGCGAGTCATGAGAATAACGCCGCCGAATCTCCGTTTATGGTGGGAACTACGACGGTATGTGATCGTCTTCCAACCTCTGACTTTAATTCTTGATGAATGAAAACATGAGTCTGTCTTGCACCGGTCAAAGAATTTCACGGTGCGGAGGCTCATAAATGTAGTGTGGAAACACTTCGAAATGAAATTCACTTTCAGTCACATCGAGATCACACATACAGCATTTTCGTTCCTCCTCTGGGATCGAGTGGAGTAGTGGTGATCTTAAAGGGACAACGAGGAGTTTTGGAAAAGCGAAGTGTAAACGATAGAGACAAAACCATAGATTTATCTAAAATGGAGCCATTAACAAGTGGTAACGTAGATTCATCCACATTAATATGAGACTTTTTTTATAACCGAATAGAAACTCCTCGTTGTCCCTTTAATAGTTTTTTATTCAAATCTGTGATTTTGTCACAAACACTATTGAGTGTGTAGTGTGTGTAGTTATTGTCAATCAATCAATAAATAATAATAATATAGAAGTTGAATTGTGCGGATGAATGAGTGAGCGACTGTAAACTGATGATGAACACCCGGACCCGTGACCCTGAGCAGCGCCGGACGTTTCAGTCGTGTGGTTGCCGGGGCGACGGCTTCAGGCTCCGTTTAAGAAGAAAAAAAAACAAGTGAAAACGGGAACGAGGCGGTTCCCGCGGTGAGGTGACGCCGAGCGCCGGACGCCGTGCTGAGGTAATGAGGTCTGTGTGGAGACCGAACGCAAACAACTTGAAATGTTTCACAAAGAAAACTGAGGTATCTGAAGACGAGCAACGATCGGACCCGACCGCGGCGACGTTCGGGTTCGGTCCGAGTTTGCAGAAAAGCGGTTAGTTGGTTGGTTGGTTGGGCGACTCGGACATTTAGCGAAGCTGCAAAGCTTTTTTTTTTTAGTTATTCAAGCTGCGTTCAGAGGCAGAAACAGGAAGTTAAACATCGTCAAATTAAAAAAGGAGGGTTTGACCCGAGTCCAACGAACCAAAACCAGCACGTTGGAGCGCCGTCTGTTTTTTCTTTTTGTTTCTTTTTCTCTTTTTCTCTTTTTTTTGCTAGTGAGAGTTCACCAGCGTCTTCACGCTCGGCCGGCTGGTGGGCGGGGCTTAGCCAGTGGGCGGGGCTCGGCTTCATATTGCTTCAAACATTTGTTCAGACGAAGTTAAAAACAGAAAAAAGTAGAAAAAGTCTCGGCTCATTTTTTTTTTTTTACAAAGCTTAGAAAACAAACAAAAAAACAAACAAACAGCTGATTGTTCGCGCTGAAGCGTCACAGAAATATCAACATTAACACCCCCAACCCCTCCCAACACACACACACACACAATCTCTTACCCCCCCGCACCCGCACCCCCCCCCCCCCCACACACACACACACACGTGTTCCCTGTGGTACGAGCCTCGACACAAATCCACAGAGAGATCGACTCAGACCAACACACCAGACGACTGCGTCCAGAGAAAACTTCTAACATGTTTGAATCGCTGCGACTGAAGTAACTAACTTTTCTGACTGTGAATCGTGTGTCCCCAGCTTCAGCTTTCTTTGTTTGCAGGTTATTTATACATTTGTTTCTGTTTATCAATTCTGATCTGGATTTAGTTTTTGTTCCACTTTAAAGGGATAGTTCACCCAAAATTGAAATTGGTTATCTTCTCCCCCTCATGTGGACTAAGGGCTGGGAGAAGTTTCAGAGTCCGTGGCTTCTCTGAGTTACAGGGGGTCTCGGCGTAGCAGTGCATGTCCATATAACGGTTGCAAATGGATACCAACTGTCTTCGTAACAAAAAGACACACCAAAAAACATCCAGATACCTCCATGCTGCTCGTATGTAATGTCCCTCTTGTATTGAAGCCCCGAAATGAGAAATTGTCCCGAAAAAAATTAAATAAGTCTATATTTCAAGCTTGTTTGTAGCGGAAGCTTCTCGAAGAGACAGACATTACATACGAGCAGCATGGAGGTATTTGGATGTTTTTTGGATGACAGTTGGTATCATGCACTGGACATGCACTGCTATGCCGAGACCCCCTGTAACTCAGAGAAGCCACGGAGGACTCTGAAACTTCTCCCAGCCCTTAGTCCACATGAGGGGGAGGAGATAATGAGGGAAATTTCAATTTTGGGTGAACTATCCCTTTAAATAAACTTGACTTTCCTGAACCCAGTTTGATCTGAACCGGTGCAACAGAAGTCGTTCCAATTCATTTTAAACCTTTTTTACTGAGAGATGAAATCAAAGCTGGCTGGTGGAGTGTGAACAGTCTGGTGTGAGTCTGAGTCTCTCTCTGTCATTTGGATTCATTTTGCTTCCCGTGTAGAGACAACGAGCCGATTGGTCGTCTTGAACCACATGATCTGACAAAACGGCGTTTGTCTCTGTAACTGAACCCGTTTGGTTTGAACGATCGGACTTTGCAACGTTTTGTGCAGCGGCAGCAGCGAACAGTTGAGTTTCCTGAACGCTGCTGGTTCATATTAATTATCAATCAGCCGATAAATACTGAATATCATTTGGTTCCAGTTTGAACAAGGTGCCGACGACGAGTTCACGACTCATCAAGATTTAAAGAGTTGAACATGATTCGTTAATTTTTCTCGGAGAGGGATTATGAAAATAAATCTGAATCAATTTGAAGCCTGAACGAGTTTCCAACTCTCAGGACTTTTAGTTTTGTCGTTTTGTCGTTTTGTCTCGGGGTGAAAGTGCTTCAATCAATCAAAAATAAAAAACCAAACTGACTTCAGACAGGAACCGGTTCGCTGCCAGGAGGAGAGAGAGGGAATCGGCCCAAACCACTGATCAATAATCAATAATCAGAGTCAGATTTTACTGAAGTGAATTAAATCTTCACTTGAACTTTATGATTCAGATTCAATAAATAAAAAACAAACTGACTCTGACTTTTATTGTGGCGGTTTCCTGTCACTTCCTGTTTCTCCCTGGCAGGAACTGATCAGACCAATCAGATCAATTCAAAAGAAAAGAGGCATTTGTGTTTCAGATGAGGTCAAAGAACGAGGGGGAGGGGGGAGGGGGGAGGGGGGTTAGATTTAAAAACCTTCTTTTTGCTCTTTTCGTCATCAGTTTCTTGTCGAAGGTTAAAAAAAACTAAAAATAAAAAACTGTACAACATGAACTGGATTCAGACTGATTCACATTCAACGAGTCCAAACACCTGTGTTACCTGTACAGGTAGAGACACCCGGGGCCTCATTTATCATTGTGGATACACCTCCTTTTTTTTAACACCCTTTTTCCCCACGTTTTGTGCGTACGGACTTTTCTCCGCCAAATTTGGGATCTATCATAATCAAGCCAAAACCTGACGGGAAAAAAGTGCGGACATTTACACCCATTTTGACCCTGGCGTACCGTGATTTACACCTTTTTTTGAGGCTCTATAATAACACTAGGCTATATGTTAATTGATAAACAGAGCAGAGATAAATTGAGGATTTTGCTTTTTTGCTTTTACACACTCTAGTGTGAAGTCCGACAAGGATCAAACCATCCAAGTTTAAAAACACACCGGCAGCAGCGCACACTGATCTGCAGCTACTGAGACTGTTATTATTCTGTCACCTGAGTTAACGAGGTGCACGTGAGTTTGGAGCTGACGGGAGAATAAAAAGTGAGACAACGCGACCCTGAGGAGGAACTATGAAGGACTCAGCTGTAATGGAAAATGACCTAAACCGAGTCCAGTAAAGCTATAACTGTGTAGTGGAAAGGCGTTCAAAGTAATGGTAACTATCGTCCTGCTTCCTACATTGTTTTAACATCTAGGTAAAAGAAAAAAAAAAAAGATTTTCTGGGATAAACGGGCAGATTACATAAGATTCTTCTTCTTTCTGCTCCCTTTTGTTGAGATTTGGGAGGTTTTTGTTTTTTATTGTAGCTTATTAAAATGCAAGATCATTTTTCTGACTGATTTATTGCCCGATGCCATGTATCTCACTTTCTCTCCCCCCCCTCCACCCGTTGTCTCCGTTGTCACTTTGTCACTTTGTAGCCGCTCCACAGAGCCACATGGCTAATTAATATGCACGTGCTGACCATATATGGCGTTCTGGGGGTGGAGTAAGAGGTGTGTTCACGTGTGCACCATTCTTGGGTCCGGTGTGATTTATCAAAGGGACATTACGGAGAGTTGTGCTGCGTACGCACAGTTTGATTGATCTGAAAAAGGTGTAAATATTTTGGGTGTACGCCATTTTCGTCTTTTCGCCGTACGCAAAAATGTAGTAGCAGTTTTACACCCTCTTTGATAAATGATAAATGAGGCCCCTGGTCTCTCTCTGTATTTCCTGTACAGGTAGAGACACCCGGACTCGTCCCACATCTGAAAAGGTAAAATGAGACGACAGAAATGCACTTGACGAGAATCCAAAAACATCGTTAGAAAACAAAACGAAGAAGAAGAAGAAGAAGAAGAAGAAGAAGAGTCTGTTGACAGAACAACAAAGGGCACTTTAAAAACAACCGTGTAGAAAGGTCAAAGGTCACTTGTTCCTGAGGGAGTGACCGTCCAGCTGTACATGTCCAACCGCCAGAACCGTCCGAGCGTCCGGCTGCCGCGGCAACCAGCTTATTGCAAAAAAAATAAAATAAAAAACAACGAAAAAAAAACAAAAAACAAAACAACGTCTACAGGAACTCACCTGCAGCAGCTGGAGCTCGTTTCCTGTTCACAGGAGGATTGTGGGTAATTTACAGGAGTGTCTCCTCCTCCTCGCGCTCTGATTGGCTCTGACCTGTAGCTCTGTTATTACCTCTACAGTTATTACACTACAGTTATTACACTACAGTTATTACAGGCTCAGTCTCCGTGGCGACGACGACAATCAGCCAATCAGGCGCCGCCGCTGAGCTCACACGAGTCCCGACGTCACTTCCTGTTGTTTCCGTTTGTGTTTTTAACGTGAACTACACGTCGATGAGGATGATGATGTCATGGCGGTCCTCCGGGTGATGATGTCAGAGTTACAGTTTATCCGTCATCAATAACAGCGATGGCGATGACATCATCAGTGAAGTCTCCGTGGTTCTGTACCGTCTGTTGAGCCGCGTTCACACCGGACCTTTTATTTTTGTCGCTGTCGCTCGTATCGCTCCAAAAAAAAAAACGCTCCGTCGCTCAGCTGCATTTGCTCGTCAATGGGCTTTATGCACAGCTCCACTACTTCCTGAATTTAAGGCAGCTCCTTTATTTCCTGTCTTACATTATTGGACCAACTGATTAATCCAGGTGTGTCTGAACCATTGTTGTGAGGTCAGACACACCTGGATTAATCAGTTGGTTTATGGCTGGCTTATTTCAGGAAGTAGTGGAGCTGTGCATAGAGCCCATTTGGCACAGAGCCACAGACGCATTTTGGCTTTGATGCCGTCATGCCCACTGCCACGGCACCACCAGGATTACGGCAGCCAATCGCGCTGAGCGACGAGCGACTGACGGCCGGAGAGTTGGGATTTCTCATCTCGAGCGACAGAGCAAAAAAGCGCAGCTTAACTCAGAGTTGATTGAACTAACTGTTATCACCAAAACTCTGAGTTTCCTCTCTCAGAGTAGATCAAGTCAGAGTTCAGGATTAGACTCCGAGTTTGTTGAACCTGCTTTGTGAAACGGACCGCTGGTGTGACCTTTGACCTCTGGCACAGGACTCACCTCGCCAATCAGCGCTGAGCGACGAGCGACTGATGACCGGAGAGTTGGGATTTCTCATCTCGAGCGACTTGAGCGAAAAAACGCTCCATCGCTCGGAGCCCCAGCGTTTTTCTGCCTGGGCGATTAAACACTCAATCGCTCGTTTACATTGACTTAACGTGTAAACTCGTCGCTCGTTCGAAAAACAAAAGGTCCGGTGTGAACGCAGCTTAAGCTCCGCCCCCTCTCTCAGCCGTGGTTGGTCGGTTTCCAGTTCCGTCCAGTTGAGACCGGACCGGGCTCAGGACCGGTTCGCGGCGGCAGCGGCAGCAGCGTGGTGCTCGGCGCGGACGTGGCTGTGGAGGCGGATCGCCGACGAGAACCTCTTCCCGCACTCGGAGCAGCGCAGCGCGGAGGAGGAGGAGGAGGAGGCGTTGCCGACGGCGACGGTGGGCTGAGACGACGGCGACGTGGTGTCGTTGTCGGCGGCGGCGGCAGCAGCGTTCTCTGCAACGTGGGTCTGGCGGTGAGCCTTCAACAGAGACATCCGACTGAAGCGGCGGCCGCACTCCTCACACTCCGACCACACCCGCCGCCTCTTCTTCTGTGGAGGAGGAGACACCAGAGATGAGACCTGATCGACCAATCAGCTAATCAACAGGAATCCTAATCAATCAGTCAATCAACCAATCAACAGGAATCCTAATCAATCAATCAACCAACCAATCAACAGGAATCCTAATCAATCAATCAATCAATCAATCAACAGGAATCCTAATCAATCAACCAATCAATAGGAATCCTAATCAATCAATCAATCAATCAATCAATCAATCAACAGGAATCCTAATCAATCAATCAACCAACCAATCAACAGGAATCCTAATCAGTCAATCAATCAATCAACAGGAATCCTAATGAACCAATCAATAGGAATCCTAATCAATCAATCAATCAACCAATCAACAGGAATCCTAATCAATCAATCAATCAATCAATCAATCAATCAACAGGAATCCTAATCAATCAATCAACCAACCAATCAACAGGAATCTTAATCAATCAATCAATCAATCAATCAATCAATCAATCAATCAATCAATCAATCAACCAACCAATCAATAGGAATCCTAATCAATCAATCAATCAGTCAATCAACCAATCAACAGGAATCGTAATCAATCAATCAATCAGTCAGTCAGTCAGTCAGTCAGTCAGTCAGTCAGTCAGTCAATCAACCAATCAACAGGAATCCTAATCGATCGTTACTGATGGATCAGTGATCAGGTTACGTCTATGGATCGATGGGAATCGATAAGAATGTAGCGATTCCGATTCCATTATCGATATTGCTTATCAATACGATTCCTTATTCATTCTCATTGGGTGAGTGAATAAAAGAGAAATGGGTTTGTCGGCTCTAACAGTAAAGAGAGTTTAACACTATAGATCCAGCTGTGGGTCCAGCTGTGCTCACAGTTATTACCATGTTTCCATTTCATGGTTTTGCAAATGTACAGAACATTAGTGAAATTGTGAATATTCCCTCATGTGGGCGGGGGCCCCGGCGACCCAATCCCCGGACAACGACTCTGGCTTTAGAGACGTGGGATGTCACCTCGCTGGGGGGGAAAGAGCCTGAGCGGGAGGTTGAGAGGTATCGGCTAGAGATAGTCGGGCTCACCTCCACGCACAGCCTGGGCTCTTTGAACTCCTTGAGAGAGGTTGGACTCTCTTCCACTCTGGAGTTGCCCACAGTGAGAGGCGGCGAGCTGGTGTGGGCTTGCTCATAGCTCCCCAGCTCAGCCGCCATGTGTTGGAGTTCTCCCCACTGAACGAGAGGGTCGTTTCCCTGCGCCTTCGGGTCGGGGATAGGTCTCTCACTGTCGTTTCGGCCTACGGGCCGAACAGCAGTGCAGAGTACCCGGCCTTCCTGGAGGCCCTGGGAGGGGTGCTGGAAAGTGCCCCAACTGGGGACTCCATCGTTCTGTTGGGGGACTTCAACGCTCACTAGGCAGCGACAGTGTTACCTGGAGAGGTGTGATTGGGAAGAACGGCCTCCCCGATCTGAACCCGAGCGGTGTTTTGTTATTGGACTTCTGTGCTAGCCACAGTCTGTCCATAACGAACACCATGTTCGAGCATAAGGGTGTCCATCAGTGCACGTGGCACCAGGACACCCTAGGCCGGAGGTCAATGATCGACTTTGTAGTCGTGTCATCTGACCTCCGGCCGTATGTCTTGGACACTCGGGTGAAGAGAGGGGCTGAGCTGTCAACTGATCACCACCTGGTGGTGAGTTGGATCCGCTGGCAGGGGAGGAAGCTGGTCAGACCTGGAAGACCCAAGCGTATCGTGAGGGTCTGCTGGGAACGTCTGGCAGAATCCCCTGTCAGGGAGGTCTTCAACTCCCACCTCCAGAGCTTTGACCAGATTCCGAGGGAGGCCGGAGACATTGAGTCTGAATGGACCGTGTTCTCCACTTCCATTGTTGACGCGGCCGTCCGGAGCTGTGGCCGTAAGGTCTCCGGCGCCTGTCGCGGTGGCAATCCCCGAACCCGGTGGTGGACACCAGAAGTAAGGGATGCTGTCAAGCTGAAGAAGGAGTCCTACCGAGCCTGGCCGGGGGACTCCCGAGGCAGCTGACGGGTTCGGGGACAGTGCCTCTGGACTGGCAGACCGGGGTGGTGGACCCTCTCTTCAAAAAGGGGGACCGGAGGGTGTGTTCCAACTACCGGGGGATCACACTCCTCAGCCTCCCGGGGAAAGTCTATTCCAGGGTGCTGGAGAGGAGAATTCGGCCGATAGTCGAACCTCGGATTCAGGAGGAACAATGCGGTTTTCGTCCTGGCCGTGGAACGCTGGACCAGCTCTACACCCTCCGCAGGGTGCTCGAGGGCGCATGGGAGTTTGCCCAACCAGTCCACATGTGTTTTGTGGACTTGGAGAAGGCTTTCGACCGTGTCCCACATGGCATCCTGTGGGAGGTGCTCCGGGAGTATGGGGTCGGAGGCCCTCTGCTGAGGGCTGTACGGTCCCTGTATGACCGGAGCAGGAGCTTGGTTCGCATGGCCGGCAGTAAGTCAGACCTGTTCCCGGTGCGTGTTGGACTCCGGCAGGGCTGCCCTTTGTCACCGGTTCTATTCATTATTTTTATGGACAGAATTTCTAGGTGCAGCCAAGGGGGGGGTACGGTTCGGGAGCCACTTGATTTCATCTCTGCTTTTTGCAGATGATGTGGTCTTGTTGGCTCCCTCGAGCCAGGACCTTCAGCATGCACTGGGGCGGTTTGCAGCCGAGTGTGAAGCAGCTGGGATGAGAATCAGCACCTCTAAGTCCGAGGCCATGGTTCTCGACCGGAAAAAGGTGGCTTGCACCCTCCAGGTCGGGGGAGAGTTCCTGCCTCAGGTGGAGGAGTTTAAGTATCTTGGGGTCTTGTTCACGAGTGAGGGGAGAATGGAGCGCGAGATCGACAGGCGGATCGGTGCGGCGGCCGCAGTAATGCGGTCATTGTATCGGTCCGTCGTGGTGAAGAAAGAGCTGAGCCGAAAGGCAAAGCTCTTGATTTACCGGTCGATCTACGTTCCCACCCTCACCTATGGTCATGAACTCTGGGTCATGACCGAAAGAACGGGATCCCGGATACAAGCGGCCGAAATGAGTTTCCTCCGCAGGGTGGCGGGGCGCTCCCTTAGAGATAGGGTGAGGAGCTCTGTCACCCGGGAGGAGCTCGGAGTAGAGCCGCTGCTGCTCCACATCGAGAGGAGCCAGCTGAGGTGGCTCGGGCACCTGTATAGGATGCCCCCTGGACGCCTCCCTCGTGAGGTGTTCCGGGCATGTCCCACCGGGAGGAGGCCCCGAGGAAGACCCAGGACACGCTGGAGTGACTACGTCTAAGTGTCCGGGGAGAGGGAAGTCTGGCGATCCCTGCTCCGACTACTGCCCCCGCGACTCGGACCCGGATGAGCGGAAGAGAATGGATGGATGGATGTTTCAAATTCAAACTTCAAATTTCATTAAATTCAGTTTGGGGAAAAGTTTTTCGGTTTTAGAATATTCAAAAGTTAACTTTATTTACTAATCACTGTTATGGTTTAAGAATTAGGTGCAAAATATAAATCAATAAATGTACATATACTACATTATAAATATTGTTAATTTGACCAGTTTGAATTTAATTTAAATCACATTTTGTTCCTGAATCCACCAAACTGCAGACCAAAGTTTTCCTGATCCTACTAAAAAGTTTTGATCAACACAAACTGAGGGTTTGATCCAGATGAAAACCAAGACTGGATCACGTGATCTCAGAATCCGTTTTTGGTTTTGAAACCTAACCACACGTTTTCAAGATTTGATCCAGAATCTGATCAGATTAAACCTTTGAACAACTGGAACGTGGAGAGGAACCGGTTGTCGTCTCCTTAATCTGGTCTCTCACCTTCCTCCCTTTGTCCTCCTCCTCCCCCTCCTCCTCCTCCTCTTCCTCCTCCTCCTTGGTCGTCAGGGGCGACGGGGAGGTGCGGCCCGGCGGCAGCGGCGGTCGTGGCCGTGGTCGCTCGGCGCCGTCTCCACAGTCGTTGTCGTTGTTGTTGTTGGTGCAGTTGTCGATCGTCGCCAAGGCCGCCAGCGTCTCCTTGGCGACGGCGGCCACGTCCTCGTCCTCGTCCTCCAGCAGCTGAGACGGCAGCGTGAGGAGACGGTGGAGCATCGAGGCCGAGGAGCGTCGCCCTGACGACCCTGGGGGAGGACAGAGACACATCGAGCTGTGAGATCGGAGGTGAAGTCTTAACCGACCCGATCGATGGCGTCATAGGGTTAGTTTAGGGTAACTTCATGTTTCTGCTGCTCTTTAAATTCTATGCAGTGTGAGAAGTTGTTGAATCTCAGTGGAGCTTAAAGGACAATTCCAGGCAAATTCAACTCAGGCTGTATGTTCCTAACATCTTAGGTCTAACAGAAGGAATCTGAAGGTTTTCAGTTTAATGTTTCCTGTTTTGCGGTAGTTGTGTCTGTCCCCGCGTCGCCACGGCAGCCATGAATGGGAGCGGATTGAAGTTCTGCTGCTTAGGCTGTTTCCATCCCTCAAAGCCACAGACAGCGTCAGATGGAGACTCAAACATGCACCCAGAAGTTTATTTACTTCAACAAGCCGACATGTTTGTAAAACTAGATCTAATTCAAAGTCTGGCGGAGTCGAGACCCAAGTTGACGCTCGGTGTGTTCAGGTGCAGTGGGAAGCTCCCGTTTGTGTCATAAACACAGGAATATCAACTCTTGACTTGTTTCAAGTAAAAAGAACTTCTCGGCGCATGTTTGAGTCTCCATCTGACGCTGTCTGTGGCTTTGAGGGATGGAAACAGCCTAAGCAGCAGAACTTCAATCCGCTCCCATTCATTGCTGCCGTGCAAAACAGGAGCGATTAAACTGAAAATCTTCAGATTTCTTCTTTTAGACCTAAATTGATAGGAAAATACACCCCCGAGTTGAATTTGCCCGGAATTGTCCTTTAAATACAACAAGTTTGACGTAAAACTGTTTGCTTTAAACAAACACGTCTCATTGGTTTAAATGTGTTTTTATGTCTTTGACCGAACTTTTATCTGAACAGTCCTTGATGTTTGAACTTTGCTTCTCAGTCAGTTTGCAGCAAAAACTGTCAAACATCGTCCAAAGATGCTTAAGAATACTTTAGTTGACGCTCAGTAAACAGTAACTAAGTATGAGTAAATAAACAAGTTATTTAAGTAGACATATTGATCCCTCATCCGATCAGTTATCGGAGTGCTTTAAGTGGGAAAAAATAAGTGCTGGTACCATTAGGCGGTGGGCGGTCGATACCAGCACATCATTAAGTGACAGGCTACTGTACATTCAAATATGATGCAGATTTTTTTTTCAATTGAACTTTCCTGAAAGATTTTTAAGAAGTAGCCTATTTTCTTGTTAAAATCCATCTGTGAATAATGTGTGAAGACAAATGAATCAGTGTTTGTTAGGCTATTTGAAGTTTACCCACTTCATAAAGTGTCTCTATCCTGTCCTAATTGTTGTTTCTTTTGCGTCAACAAATTATTGCCAACACGAGTTTATTCACAACTGTAACTGTTTCTAAAGTAGGAACAGCAACGTTTACAACAGTAAAGTCACAATAAACTCAATATCTGGAAACAAATTAAAATGTTCACTAGAATCAAGCTGAACGAGTGACCCTAACCCTATTCCTCCAGATGCTGCTGTGATTCACTACATCCAGGTAGCCTGATGTTAGACAGGAGCTTGGAGCTGGTTGGTCTCAGCTAGAAGTTTTTGTGATTTGTGGTCAGATAAACTCCACAGACAGCTGTCATTGTTCTAACAAGCTGACTGCAACAGCTTCACACTCAGTACGTTTACATGCAGAGCTTAATCGAGCTATGCTCAAAATTCGATTTTGGCGTCAAGTCGGACTTCTGTCCTTGTCTCAATTTACATGCAACTGATAAAACCGAATAACTGACGGGGTCCGCCCCCTCATGCAGCGTCACCTGTTGTTTCAGCGGGTTAATACATTGACTTTTCTGTCACCTCGTAAATAACTGAATATAAACAACTTAGTAGCTTAATAATAAATTCTCAACTGCAGTTCCCGACCAGGCGCGCCAGTCTGGGCCGGATTCACGCTGAGAATAGGATACGGGCTTGGGTTTTTTTCTTTACTTTGCCGGGTTCGGGCGGCTTCTCTGCTCCACTTGGTGCCGTCTCTACGGTTGTGGAGCATGCGTACATGCATTGTCCAGTTATACTCCGACTAAGGTGTATACATGACGGAGAAAATCTAATTCCAATCGCAGGGCTCTCAAGTCTCACGCATTTGGCGTGTGACACACGCATTCCCACCCGTTCACACGCTCACACGCCACACATTGTATTTCTCACGCATTTAAATTACCATGGTGACGTCCATCAAGTTGCACCGCTTTAACAGTGGAACAGACTTGAGGGCGCACTGATCACACGAGAGAGGTGAAAAGAGACACAACACTGTTACCTGTTAGCCCACTGGCCTCAGCCTACACTGGTCACTGCCTGAAGAGTTTGAAAGCAGCCTCTTAACTTCATGAACACAGCTCAAACCGCACAGCGACCAAGCTTTGATAAACACACAGATCCGCGACGATTTACAGTAGCCTAGGCTATACTCCCGTATTTGAGCCGGTCGCTACCGCAGCTAAATAAAAAAAAAAAAAAAAAAAACGCTCGGAGCTGAGAATAGCGGAGTTTCCTGATCAGCTGACATGTGGTCAAGACGTCTACAGACCTGTCACAGCGCATCTCATCTCATTATTAGGACTTCACCCTCAGAGCTCTGTCTTCAGACTGTCCTGACCTGTCCCTGAACATCACACAGAGACAACATGGAGCTGTGAGTTTTATTAATGTTTACATCAGGCTGAGTTCAACAAATCAGTTTATGCTACTATCATCATAGTGTAGTGGCAGGAAAGACCATTTAATCTGTATGTATCAAATATTGTGTTGGTCAAGAACAAGTTCAACTTAAAGTCAGAGGAAAATAAGGGTGTTTTTACTGTTCCTAAATGTAAAAATGGGTCACATTGGACCCTCAACATTATTTAAAGGTTAAATAACATGTTACTTAAACATTTTTCATTGTGCTGTGCTCTAAAAATAAACTAACAAATACTAGTGTAGAGTCCTGTATAAGTGTCCAAAATAAGTGATTTGAGGGCATCCTCCAAAAAAAATTTGTGCGCGCTGCGCACGCGATAGCACATCAACATTCACTGTGCCCCCTCCAATTTTTGGGTTGCATGGCGCCCCTGGTTAACTTATTCCAGTCATAAATCATAAATATTTTTGTTTGAATGAATTTATGCGTCATTTGTCAGACATTCATCCCCACTTCAACCAAATCCCCGCTGCCGCTGGTAAAATCTCACTCTGAACTCACTTCAAAACTTGAGAGCCCTGCAATCGCATTATCTGGGTGTCTTAATCGGAGTTCTCCAACTCAGATTTCAGTCGGACTAAGGTGTTTACATGCACTTCAGTTGTCCAGTTATAGTCGGATTAAGGCAATAATTCGTTTTTTTCAAGTGTCATGTAAACGTACTGACAGTTTCTTAGTTAAGAGCTTTCATTTTACTGAGTTAACGAGTAGGAGTGTTAGCCAAAAAATATTTTACAACATGACTCCAGTGTGTCATCAGAGGCTCTAACCTGTGTTGGGGCTGAGGGGGGGGCCAGGCGACGGCCCCGTGGCGGTAGCCGTGGCGACGGCGGCGGCGGCTCCGCCCACAGCGTCGTCGTCAGGAGAAAACACCTCCATGTCCTCCAGCGGCGTCCAGCGGGGGTCCTGCTGGGGGGAGGAGGGGGAGGGCTCCAGGGTGACGGAGGGGGCGGAGAGCGGCTGCACAGGCCCCGCCCCCCCCTCGCTGAGGCCCCGCCCCCCTCCCCCTCCCCCTCCTCCTCCTCCTCCCCCCCCTCCTCCCCCGGCGGCGGCGGCGGCAGCGAGCTCCTTGATCTGCCAGACGTCGCTGCACCACTTCTGACCGAAGACCTTGTCCAGGATCGGGACCCAGTCCTGAGCCACGGAGAGGACGGGGGGGCGGCCCGGGTCTGGGGGGGGGGGGGGGGCAGTTATTGATCAGTTTCACTGTGACACAATCATAGAGGTGGGAATGTTTCACTATCTCACGATTCCATTCGATTCTGAGTTTTGGGGCTACGATTCGATTCAAAACAATTTGATTCCTAAAGCGTCGGTAGAGCACTGGAAAAGAGAGTAACGACACCTCCATTGACTCCCGTGGTAAGGGTTCACTCCAATGTATGTGTGTTGCCCACTTGCTGGTAAATTGATGAAAACGGCCGTGTTTTTGTTTTTAGGTGTCTTGGTCATAACAAATTATACTTATAATTTGTTGATTGAAACATTCATGTAGACAACTGTTTTTTGGTTGTTTTTTTACTGGCCTATGTGTTAATATTTATCTGTAAAGGATCCTCAATGATGCTATTAACGTGGGTGATCTATAAATGTCCTTAAATTATTGAAAACACCACACTGCTCATTCACCAACAATGCAGAGATGTCAGTTCTTGGGCGCTTTAGCAAAACCCATATTCCTCCACCAGGAGGCGCTGCCATTGGAACAATGCGTGTCCTCACTCTCTTTTACAGCGCTCTAATCCATGCTTAGATGGAATTGTTGGAACTGTTGCATAAAAGCAATATCACATATTGCTTAAGTAACAAAATTAAAAATTTAAAAATTTAAATTCTAAGGAAACGGAGGCCGACAAGCAGCGATTTTGGGACATTTTATATCGATTCTGAATCATATTAAATGAGAATTGTGATTCTTATGTGAATAGATTTTTTGGCGGCACACCCCTAGACACAATCATTGAGTCTCACCTTCCCTCTCTGCCGTCTCCTTGGAGACCGTGACGTCCGACAGCTCCTCCCGGGCGTCGTCGGAGCCGCTGGGCGACGCCGAGTCGTTTTCTGATCCCCTCCTCCTCCCGCCGGCCCCTCCCCTCCCCTTCTCCCCCCCGGCCCCTCCCCTCCCCTTCTCCCCCCCTCCTCCTCCTCCCCCTCCTCCCCCTCCCCCCCGGTCCAGCCGGACCGCCAGCGCCTGCTGCTCCCGCTCCATCTTGGTGATCTCCAGCAGCAGGTCGTCGAACGAGGCCTCGACGATCTTCGTCAGCTCACGGACCGCGAAGTCCAGAACCTTCTCCATGACGGACTTCAGCTGGTCTGCAGGGACACAGGACGACATCATCACTGACGACATCATCACCGACATCATCATCATCATCACATCATCATCGTCTGAAGTTGACGTAAATAAAAAATAAAAAAACAGGAAACAGCTGATCATGACATCGGCTGTATTCGAAACCTACATTCAAACATTCAAACAAACTAATGCTACTGATACAGCTGTTAGATTTCATCACTGAGACCAACATTTATCTCCTAGAAATACTTTAACCAGCCGGTGGTAAACCTCTAAAAACCTGCGGGTAAGTTAATTAGCGATGGTTTTCTCCCCCCGGGATGAGGACGGAGGTTGGCCGGCCGAGCAGCTCTGCAGACCGGCTGCTGCCTCTGTGATGTCACGGTCGCTGCAGAGCTTCACTTCTCAAACTTCTAAACAGCCGTCGTTTGGATGAACTGGCCGTATATTTGGGATCTAAGCAGTTACTTTCTCGCTTTAAAAAATATTCAAACTTAATAAAGTTACGTAATTACAGCGCTAGAGAAATAAAACAGCTTTTCACCTGTTTTAAAGCTACTGCTACCAGTTACTACAAAATGCATTCTGGGAAACTTGTATACTGCATACTGAGGTGTGAACGGTGTCAGTCTGCTGAAGTAGCAGACTGAATCCTACACACAGTATACAGTACACAGTACATACTAACGCAGTATGTAGTATACAGTATGTAGTAGGCAGTAGCTACGGTAGTATGCGGTTTCGAAAACAGCCATCATGTTTTTCTTCTTCCTACTTTACATTAGGGATGTCACGATTATAGATTTTTTTTGTACGATTATTGTCAGAGAAATAACCACGTTGTTACGATTATCACGATTATTATGTATTAATTAATTTCACAACACTATGAATGTGTAAAATCAAATACAGTCAAAATATAATTACATTACTAATTATTTACACTAAATATTTTAACTATCTACTATTAATATATAACCAATTGTTAATCCTCACGGGACATGTTTTAAAGTCCCTGAAAAGTGACACTGGATTCGTTTTCTGAGTTAATCACATCCCAGACATGTGTCCTATTAACCATCCTGCCAATTTTGGATGCTAGAAAATTTCATTTAGTAGGTGAAATTAGGTTTTAAAATCATGACTAAATGAGGCAGTTCTCTCAGCTCTGGATGTCTGCTGCAGGCACATAAGCCCCGCCCACTTGCTGAGCTTCGTCAAGTTTCAACTGTCAATCAAATGGCCTACCGGCCGGCCAAGTATGCTGATGCTACTGCTAACTGTCACGTCGTACCCGAGCAGCTACGGGCTGGAGTCTGAGTCCAGCTCTTATCTGAATGTCTTGGATACACACGGAGCAGTGAGGGAAATATGCTGGGGGCACACGAATCTCCGCTACCCTGATAGCGTTAGCTCGGCGGCTAATAGCCCGGCGCTAACGCGTTAGCAAGCTAGTGGACTGGTAGCTCCAGCAGCGCTGGTAGCTCCAGGGGTAGTGGCAGCAGACGCTCGTTGACATTCTTGAAGTATTTATAATATTACTGTGCACATGGGAGGAGTTATGAAAGTAGGGACGCCAGTGCGTCACGGCGCCCCCTCTGTAAGCCTGCCCTTAAAAACAAAGACCACTGAAGCAGAGTGAAACTGTGAAACCCTAACCTCTAAAATTAAGCACTGCACAGAAATGAGTCTTTTTGCATGTTTTTATCAATAAATTTCGAACACTTTTAAAATATTTTGAAACAAAACTCCAATTTCACTTTCCAGGGACTTTAAATATTCAAATCATTATTAGTCATCTATACCAAATGTTTAAGTTTATTTTTGTTTGCCTTTTTTTAATCAAAAATGAGACACTAACATTTAATTTCCTATCAATTGTTACGTTAGGTAAATGGACCAGTATTTCTTACATTTACCTTAACTTTTGTGCACATCTGCTTCTGTGTTTGCAACATAATCTTTTTTGGAAAGTGACGGTATTTAAAAATCTTAACTTAATCTATTGTGAAAACAAGTAATCGTGACATCCCTACTTTACATCATCATCATCATCAGGATCCATTTCCTGCCTCCTCATCACACTGGTTTCTATGACAACATGTTTGTGGCAGTAATCCCCACACACACACACACACACAAAGATGAACCAATCACCAGGTGTCAGAGACGAGTGACACGACACCGTCCAATCAGACGCGGCCTCTGAGTCATGTGACCAGCAGGATGACCCACTTTCTTTCTGCCTCAAATAAAAACACCCACATTAATAATAAAAACCATCCACACCGGTCGGTGGCTGTCGCCGCGGCAACAGACGGCGTGAGAGAGGTCACACTGGTGCAGATGTTGACGATGTTAATGATATTAATTTTACTTTGACATCTGCACCTGTCCTGCTGCCTCTCTGCCGTCTGATTGGCTGCTGTCAGCGAGGGGGCGTGTCCGTCACAGCTGATGAGCCAATCAGGAGACACCGTCATCGACTCAAAATAAAACACAACCTCAGAGTTTTCAAAATAAAGCTCTAAATGACTCTCTTAATGTTCTTCATCCAGTGTCTTCCTGTGCAAAAACTAGGGCTGACCCAAAAAATTCATCGAAGCTTCGATTTAAATCGATTTTATGTCCGCGAAGCTTCGATTATCAAAATATGATAATCGGGACAGCCCTAGCAAAAACTGAAACTTTATTAGTTCTTCACAATGTTCATTTCAACTCTGTTCGACGAAAAGTTTGTCTCAACGATGTCTCAACATCTCAACAAGTCTGTTCAACGAAGCAGAAACAACATGAAGATGAACCAACTCATCAGACAGAGCAGAGCTGCTGCTGGGACGGGTCACAACCACTGGGCCACATGTCCACATGTATGTCCATATGTCCATATGTTCATATGTCCATATGTCAACATACTGTATATGTCCACATCTCCACATCTCCACATGTCCACATGTCCATATGTCCACATGTCCATATGGTCTCATGTGAGGTCACATGACCCCCAGAGGCCTGAGCAGCTGAACCAACACAAAGGAACAATCACAGTGATGACAGTGTCCTGAGTGTGTGTGTGTGTGTGTGTGTGTGTGATAGTATAGATCACAAGATCGATCCCAGGATTTTATGAACCGATATCACATCTTTCAAATGGTGATCCAGGGCTCCAGACTGCGACTAAATGGTCGCATTTTGCGACTAAAATTTGATACAATGCGAGTACATTTTTCATCTACTCGCGCATGTGCGACCAGTAAATTTGCCAATTTTTTTTTAATGACCACTGTGATTGACTAATGTGTGAAAAGAAATGTGTTTCTCCTCTCTACATCTCGGAGCGGAGGAGACGTCTGTCCACAGCAGAGCTCCGTGTGAAACAGCAGCAGACACACAGACCGGTGACCTGCACGTGTGTGTGTGTGCTGTGTCACCTGCATTATCTTTTTTTTTTGACGGCTCGCTACAAACCTTAAAGGGATAGTTCACCCAAAATTCAAATTTCACTCATTATCTACTCACCCTCATGTCAACTAAGAGCTGTGAGAATTTTCAGAGTCCTCCGTTCCTTCTCTGAGTTACGGGGGGGTCTGCGCAGCAGTATTTGTCCATATAATGGTTGTGAATGGACACCAGAGCTCTTCGTCCAAAAAGACACACCAAAAAACATCCAAATACCTCCATACTGCTCGTCTGTAATGTCCCTCTTGTATTGAAGCCCCGACATGAGAAATTGTTCCGAAAAAAATTAAATAAGTCTATATTTTAAGCTTGTTTGTAGCGGAAGCTCCCAGTGTCTCAGTTCACTGCTCTGCCTGTGTAAGTGCAAATCTCACGTGATTTGCACTGACCGGCGGAACAATTTCTCATGTCGGGGCTTCAATACAAGAGGGACATTACAGACCAGCAGTATGGAGGTATTTGGATGTTTTTTGGTGTGTCTTTTTGGACGAAGAGCTCTGGTGTCCATTCACAACCATTATATGGACAAATACTGCTGCGCAGACCCCCCCGTAACTCAGAGAAGGAACGGAGGACTCTGAAAATTCTCACAGCTCTTAGTTGACATGAGGGTGAGTAGATAATGAGTGAAATTTGAATTTTGGGTGAACTATCCCTTTAAACATCCCATCTAGGGATGCAACGGTTCTCGGTAAAATACACAGGCACCTTATCCCCCAAGGAGGAGGTGGGGGGGTCTGTTCTAGGATGAGTTTACCACAAGTGGTGTGTCTACTTGTTCTGTTATTGGTCAGTGCAGCCTAAACATTAACTTTATATTTTCAATATTTAAACTGTTTCACAATAAAATGTGAATTTAAAACATTATAGTTTCTGCATTTATCAGTAATTTATGAGTAATACAGTGAAAATTAGAGGAAATGTGCAAATTTACTTTGCAAGTTGATTTCAGTGTGCGCCCCTACATTTTCTGCTTGCGCTCCTAAAATTTTAAGTTGGGGGCCACTGTGCTCCTAGTCAAAAAAGTTAGTCTGGAGCCCTGTGATCAATATAAATAAAACAGTAAATCATTTTTTTAAACCCAGCCCTAATTTTAATTAATGATAAAATTCTGTTTCTGTATTTCATCTAGGGATGTCACGGTTACTTGTTTTCACATTTAATCGCCACAATTACTTACTTATAAAGGTTCCTAACTGACTTTCCAAAAAAGATGATGTGACAGCGTCGGCAGATCAGTGCAACACGAACTGAACTAAAACAAAGTTACACAACAGCTGCGTGTGTAACTTTGTTTTTGTTCAGACAGAGACGAGTGGTGAAGTGAAACTGTCACGGAGCTTCAGACTCGTGTGTGTGCGCCGCGGTCTCCTCTTTCTCACGAGATGTGAAGTCTTTCAGAGGAAACTGATTCGCTCCAAACAAACGGATTAATTAAAAATTGACGACTTGTCACTCGTCAGACAGGATGTAGTGAAGCAGCAGCTGAAGGAGGAAATAAGTCTGACATGAATCACCACCTGGCTGCAGGACACACACCTGGCAGGTAAACACACAGGAACTGGGTTTAATTAAATTAATGTCAATGTAACGTAACACTGAGTTAGTAGCAATTTAGATGTTATGGAATAGAAATAGAAAAGAAAAAAACCTTTGAATATTTCAAACATTTCCTCTGAAGGGTTAATATTTGGTCCTATGTTAATAGATACTTTAATAAAGGTATAGTACGTAGGAATTCCCCCATCTAGCGGTGCGGTTGCATATCTGAACGTATTCTTGATGTTGCATTCACGTGAAATGGGGCAGACGTCAGACAGACAACAGATGCTGCATGTAACAGGATAAACAAGCGTCTATGGGTTTTTGTTTTGAAGCAGTGATTATTTTATAGTTTTGCAGCTTTATCTGTCTCATTTGCTTTGTATACAATTTTAAAGTGAAAACAAACCTTTTTTTTCTCTTTTTTTTAAATGTATCGGCTATAAAATCTTGTTTAATTATAATGGATGAAGTCAATCCAAAGTTAAGGCTTATTTACACTCATCAAAACAGTTTTCTGTCATTTAAACAACTCAGACTTGAAGTTTAAAGGTATAGTACGTAGGAATTCCCCCCATCCAGCGGTGCGGTTGCATATCTGAACGTATTCTTGATGTTGCATTCAGGTGAAATGGGGCAGATGTCAGACAGACAACAGACGCTGCATGTAACAGGATAAACAAGCGTCTATGTAAACAAGTGGTCCGACAACATGTTGTCATGGTGATGTGGTATTGTGACAACATGTTGTCATGGTGATGTGGTATTGTTTTAGTAAAATGACATCCGGTTGGTTTGCCGACGGCCGTCTGCCTGACTGCACCTGAATGCAACACCAGTGCCTCCGTCCTTCCTCACACTACACAGTGGTGACAGTTTTAACAGGCCGTTTCCGTGGTTACCTACGGTCACGATGCAACATGGCCGCCTCGGTTCGGTGCATCGCCCACTCATGTATTTGTAACGACTTGTAACAACTCATTCTAAGGAACCAGAAAGCTTTCATTTGTAGCAGCTGTGATTCACCTTCAGTCAAATACGGATTTATGAAAGACAGGTTTGATTTTTGATCAGAAAAAGACAAATAAGTTACAGACTGGGCCTTTAATATTTTGTTTATATAATTAATAATGCAGTTATATTCTGACTACATTTGATTTTACACATTAAACATAATAATCGTTGTGACATCACCAGTTTCATCGTTTCATTGTCTCAGACTCTGAGGCGCCGACATGGCGGCCGATGATCAAACTGTGTGTGTGTGTGTGTGTGTGTGTGTGTGTGTGTGTGTCACATCTCACTGGGGGTTCATTTAATAAGTTACACTAACAAACAGCTTTTCCTCCTCCTCCTTCTCCTTCGTCCTTTGTCCTCCTCGTCTTCACACAGCTCAGTGACCTCCGACCTGAGCGTGTCCAGGCCACGGCCTCATTATCTCACTGTGTGTGTGTTAGTGTATGTGTGTGTTAGTGTGTGTCATCCAGGACTATAACCACTGTAACACACACACACATACAGTTTGTCGGTCAGACGTGCAGCGGCGTCCTGAGCAGCCGTGGTCGTTGCGTGTCGTGGCCCGGTTTACATGGAGGAGGAGCGGGTGAGGGAGGGGGTGTGTGTGTGTGTGTGTGTGTGTGTGTGTGTGTGTGTGTGTGTGTGTGTGTGTGGCAGGGGGGTTGTGTTGCGTGTTGTCAGCTGTGTGTTTGCGTGTGAGTGCACAGATGTGTTCATGCATGCGTGAGAGTGAAGCAGCGTCGTCCTCATGAGCCGTCAGAGGCTTTTCTCTGCTCACGTGTCTCTGCATGTGGAGATGAGTCTGTATCTGCAGCTCCGTGTGTGTGTGTGTGTGTGTGTGTGTGTGTGTGTGTGTGTGTGTGTGTGTGTGTGTGTGTGTGTGTGTGTGTGTGTGTGTGTGTGTGTGTGTGTGTGCTGCAGCAGCTGAATCGCACCCAAACAAACACAAACAGCCCGTTGTTGTCTGCAGCTCGGACACGACATTAGACGACGTCACTTCAGTCGCTTTCTGATCGTTCTGCTGCTCCAACAAACCAATTAATTCATCAATTCACCAGAATAACCCTTTAAAGCCCCAGTGTTGTGTGTCTTATTGGTCTTTTTATGATCAAATATCAAACCTGTCTTTCATAAATCCGTATTTGACTGAAGGTGAATCACAGCTGCTACAAATGAAGCTTTCTGGTTCCTTAGAATGAGTTGTTACAAGTCGTTACAAACACATAAGTGGGCGACGCACCGAACCGAGGCGGCCATGTTGCATCCTGACCGTAGGTAACCACGGAAACGGCCTGTTAAAACCGTCACCACTGTGTAGTGTGAGGAAGGACGGAGGCACCGGTGTTGCATTCAGGTGCAGTCAGGCAGACGGCCGTCGGCAAACCGACCGGATGTTGTTTTACTAAAACAATACCACATCACCATGACAACATGTTGTCACAATACCACATCACCATGACAACATGTTGTCAGACCACTTGTTTATCCTGTTACATGCAGCGTCTGTTGTCTGTCTGACGTCTGCCCCATTTCACGTGAATGCAGCATCAAGAATACGTTCAGATATGCAACCGCACCGCTAGATGGGGGGATTCCTACATATTGAGTGAAAGTAACGGTATTTAGGAATCTTTACGATAAATGAATTGTTTAATACCACGATTAATTGTGAATACAAGTAACCGTGACATCCCTAGTCTGGCGGAGTCGAGACCCAAGTTGACGCTCGGTGTGTTCAGGTGCAGTGGGAAGCTCCCGTTTGTGTCATAAACACAGGAATATCAACTCTGGACTTGCTTGAAGTAAATAAACTTCTGGCTGCATGTTTGAGTCTCCATCTGATGCTGTCTGTGGCTTTGAGGGATGGAAACAGCCTAAGCAGCAGAACTTCAATCCGCTCCCATTCATCGTTGCCGTGGAGACGCAGGGACAGACACAACTACCGCAAAACAAGGAGCAATTAAACTGAACATCTTCAGATTCCTTCTTTTAGACCTAAAATGTTAGGAAAATACAGCCTGAGTTGAATTTGCCCGGAATTGTCCTTTAATCTACCAATTAACCAAGAATCGACCCGTTCTTCCAGCAGATCAGCTGATTAATTTACTGGAAGAAGAAAGTGAATCATCAATAACTACAGACAGAATGAGACGATGAGCTGATCGGTTCATTGATTATCTGTTACTGGTTTAATCACATTTCAACTGTGAAAAAATGATCAAAATGTAAAATCTGCTGTGACCGTGGACTCACTTTAACGTTATAAAATGTGCCGCCGATGTATCAATAACAGCACTGATCAATCCGTTCTAACAGGAAGTGACATCATCATCATCATCACTACGTCCACCATGTTGCTGCTGCTGCTGCTGCGTGGCGAGGGCGGCCATCTTGGTTGGTTGGTGCTTTCAGGGGGCTGAGTAATAAACGAGCCGAGGGCGGAGGGGCTCGTAAAAATACCAGAACACACACACACACACACACACACACACACACACTCAGAGTATAGTTCAGCTGTATCCTGTTGTTTACGTCGTGTTTTCATATTTTCACGCTTCTACTGTGTTTTACTGTTTTTACTCTAAACAACAAAACTGACTCTATAATAAAACTGAATCCTCCAATAAAAACCTCAGAGTCTGTTTCTATTTTCTACAACAAGTTCTTGTGAATGAACAAAACCTCTCAAAGCCCACGATCGCCTGTTTGAGTCCTGTCTAAGCTGCTTCATTCCTGCTACCAGTTCTCAACGGGCCTGATGATTAAAGGGTTAACTCTCAGCCTGAACGTGGTCAAAATAAATGAAGTCCGTGGTCCGAAAGATCAGAGTTATTACATGTTTGAGTGGTGTTGTTCGGTCTGTTGACAACTCTGAGTGACACGAGGAAAGGGGCGGAGCCTATAAACAGTCTGTGGGCGGAGCAACACCTTTATTGATTAGAAGTTGAATGTGAGCTGGTTAAACTAGTAAATGATGCTGCTCTGGATCGACTCGTTCCTTCTGTTCTGACTCATTAAAGGTACATTGTGTAGGAATTCCTCCCATCTAGCGTTGTGGTTGTAGATCACAAGCAACTCAATTGTATTTTTCATGCTGCATTCACCTGAAATTGGGCAGACAGCAGACGGACGACAGCCGCTGCACGTAACGGCATAAACAAGCCTCTATGTAAACAAGTGGTCCGTCAGCACGAGGCAAAACAATACACGTGACAATATGTTGTCATGGCGATGTGGTATTGTTTTACCGTCTTTCTCTGGACTTCTGTGACTAAAATGACGTCTGGTTTGTTAGCGACGGCCGTCTGCCCGACTGCAGGTGAATGCAGCATCAGTGTAACGCTCCATGTAGATATGAATGATATGAACGGCTCATTAGGAGCTGAAAGGAACACTTCAGTTGTTAACGTCATCGGGACGTATTTCAAAGTAAAACGACATTTGGGTTAAACTGATGTGAATGAAGTTAGCCGGCATTAGCTGCAACTGCTAACGTTAGCGGTAACGCTATGTGACGGCGTTGAGTCTTCCCACCCAGAGCGACGACGAAAGCTAAGATGGCGGCGCTGTGAATGTGGCTAATGGACGTCTGTCTCAGTGCAGGCTGCTACTGGAGGGTCAAAGGTTAACCTCCTCTAGTCCTGGTATCATTAGTATCTATTATTATTATCATTGTTAGGTTACAGAGGCTTAAACAGCCCATAATATTAGCAGTATTCATAGTAATAATAATAATGAGACAGAGTTCAGTCTAAGTACAGGTGTGTTCTCCACCTTTATCTTCTTGTTCTTGTTATTCATTGGCTCGTGACCCACTGGTCTGTTCAGTTCATGTTTCAGCTTCAGCTCAGTTACTAGGAAACTGAAACTGTCTGTTTAGAATTATGTAAAAACATCTTAATCATTATATATATAAAATATATAATATATATATATAATATATATACACACACACACACTGAGGTTTAACTTTCTCTGATAACTGATCTAATCTGATGATGTTTGTTCGTCTCTTTACATCTCAACAATCTGAGCTGAGGCGTCTCCATGGTAACACAACCCTGACAGCGCCGACATTGACCGACAGTGTTGAAGACCTGGACAGACTGAAGGGTTAAAACACGAGCTGTGTCTCAATTCAGGGTCTGCATCCTTCGGAGGGTGGATTTGAAGGCCGGTTACGTCACAGCGCTGCGTGAAGGCTGATGAAGGCTGATGAAGGCTGATGAAGGCTGATGAAGGCTGTCTTGTCCCAATTCGTCCAAATTCGAAGGCTTCTCCAGATGCAGCCTGCAGCGTCCTCCTTTCCCCTGCATTCGGAGGATGCATCGCTACTATCCTTCACCGCCTCCCGTATCCCAAGATGCTTTGCTGCACCGTTGTTGTTATTAGCAACCTAGCCGCTAGCTATCGAAGGGTAGCAGCTCTGGCTGTAGCCACGGTAACCAGGCTCTGCGGCCGGCTCGGAGGTGTGGCTGCCCGCTGCTGAGCTCTGCTCTGCTCTGGCTGCTCAGGTGCGGAGGCAAAGCATCTGAGTGTGACAACTTTTAATAATAAAGCTATGAAAACACATTACTTTGCTCTTTATTCTCTACTCACCTAACAGCCTGAAGCCTGAAGCCTGAAGCCCCCCCCCCTGGCTGCTGTTCAGTTGTTTGTTTATTAGTATATTAATGATAACTGCCCTTGTATTGATTCTACTTCTTTAAAAAAAAAAAAAAGTGAGGGGCGGAGGAGCGGTAGAGCCGTTGCAAGCGCCACTTTTAAATGTTTAACGTTCGGCCGTTGTTTACGTTCGGATCAGGAAATGATCTGAAGCCTAGTACTCACTGTCCATTAATATGCATTGTCCCGACTAAATAAACAAATAAAGAAAGAAACACTTGTTATGTTATGTGCCTTTCATTTAGATGGCGTGGAGAGTGGAAATCTTCAAAACACTCCGCTGTTGCGTCTCCATCTAAAGGATGATTGCTACGACCTGAGGAGGGCAGGGAGGGCAGCGCTATGATGGCCGACGTACAGCCCGACGGAAATCAAGAGGAAGAGGGAAAAATTCAGGCGTGTGGACTTGGTGGTGTTGTGTGTTGTGTGTCGCGCTGCCACCTTGGCGCCTGGCGTGCTACAACATTTAATTCCACAGACTTTTGCGTCACCGTATGAACGCAGATTTCCTCCCCAAAAACGCTAAACGTCGAAACGCGGAATAAAAAGTGAGAACGCAACAACAACGTCACTTTTGTGGTTTCTGTTCAGATGGTTTCCATGTAAACGAAGCCTAAACGCATGAAGCAGAAACTCTGGTAACCAGCTCAGTGGAGAAGGAGTCGGAGAGAACTGGTCCCATCCGGACTGGGCCGGTCTCTCACACACACACACACACACACGACCCCGGTGATGTGGTCTTCCTCCTGGTCCGGTTGTTAAAGGGACAACGAGGAGTTTCTATTTGGTTATAAAAAAGTCTGATATTAATGTGGATGAATCTCCGTTACCACTTGTTAATGGTCCATTTTAGATAAATCTATGGTTTTGTCTCTATGGTTATTTTGTTATTATTAGTGGTGGTGGAAATGCTGGTTGAGCCGACCAGCGTTTCTTTACTTTCGGTTTCGTGGCGAGTCATGAGAATAACGCCGCCGAATCTCCGTTTATGGTGGGAACTACGACGGTATGTGATCGTCTTCCAACCTCTGACTTTAATTCTTGATGAATGAAAACATGAGTCTGTCTTGCGCCGGTCAAAGAATTTCACGGTGCGGAGGCTCATAAATGTAGTGTGGAAACACTTCGCTTTAACAAAACTCCTCGTTGTCCCTTTAAGGAGACAACGAGGAGTTTGTATTTGGTTCCAAAAGAGTCTCATATTAATGTGGATGAATCTACGTTACCCACTTGTTAATGGCTCCATTTTCTATGAATATATCGTTTTGTCTTTATCGTTATTGTGATATTATTATTTAGTGGTCGTCTCGACCAGCGTTTCCTTACTTTCGGTTTCGTGGCGAGTCATGAGAATAACGCGGAGGCTCATAAATGTAGTGTGAAAACGGCCGCTTCGCTTTTCCAAAACTCCTGGTTGTCCCTTTAAAGTCCCCTCTGACCTCTGACCTCTGACCCCGTTGAGCCACCTGAGACCAGGATGAGCTCCGTGTGACTGGTAAACACTCAACCAGACGCCCGTAAACTCAAAACCTCAGAGTGTCACCGCCCGGGTCATCGCGCCCCCCTCTCTCCTCCAATCAGACGCCTCCATTCCCCCCAAAGGAGGAGGGAAAGGACCTCCTCACGTCCTGTAAAACTTAATGTCGCTCGACACCCCCCCCCCCCCCCCCCCCCCCTCTCTCCTTTGTCCTAGAGGTCTGGTCTGGTCTGAGGAGCTGGTTTCTGCCTCGTGTCTTTGTGACCGGCCGCTCCTCCTCCTCCTCCTCCTCCTCCTCCTCCTCCTCCTGAACCTGTTCTGTCAAAAGCTTCAAAGTACATACGTGTTATCTAACATGTCACACAGACACACACACAGACACATGAGGAGGCCTCAGTTCACTTCACTCAGACCTGATTCCTCCTGTTAAACCACTTTCACCTCCACTCGTTAAAGCAGAAGTAAGCGGAATATTTGTGTTAATATCCACCTTTTTCCGAATGACAAAAACGTAAAGCCTGTTTTGCCGGTTTTGCTCTTTTCCGGTGGAATTTTATGTTTACGTTTCCATGGTTTCGGTAGTCGCGGTAAATGCATGGATTTTTTTTTTTTTTTTTTTCAATGAAAATCTGTAAAACGCATGGATCATCACAGCAGCTTTTAACAGTCGATATCACACAAACTGACATCCGTGTTAAAAGCCAGCGTTAATAGATCCATGCGTTTACAGCAACTATGACAACGACTGAAAACCATGGAAACGTAAAGGTACAATTCCACCAAACCGGAAGCCGGTTTTGACCATAGATGACGTTCGGAAACTTGTAGATAAGTCTTAAATAGTTGTATCTTCCGACAGAAATCACTTCTATAGAGTGTTTGGTCTGAAACACGGGTCTGTCAGTCACTCTGCTCTGCTCTGAGCCCAGGAGAACCCAAGAAAACTTTCCTTGTATCCTACAACCTTTATCCAATGAGGAGAGAGAACGGCATAAAGGGGCAGTCCTCTCTGTGTGTGCAGCCAAGGGATGCGCGTGAATGTGGTGACGTAGGGACGAGGGCGGGGACTGCTAACTCCATCTGCTGACAGGAAGTTAGACAAAACCACCGGATCACTTACTTCTGCTTTAAAGCTCCAGTCTGTAACTTATTTGTCATTTTCTGATCAAAAATCAAACCTGTCTTTCATAAATCCGTATTTGACTGAAGGTGAATCACAGCTGCTACAAATGAAAGCTTTCTGGTTCCTTAGAATGAGTTGTTACAAGTCGTTACAAATACATAAGTGGGCGACGCACCGAACCGAGGCGGCCATGTTGCATCGTGACCGTAGGTAACCACGGAAACGGCCTGTTAAAACTGTCACCACTGTGTAGTGTGAGGAAGGACGGAGGCACCGGTGTTGCATTCAGGTGCAGTCAGGCAGACGGCCGTCGGCAAACCAACCGGATGTCATTTTACTAAAACAATACCACATCACCATGACAACATGTTGTCAGGCCTGTATTGTTTTGCCTCGTGCTGGCCGACCACTTGTTTACATAGACACTTGTTTATCCTGTGGCCTATCTGACGTCTGCCCAATTTCGCGTGAATGCAACATTCAAGAATACGTTCAGATATGCAACCGCACCGCTAGATGGGGGGAATTCCTACACATTATACCTTTAAAGGACAATTCTGGGCAAATTCAACTCAGGCTGTATGTTCCTAACATTTTAGGTCTAAAAGAAGGAATCTGAAGGTTTCCAGTTTAATGTCTCCTGTTTTGAGGTAGTTGTGTCTGTCCCCGCGTCGCCACGGCAACGATGAATGGGAGCGGATTGAAGTTCTGCTGCTTAGGCTGTTTCCATCCCTCAAAGCCACAGACAGCGTCAGATGGAGACTCAAACATGCAGCCAGAAGTTTATTTACGTCAAGCAAGCCGACATGTTTGTAAAACTAGATCTTAAATGTCTGTCTGACGTCTGCCCGATTTCGCGTGAATGCAACAACATCAAGAATACGTTCAGATATGCAACCACACTAGCCTGACCAGCCAGACTACATCATGAACATGTCTAGTGTGTCAACGAGCGGTAGACCTCGGCTCAATCCAGGGGGCGGGATGAAGGCTGTCTTTCAAACTGCCTCTGCACCAATAGGGTAGCGCTACGACCAATCAGAGCAAAGAGCAGGATGACGTTAGCCTGACAAGCCAATTAAAGTGTATGTCGTCATGGCGTTAAGCCGCCCAACGACTCTCTAAACAGATAGAGCGCTGTGATTGGTCAACACAAACGGTGTTCCAGACTCAAAAAGTTCCTATGGCTCGCAGTGTTGCCAACTTGGCGACTTTGTCGCTAAATCTGGCGACTTTCCAACCCCTCTTGGTGACTGTTTTTGTCAAAAGCGACTAGCGACAAATCTAGCGACTTTTTCCCGTGATATTACAAACGTTTCTGGACCTGAAATCACGTTATCACAGCTGTTTTCAACGAGCAGCGGCGCTGCCGCGGGCACTCGCAGGTATTCAGCCTACACACAGTAGTATCACGGAGCTGCCTCCGCTGCATTCAGAGACGCACTGCTCCACGCCACAGACATAAAGAGACCCCCCCCCCCCGCTGAGATGATGACGTCATTTAGCGACTTTTAGCGACTTTTGCGACAGCCAATAGCGACTTTGCTTACTGAGGAGTTGGCAACACTGATGGCTCGTTTCTAGACCCACCTACGGAGCAAATAGATCTGCTGCTGCTAGGGTGCTGCTAGATTTCTAGGCTAGACGTCTGCCCGATTTACATGAATGCAACAACATCAAGAATACGTTCAGATATGCAACCGCACCGCTAGATGGGGGGAATTCCTACATATTATACCTTTTTAAACCCAATTAAAAGTTCTCCTGCCCCAAATCCAGTTTCCAACCGGCAATATTTTTGCGAGCGCATAGTTGCTACGGCGCCGACCACAACGATTGTGACTGGGGGGGTGGGGGGTGGGGGTCTGGCGAGCGAGACTAGGTAAACAATACCACATCACCATGACAACATATTGTCACGCCTGTATGGTTTTGCCTCGTGCTGGCGGACCACTTACATTTACATAGACGCTTGTTTATCCTGTGGCCTATCTGACGTCTGCCCGATTTCACGTGAATGCAACAACATCAAGAATACGTTCCGATATGCAACCGCACCGCTAGATGGGGGGAATTCCTACATACTAAACCTTTTTAAAACCCAATTAAAAGTTATCCTGCCCCACCCCCACCCCCACCCTCCACCACCAGGCTTTCTCCTCCTCTGTGCCCCCGCACTGAGGCTCCTTTGTGCGGATGTACATGTCGGGGATCCCCGGCCTCCTCCTCCTCCTCCTCTTCCTCCACCTGCGGGCCTCCGTAGCTCCTCCACGGCGGGCCTGCACGGTTACGCAACCCGGGCTGTAGCGTGCTGTCAGCGGCGGAGACAAGAGGGAGGAGTGGCGGGCTGTGTGCGTGTGTGTGTGTTGTGTTGTGTGTTGTGTAACTTGCTGCTGCTGCTGCCTACTATAGCACTACCTACCCACGATGCGTCCTCTCTGCTCCAGGCGGCGGGTGTCGGTGTGCACGGAGCTTCCTACCACTCCTCCTCTTTCTTCGGAGCAGCTGGCAGCGGATGAGCCTCCTACACCTCGGCCCCTGCTCGATTCCCCCCGTTGTGTTGTAGGTATTGTTTGTGTCTGTGTTGTGGGTGTCTGCTGCAGCTGTAGCTTGAGCCGCCGGTTCTCCTGCTCCTTGACGGCGGTCTCCAGCAGCAGCGCGTTGAGGCTGGCCCCCACCGTGCGGCTGAGCTCCTGCACGGCCAGCTGCACGACCTGCTCCAGCACCGTCTCCAGCTGGCCCTGGAAGAACGAAATGTACACGGCGCCGTTCATGTTGCTGCTGCTGCTGGCCCCTCTCTTCTCTCATTCTCCTCTACCCCGACCCCCGAACCCCTCACCCTCCCGCCCCCCGGACTACCCGCTCAACGACTGGGTTTAGGGGGTAAAAACACTCCTTCCTTTCCTTCCTTCCCGCGGAGGATCGGCTGGTTTCTCTCTCCGCGGCGGCTGCTGCTGCTGCTGCTTCTCTCTCTTCCCCTCGTGTTGTTCAGCCCCTTCGCTTCGGAGCAGCTGCCGGAAAGACCCGAGTAGAGGCGCAGCGACATTTTCCCGCCCACATGTGTTGGTGACCACGCTCGCGCCCTTGCAGTTATTATGATGCGTTCGCGGGAACTCGGAAATCGGAGATTTCTCGACCTTTTTTTTTTTTTTTTACTTTATTGTATTCAGATTTACATACACTCTCAAATAGGAATATGTTGCATTCTTTTCCCCAGAAGACATACATTTTCATACAATGAAAATAGAAGGGGAAAAAAACAAATCTACAAGGCTAGGAAAATAGTTATTTTAAAGGGACAATGAGGAGTTTCTATTTGGTTATAAAAAAAAAAGTCTCACATTAATGTGGATGAATCTACGTTACCACTTGTTAATGGGCCCATTTTAGATAAATATATGGTTTTGTCTCTATGGTTATTTTGTTATTATTAGTGGTGATGGAAATGCTGGGCGAGCCGACCGGCGTTTCCTTACTTTCGGTTTCGTGGCGAGTCATGAGAATAACGCCGCCGAATCTCCGTTTATGGTGGGAACTACGACGGTATGTGATCGTCTTCCAACCTCTGACTTTAATTCTTGATGAATGAAAACATGAGTCTGTCTTGCGCCGGTCAAAGAATTTCACGGTGCGGAGGCTCATAAATGTAGTGTGAAAACACTTCGCTTTTCCAAAACCCCTCGTTGTCCCTTTAACTTTATTGTGTTCAAAATGTACATACATTCTCAAACAGGAAACTGTTGCATTCTTTTTTTTTTCAAAGACATTACTTTTCTTACAATAAAAATAGAAAATTTAATCTACAAGGCTTAGGCCTACTACTGAATAAGTAAACAGCTACTTTAAATGTGTGAAAAACAAATAAAATAAAATATATAACACAAGTTGAAGGCATTGTACTTATTGGGACTCTTCACAAATAAACAAATTACATCGTATTGCAATTTCCATCATACCATTAATTTTTTCAATCAAACACCTCCTCAAGTCGGAGAAAGAATTCTCTATACCCATATTAAAATAATTTAATGCCAAAAATACATTTAAACATTCTTTTTACTTGTTTACTTATGCCCTACGTGAAGCACTATGAATGAAAAGTTTGTCCCGGTCTGCCATGTTGTTGTTTCAAACGCTTTGTAGTTGTGTGTGTGTTTTTTTTTTTTTTTAGCAATTGAAAATACTCACAAAGAGGATAAAAATGAAAAATCAGTACAATATAAAGTGCAAAAAAACATTAGGCTACTTTAGGGGATTCATAAAACCAAAACAAAACAAAATAAAAGCATAGCACCAAATGAGATAAGGTGCGAAATATGCATTTTATCAGGCATTCAAATTTAACATAAAACGGAGCAGCGAAATAATAAAATACAAATAGTTTAGAAAAGCAGAAGACGGAGAAGTCCAGGCTTACTTTCTTGGTATACTTGTTTATTATCTTTTTAAGCGATGAAAAAAATAACTTAAATTCATTAATAAAACAGGGGAAGTAAGGCTTAGAGTTCCTCCACTTTGCACAATGGATATGATATTTACCCAACAGTAGCCTATGATAATGTTGATAGTGTCTGAAACAAAACGCTTTGTAGTCGAAGCTTTTTTTTAACTGAGAGTTTCCAAGTTCCCAGGTGTCTCGAACGCAGCATTCGCTCCACATGTGTCTATGATGAGTCACATGACGCTGGTGGCCAATCACACGGCGGCGCCACACGGCCGCCATCTTGGCTCGGTCTCCTCGCTCCCTCAGAGCTTTACAAGCCTCTGGTTCATGTTCTACTAAAACAAACAGAACTTCAGCAGTTTTTTTAAACGATTCGGTTTGTTATGAACGTCACATGCAGTTATGATACTGCAAACTTAAAATCACGAATAATTTTAATCATGTAGGCTACTACCTTTCCATGGAAGTAATATTATAGTAACATTATGCAAATAGTTAAAGTAATATCTACATACGGACATACTTTCACAGAGTTATGGATAGTTGTTTTTAGTGCAGAAGACTGGATCACCGTCTACAGCAGCCAGAGACAGAGGGAGAAGACCGACCCAAGATGGCGGCCAGTGAGTTACGTCTCTGTGTGTGTAGTTGCGGACCCACTTCCTTCCTTGGTTACAGCCATACATACAGCTCAGCCAGTTCACCATTTTGGCTCTCAGAAAACAACATCAGTCATCCTCCTCCTCCTCGACAGACAGACAGACGGACAGAGAGAGAAACAGACAGACAGGCAGAGAGACAGACAGGCAGATAGAGCCGCGGTGTCACTGCGGACCAGCCCGCGGACTGAAGCCGCCGCTCGGCCGCTGCTCCCCGGCTGTAACCCCGCCGAGGAGCCGCTGCTGCTGCTTCACCACACGACAACACGACATCTACATGACACAAAGACAGCCCAGACATGTTAACAATAAACACACACAGACACAGAGAGACACACACAACAGTGGTGTGGAGTGCGTGTGTGTGGTGACTTCATTGTGTAGTAGGCTATTCATGGAGTGAATAAAGAGATGGAGATGGAGGGAGAGGAGAAGCTCAGGCAGCCATGTTGATTTTCTCTTTACTTTACAGTCTCCATGTTGGTGAACAGCAACAAACAACAACACATGGTGATGATGTGAAGTCATTATAGTTGTGTTGTAGTAGTGTTATAGTAGGAAAACACATTTTAAAGGTCTTGGTCTTGTCTCAGTCCAGTCCAGACCACAGCTGCTGTCACTTCCCTTTTTATTATTATTCATTTAACCACAACTGTCTCTGTGTCTCTGTGTCTTTGGTTTGTGTGATGTAATTCAATAAGTTCCAGATAGTTCAAATAGTTGTACTACTAAAGTATCTGCTTGTGTAACCCTGTGAACAATTGTCACCATGACAACAGTGGGAGGAGACTTCAGCAGGTTCTGTGCTGTGTTCTTCTGTTCAATACAAACTTTGTTTACATTAAATATGTTTTAGATTTGACATCCAATCATCTTTTATCTTTGTATCTGTGGAGGAATAATGTAAATATGAAGACACGTGGTTGTTATGACGACTGGGACTGCGCCATTTATTATTGTTTTGATATTTGCACTGATTTATATTGACTAGTAGGCTAATACGTTTTGAATGTGCTTTGAGTTTTGAGGTTTTTTTTGTGGCTTCTGTAGCGAGAGCAGGAAGTGAAGTGTTGTTGTAAATAATGTATTGAACGTGTTAAATAAATGAGAGTGAAGACGGAGTGACACAGTCGTTTTACCGACTTCTGTCTGCTTAGCCACGTCTGCAGCTCGACCAGTAGAAACGCTCCCCTGTCATCTCTCATGAGGGGTTAACAGAACAAGAAATGAAGAACAAAGAAGAGAATGTAAGATAGCCTCTATACAACAGTTTGTGTTACTTCTCAGTGAATCACTTCATGTCCATTTGTTCTGGATTATTTTGTTTTTTACAGCTGTTTTTCAGTGGGACGTCATCAGCTGCTCCACATCACGGCCCCTCCCCCTCCCAAAGAGAAACACCTGAGGAATCATGTTCACACCGTGTAGCCAGGTATAACTGTTTTCACTAACAACACCAAACACACAAAGATCTTCATACATGAACCTGGATAAATCCACTGTTGAGCACTTTCTATCTACGACGTCACAGTAAACCAATCAGTGTGTTTGTGGTGACGTTAAAGGGATAGTAGCATCTTTTTAAAGTGGGGTTGTATGATCTACAAATAGCCCCTAAGTACTTTAATTGCAGTAGAAGACTCTCTGCACTCCTCCCGTTAGCAACGCCAGCCCATAATAGCCCTGCCCAGAGATTTACAACATACATTGTTGTGAACAGACCCAAAGAAACGGCCTATTTTCACGACCTAAAAGAGGTTTTACCTGAAAATAAATACACAGTTCCATTGTTCGCTATAATATAATTTTTTCCAGCCCCTCAAAGTGCAGGAAAAACACAGTTTTTATTTGGACCTAACCAACTGCTGATCGGCGGGCGCTAACCCTGGGCGGAGGGATACGTGAGTTGGTTAGGTCCAAATAAAAACTGTGTTTTTCCTGCACTTTGAAGGGCTGGAAAAAATTATATTATAGTGAATAATGGAACTGTGTATTTTTTTCAGGTAAAACGTCTTTTAGGCCGTGAAAATAGGCCGTTTCTTTGGGTCTGTTCACAACACTGTATGTTGTAAATCTCTGGGCAGGGCTATTATGGGCTGGCGTTGCTAACGGGAGGAGTGCAGAGAGTCTTCTACTGCAAATCAAGTACTTAGGGGCTATTTGGAGATCATACAACCCCACTTTAAAAAAAATGCTACTATCCCTTTAAGTAAACTGAAACTGGAGTTTTATGAAATAGTCGTTTAGAGAGTTTTTGTGTGGATGAAAATAGGAAAACACATTCACACATAAACATGAGGTTGTGGCTCTTTGCTGCAGGTCATCCCTCTCTCTCCTGACTTCCTGTCCTATCACAATAAAAGCATTAAGGCCCATTAATAAAGGTCCTATAAATAAAGCAGAGTGTTGCTGCTCTCAGTCCTCTGACCTGCTGACACACTTCACACAGACTTCATTCATTATTCATCTGGAGTTTCTCATGAAACTGCTTCAGTTGCTCCAACAAACCGGTTCCATCAGAGGTAGTGATGTGTCTGTCTGCACCACAGCTGCAACCACAGCTGGGCTGCCGTCTCCATGGAGATGTTCAACTGTTATAGATCACACAGGAGCGATCGATGCTGACGTTCATCATCTGTCAACTCAGTATTTCAGTTTAGCAACAACAAACACGTTCATCATCAATGTGTTTATGTTCATATTTATTGGTTTTATAGACTTATATAACATTATAATGTATATATATTATTCATGTTCTAATATGTTCCTATAGACCGAATCTCCTTGTTGTTTACATTCTACTTCCGGGTAGAAAACCAGCACGTAATGTGAATGATAGTATCGAACGAGAGTTTAGCTATCATATTTTTCACGCCCTATCACCGTTTAGACAAATCTGAAATGACTGAAGAAACATTACTATTGCTGTGTGTGTGTTTTGTGTTGCTATGTGTTGTATTTATTCAGTTTGGGGGAATCACAGTGTCTAGAAAGCATCAGTGGCTCAGCTGACAGGGACAGCTAACGGTAGCTAAGCTAATGGTAGCTAAGCTAACGGCCGTAGCTAAGCTAACGGTAGCTAAGCTAACGGTAGCTAAGCTAACGGCCGTAGCTAAGCTAACGGTAGCTAAGCTAACAGCAGCTAAGCTAACAGGGGTAGCTAAGCTAACAGCAGGACGTCAGCTGTTAAAACCCTCCCGTTGTGGGACACGACATGAAACTACTCCAGTTAGCTCAGTCATGTTGGAACTCAGATATCCGCTGGAGAAAATATTTTTTCTTGGACCGTTTATTGAGTCACTGAGTTATTAAAGTTAAACAGGTAGCTAACCGTTAGCCCGGCTAATCTATGCTAACCATGACTAATTACAAAAACGTGCACACAGAAATAGTAATGTTTGTCCAATCATTGGTTTTATAAACTTTACAAACATCAGATTAGTCTAAACGGTGAAATAGTGACATGAAAAATGAGATAAATATAGAGAAACTCTCGTCCGTCACTATTGTTCTCATGCTGGTTTTCTACCAGGAAGTAGTTGTAAACAACAAGGAGATTCGTCCTATTGTTTTTATAGCGATGACCTCACCGTCCTGATGACATCACACCAAGAGACCGTCGTCCAATCAGGTCGGTTCAGATCGACACAGTGTAGAAACTCTGCTGTAGTACAAGAACTTCACAGTACAGAAACTCATAGTACAGTTCTTCATCATACACAAACTCAACTGTAGGCTAGTACAACAGCTTCACAGTACAGGAACAGAAGCTGGGCTGTAGTAGAAGTATTCCCAGGGCTGTAGTGCAGTAGAAGTACACAGTGGTTTCCTCAGTCCTGAGGGATCTGTGGTCTGAAGGCCTCAGCAGTCTGAGCTCTGCATTGTAAATGAGCTATTCTGTGTGTTTGTGTGTGTGGCCTGTACATTACACACACACACACACACACACACACACACACACACACACACACACACACACACACACACACACACAGTAACAGTGTGTTATGTAATGTGTGTGAGTTGTTTTTACCGTCTCTCTGGTTGAACGACGTATTTTCCCTAAAGTTCATTATCGTGAGATTTACAGAGTTACAGAGGAACATGTGATTAAAGCTCCGCCCACTTCCTGTGGCACCTCAGATAAACGCAGCTTCTCCTCAGTCAGGACACATGTGGACCTTTTCTGTCCACACAGACACAAATACACAATCCAACAACTCCACAACGCTCTGGTGGACAAGTTGTGAGCTGCACATTCACCACGCTATGAGATAATAACACAACGTTACCACACAGAGTTGTTTTAGAGGGAAATTCATGCAAAACCGCTGATGCACGTTGCCTTCAGGGACAGTTTTTCATCAACAGTCTCTGTATTTCCCTCTAAAACAACTCTGTGTGGTAACGTTGTGTTATTATCTCATAGCGTGGTGAATGTGCAGCTCACAACTTGTCCACCAGAGCGTTGTGGAGTTGTTGGATTGTGTATTTGATGAGTTTGATGATGAAGGGAAACCAAGAAATCCCATAATGAGCCTCCGTAGCATAGCTCTGAGCAGCTCACGGCTCTGCTCCGCCGTTCTAAAAACAGCTTGCACCGACAATTAAAGGTAACGAACCTACTGCTATGACTATAGGGATTATGGTGATGGGCCAATTTGACAAAATGTTGAACTATCCCTTTTAAAGTTTTGCAAACAAATCCTTCAGATGAAGATTGTTTTGGGTGAAGCTCCGTTTCCATGTGGACGCGGAGCTTAGAAACTTTTCTTCTATTCATATAATAGGCTACTAATGAAAAAAACAGTTATGAAAAACAGTCATAGTAAAATATATATTCCAGATCATTTGTACAGTCCATAAAATAAAGAACAAAAGAACAAAAACACTAGTCCATCTCCTAGGAGCTCAAACTCAGTATTTTGTTTCTAAATAATCTCTTTAATTTAGTTAAATTGCTACACGTTTTCATCTCATTGCTGCAGTTGTTCCACAGATGAACTCCTTCATGTTCGTCCTTATGGTGGTTTTTTTTCAATACTGTATATAGATTCCTCTCAAGTTGAAACAACCCTTGGATAGCCTTCTGCTGCTAGGTAGGCTAATTGTTGTTTTATTACTTTATACATGATAGTGTTGTCACGATACCAACATTTTGGTACCGGTATCGGTACCAACATGTTTTTCGATACTTTTCGATACTTTTCGGTACTTTTCCACATAAAAAGAGAACACAAAAAATGTCATTATTGGCTTTATTTTAATAGAAACATTTTGGACCATAAAACAGGAAATCAGTAAACAGTTACTGCTGCTGCAGGATTAACATTCCATCTATATTAATCTGAACTCTTCCTAAATTAAAAAAATGTCTGTTTAAAAATGAACATCAACTTGTTTTCTTTGCATTATTTGAGGTCTGAAAACACTGCATCTTTTTTGTTATTTTGACCAGTTGTAATTTTTGGGAGAAATTGTTATCAGTTGTTTATAGAATGAAACACAAATGTTCATGTTACTCAAACATACACCTATTGTTTCCCATATGTAGACCAAATTGATTCTGTTCCCCCCACCCCCATCAACGCAATATCGTTCCGTTAATTCATCTCTGCGTAGCGCTGCTTCGCCGTGCTCACTCACTCACAGAGAGAGAGAGAGAGAGAGAGAAAGACAGAGAGAGAGAGAGAGAGAGAAAGACAGAGAGAGAGAGAGAGAGAGAAAGACAGAGAGAGCATGCAGCCAGTGGTGATCCGCGGTAAAAACAAAACTTATTAACGAGGCTGTGGCGGCCGTCTCTCTCTCTCGCGCGCGGCGCACACACACAGACACACACACAAACACAGGCACATGGACAGGTGGCGCTGTAACGGTAATGATAAAAAGCACCTTGCTTCGTTTGTGACTCGCTCACTCGCTCCTCGCGGCTCAAATTACAATGAGGCGACTTCACGCGGCGACGTCACCGCTGCTGGCGGCGCAGAATGAAAGTACCGGTCCCATCTAAGCGCAGTATGGTACCGTTTTAAATGCCTCAGTACCCCGGTACCAATCTAGTACCGGTATACCGTGCAACCCTAATACATGATTTGAATAGTTTTGAGGTCGACCGGATCGTGGAATTTTAACGTTTTTAATTTGATGATGAGTGGATTTGTAGGACTCAGGTTAGTTGATCTCGACTACAACACGATGTCGTCCTGCATGGGACAAACAGAGTCCAGTCTCAGGTGCTGCAGTGCAGACAGGTGTGTGTTGTGTGTGTGTGTGTTGTGAATGAATGAATGAATGAATGAATTTATATGAATTTATATTTATTTACGTGTCGTGCACCAATTAAGGCGCCCATGCAGCCTATCAGGGCTTACAAGACACATTATCATCATATTTAGACACCAAACAAAATCATCAGAGCACAGACAAAACCAAACAAAAACAAAAACCACATGGAATTCACATAAATAATTCACTTTTTCTTTTTGACCAGGCACTTTTTTTAATGAAAGTAGCTCTAGTAAAGACTTCTCTTCTGAAGAACCATTCCAACTTTACCTCATCATCATCAGCCCAAAACAACTCAGGTTTCACATTTTGCATTTTCTGAAACAAAAACTTCCTGTTCTGGCTTCGTCATATAACGGACAATGAAACACAAAATGCAGTTCATCCTCAATTACATTTAAATTACATAATGTGCATAGTCTTTCATCCTCAGGTAGTTAAAGCTGAGTTAAACCTTCCTACTTCTACTGCCAGAGGGAGAATCAGCCCTCAACTGGGCACATAAACATCTCTTGGATCTATCCAATGCAAAGTCACATCAGGTTCTGAACAATATACATTTTTCAATTGGCAACAGGTTCTGAGCTTTGGTTTAAACCAGATATTTGTTGTGTGTGTGTTGTGCGGTGCAGACAGGTGTGTGTGGTGTTGTGTGTGTGTGTTGTGCGGTGCAGACAGGTGTGATAGCAGCTGTAGTTGTGGTGAAGTGAAGTCCTGACTCACAGGTTGAGTTCTGCATTACATCACTGACGAATCACAGCAGCAGCAGCAGCAGCAGCAGAGGAGAGGAGAGGGGGGGGCGGGGCTTCAGCTCAGCTCAGCTCTGTGTCTGCAGAGTCTCAGACACACACACACACACACACACACCACCCCACCCTCCCCCTCGGCTGTGATTGAGCGCGTGCCGCAGCGCAGCGCCACTCCCCCTAAAAACTGCTGCGCTGCTGCTCCGGTCGCTACGGTAGCAGGCTACAGCTACAGCTACAGCTACAGCCCTGCTGCTAAGGCTACAGCTACAGCCCTGCTAGGTCTTTGTTGTGAGAAGCTGAAGCTAGCATCCTATCCCTAGTTCTCATTTTTAATCATTGTGTTGTAATATATTGTTATATTTTAGGGTGCCCATTGTCATCTGGCCGGGGACTACAGCAGGATATCAGCCCTGCTGGCTAAAGCTAAAGCTAAAGCTGCTATTTTTTACTGTGTTTAATGCAGTTGATTCATTGGGACTGTCCACGTACAATAAAACAATAAAGTAAAGTAAGTAAAAGTAAAGGAGGCCGAGCCGAGCCGAGTAGAGTTAAACCGAGTCAAACCGAGTAGAACCGAGTTAAACCCAGTTAAACCCGAGCCACACGCCTCCTCCACCTCCCTGTAGCCGCCTGTGTAGCTGCTGCAGCCGCTCTCTGTCTCTGTGTGTGTGTGTGTGTGTGTGTGTGTGTGTGTGTGTGTGTGTGTGTGTGTGTGTGTGTGTGTGTGTGTGTGTGTGTGTGTGTGTGTGTGTGTGTGTGTGTGTGTGTGTGTGAGCCTCCTGTTTCCGTCTGTGGCGTGCCGTGCCGTGAACGCAGCACGGTTACGTCACACCGGAGTGTTGGTGTTGGTGTGCGTGTGTGCGCGTGCAGAGTCAGACTGACTGACTGAGAGACGCGCGAGGAAGTGGTTTCACATCGTGGTTTCCTTCTTGTTTCTTCTGCTGCACGAAACAGACGAGAGAGACACAAGATTTCACCATCACTCAGACATACACACACACACACACACACACACACAGGCACGCGCACACACACATGCTCATTCCGGTGTATTCACATTCATGATGTCTAATTGAGCCATTTAAATAAAGTTTGAATGAATCATCGCTGCAGCAGAAACACGTTCAGCATCAAAGTGACAGGGAAAGTTGAAAAAGGCTTTAAGGATTAAATAGAGGGGATTTGTTCTTCATGTTATGTAACACTGTACACACACACACACACACACACACACACACATATAGGGCCTACACATGTATGGAAGCTCCAGTCTGACAAGAAAAACAACTGGTGAAATGACGACGTGGATAAAATGAAATGTAAAGGTGATGACGTCATCTAACAGAAGTATTAAGGTTTTATATGGTTATAACATCTTAGATCATTTACATTAAATCTAAACTTTAACTCTTTTTTCAGAAATGTAATCTTGAGTCAATGTTTAATAAATCAAAACTTCGCACATTTTTTACTTTGCACTAAAATCAACACTACCAATTGTCTTGTATATAGTTTTGTACATTACATTACATTCTATTTTATTTGCTATTGCTATTTTGCTATTTTATTATGTATAGTTTGTTTTTTATATTCTTATTCTTTATATTCTTATACTATATGTTGTTATCGTCACTGTGTGTCTGTGTAATGCTGCTGCTGCACTATCTATCTATCTATCTATCTATCTATCTATCTATCTATCTATCTATCTATCTATCTATCTATCTATCTATCTATCTATCTATCTTATCTTATTGTTTTGTAGGGGAAGCTTCCTGAAGCTCCTCTTCCCAGTTCGTCAAATTTTGACGAACTGGGAAGAGGACAGAACCAGGAAGAGGAGCTTCCACTACAAACAAGCTTGAAATATAGACTTATTTAATTTTTTTCGGAACAATTTCTCATGTCGGGGCTTCAATACAAGACGGACATTACATACGAGCAGCATGGAGGTATTTGGATGTTTTTTGGTGTGTCTTTTTGTTACGGAGACAGTTGGTATCCATTTGCAACCGTTATATGGACATGCACTGCTACGCCGAGACCCCCTGTAACTCAGAGAAGCCACGGAGGACTCTGAAACTTCTCCCAGCCCTTAGTCCACATGAGGGGGAGGAGATAATGAGTGAGACATTTCAATTTTGGGTGAACTATCCCTTTAAGACCAGGAAAAACACGACTGAGAACGAAGCTGGAGTGGGAGGAGCTTCACCTTGTGTCACTGACAGTTAATGAGTCACAGAGGAGTTCATCCAGTCCTACCAGACATTATATACATACTATATATTTAGAGAGAGAGGTGTTGCATTCAGGAGCTGTAGGAGATCTGAGCACTCAGAGGTGGCGGTGACGTCGTCCACTCATCTACCTGTTGCAGCCACACACCTGATGAGGAGGTTGTTGTTATTGATCCTTGAGTGTGTTGATGTCCAAGTCATTGATATTTTGATTCTATTCTTCGATATGTAAATATTCATATTGACTGATACTTCGGTTCGTCACGACCCAGATTGTATCGACCCCCCCAGACTCAAACTGATGGGTCTCTGACAACAGCAGCAGCTTCTCTTTGCCTCAGTTTCTCTCTCTCAGCACAAATCTGTTCTTATCGACCTTCCTGCATTAAAGAAGGTCGAATGGAAACTCCAGGGCTTTGATGGGCTTCCCTTCAGCAAACTAAACAGCACAGACTGGGAGCGCAGCAGCAACTACAGCTACAGCAGCAGCAGCAGCAACTACAGCAGCAGCAACAACAGCAGCAGCAGCAGCAGCAACTACAGCAGCAGCAGCAGCAGCAGCAGCAGCAGCTACAGCAGCAGCAGCAGCAGCAGCAGCAGCAGCAACAGCAGCTACAGCAGCAGCAGCAACAGCAGCTACAGCAGCAGCAGCAGCAGCAGCAGCAGCAGCAACAGCAGCTACAGCAGCTACAGCAGCAGCAGCAGCTACAGCAGCAGCAGCAGCTACAGCAGCAGCAGCTACAGCAGCAGCAGCAGCAGCAGCAACAGCAGCTACAGCAGCTACAGCAGCAGCAGCAGCTACAGCAGCAGCAGCAGCAGCAGCAGCAGCTACAGCAGCAGCAGCTACAGCAGCAACAGCAGCTACAGCAGCAGCAGCAGCTACAGCAGCAGCAGCAGCAGCAGCAGCAGCAGCTACAGCAGCAGCAGCAGCAGCAGCAGCTACAGCAGCAGCTACAGCAGCAGCAGCTACAGCAGCAGCAGCTACAGCAGCAGCAGCAGCTACAGCAGCAGCAGCAGCTACAGCAGCAGCTACAGCAGCAGCAGCAGCAGCAGCAGCAGCAGCTACAGCAGCAGCTACAGCAGCAGCAGCTACAGCAGCAGCAGCAGCTACAGCAGCAGCAGCAGCAGCAGCAGCTACAGCAGCAGCAGCTACAGCAGCAGCAGCAGCTACAGCAGCAGCAGCAGCTACAGCAGCAGCAGCAGCAGCAGCAACAGCAGCTACAGCAGCAGCAGCAGCTACAGCAGCAGCAGCTACAGCAGCAGCAGCAGCAACAGCAGCTACAGCAGCTACAGCAGCAGCAGCAGCAGCAGCAGCTACAGCAGCAGCAGCAGCTACAGCAGCAGCAGCTACAGCAGCAGCAGCAGCAGCAGCAGCAGCTACAGCAGCAGCAGCAGCAGCAGCAACAGCAGCTACAGCAGCTACAGCAGCAGCAGCAGCTACAGCAGCAGCAGCTACAGCAGCAGCTACAGCAGCAGCAGCTACAGCAGCAGCAGCAGCAACAGCAGCAGCAGCAACAGCAGCTACAGCAGCAGCTACAGCAGCAGCAGCAGCTACAGCAGCAGCTACAGCAGCAGCAGCTACAGCAGCAGCAGCAGCAGCAGCAGCAGCAGCAACAGCAGCTACAGCAGCAGCAGCAGCTACAGCAGCAGCTACAGCAGCAGCAGCAGCTACAGCAGCAGCTACAGCAGCAGCAGCAGCAGCAGCAGAAGTCACAGTAACAGCTACAGCAGCAGCAACAGCAGCAGCAGCAGCAGAAGTCACAGTAACAGCTACAGCAGCAGCTACAGCAGCAGCAGCAGCAGCAGCAGAAGTCACAGTAACAGCTACAGCAGCAGCAACAGCAGCAGCAGCAGCAGAAGTCACAGTAACAGCTACAGCAGCAGCAGCAGCAGCAACAGCAGCAGCAGCAGCTACAGCAGCAGCAGCAGCAGCAGCAGCAGCTACAGCAGCAGCAGCAGCAGCAGCAGCAGAAGTCACAGTAACAGCTACAGCAGTAACAGTAATATTCAGTAACATTCAGTAGCAGCTGTTTGACTGCTAATGCCCTTTCACACCAGGGACGTGACAAATAAACAACACGAAAACCATTCACACCGGCGCCGACACCAATATACGACAGATGCGACAATATAAACCAAAGTTTCTCTTTGCGTCAGGTGGTTCTTGTGAATTTTCCGCACGAAAAATATGTCCCCGTGTGAAAGGGCCTTTAGGCCTAACAGCAGTAACAGCTGTTTGACTGTTACATTCAGTAACAGTAACAGTTAAACTCAGCAACATTCAGTAACAGCAACAGTTACATTCAGTTACATTCAGTAACAGTAACTGTTAAACTCAGCAACATGAAGTAACAGCAACAGTAACAGTTACATTCAGCAACATTCAGTAACAGTTACATTCAGTAACAGTTACATTCAGCAACATTCAGTAACAGTTACATTCAGTAACAGTTTTATTCAGCAACATTCAGTAACAGTTACATTCAGTTACATTCAGTAACAGTTACATTCAACAACATTCAGTAACAGTTACATTCAGTAACAGTTTTATTCAGCAACATTCAGCAACATTCAGTAACAGTTTTATTCAGCAACATTCAGTAACGGTAACATTCAGTTACATTCAGCAACAGTTACATTCAGTAACAGTAACATTCAGCAACATTCAGTTACATTCAGCAACAGTAACATTCAGTTACAGTTACATTCAAAAATCAGTAACAGTAACTTTCAGTAACAGTAACATTGTGTTAAGCGGTACTAAAATACATTTTTTAAGAGACTAACTGAGTAACATGTGCCCTGCTTTTAAGCACGTACATTCAGTAATAGCAGCAGCGGTAAAGTGTAGATGAGCAGCAGCAGCAGCATTAACAGCAGCAGCAGCATTAACAGCAGCAGCAGCATTAACAGCAGCAGCAGCAGCAGCAGCAGCATTAACAGCAGCAGCAGCATTAACAGCAGCAGCAGCAGCATTAACAGCAGCAGCAGCAGCAGCAGCAGCAGCAGCAGCAGCAGCAGCTCTCAGGTGAGCCGTGTGTGTGAGTGTTGGTGTGAGGAACTAAAAACAGCTTCATGTGGGAAACTCCAGTTGGAGAAGTTGCTGTTGGTGTTGTCAGGATGCCCAGTTTCTCCTCCTCAAGACCGACTCCTCCAGCTCCTACTTTTAGAAACGGCTTCACTCTGCAGGCTACGGTGGCCCAGAGGGAAAACTCACACATGGCAGAAGAGTCACAAAACAACTTCATCATTTCTAACAAAAACTCCCAACGCAATAGGAAGTGTTTCCAGAGGACACAGTAAAGTGAGGGACCAGGCTAAAAGCTAATGCTAAGCTAATATGATCAATGTGATAATACCATGTGAATCATGTGATATTGACGTTCTAATACAGTGGTTCAAAGTAGGGTCCAGGGACCCCCAGGGGTCCTTGAGAGGGTTCAAGGGGGTCCCCAACTTTTTCTCAAAATTTTGGTAAAATTTTGAGAAATTTCATTTTGGTTTAAAAAAAAAAAAAAAGGTTCACTTTTTGGTAAAAGGAAAAAAAAAAACTTTTTGGTAAAAATAAATAAATAAATAAAAGTTCACTTTTTGGTAAAAAAAAAATAAAAAATAAAAAAGTTCACTTTTTTGGTAAAAAAAAAAAAAAAAAAAAGTTCACTTTTTGGTGAAATTATTTTTTTTTTAATCACTTTTTGGTTAAAAAAAAAAAAAAAGGTCACTATTTGGTGAAAATAAATAGATAAAAAAGTTCACCTTTTTGGTAAAAAAAAAAAAAAAAAATCACTTTTTTCCAAAAAATTCTCCACATTTTTTCTAAAATTCTTGCCATTGGCAGTAATTTGAACGTACATTGACTAAAAACAACATTATTCAGTCTTAGAACAAATATTTGTGTATTTCTGATGTCTGTTTCCAAATGTCGTCCAATGGGTCGGTGGTCTAGTTAGTGTCCGTTGATGTTAAAAAGGTTGAGAACCACTGGTCTAATAAACTAAACAGAGTGGGACTGATTGATCCAGTTTGATTGGTTGATTGGTTGATTGATTGATTGGTCTTGAGGTGTCAGCTGGTGCGAGGTGTGTGCACACAGGAAGCAGAATGTGACGGTGCGTTCAGGTGCAGCGCTGCAGGGCGGTTATTCCCTGCGCGGCGTCTGCAGGGCGGTTATTCCCTGCGCGGCGTCTGCAGGGCGGTTATTCCCTGCGCGGCGTCTGCAGGGCGGTTATTCCCTGCGCGGCGTCTGCAGGGCGGTTATTCCCTGCGCGGCGTCTGCAGGCAGCAGCTCTGAACCTGACTCACCTGCTGCAGCTCAACGTCTGACACTCGTCTTGTCTGACAGAAGAGCAGATGAAACATCTGTCACAGCTGGAACGACTCAGAGCAGAAACTGTTTTCCTTCTCAGGGAAACAGGAAGTCTGTTCTGGATTATTAATGAAGAGACGAGTTCAGATCACAACCGCCGATAATCAATAATCAATAATCAATGACCTCATCACAGCCAGGTGTTCTGATGGAAGCAGTTGGATCAGATAATATCCAGGTGGTTGATACTTTACTGATCATCTGAACAGGAGGAGGAGGAGGGAGGAGGAAGAAGAGAAGGAGGAGGAAGAGGAGGAGGAGGAGGAAGAGAAGGAGGATGAGAAGAAGGAAGAAGAGAAGGAGAAGAAGGAAGAAGAGGAGGAGGAGGAAGAAGGAGAAGGAAGGAGAAGGAAGAGGAGGAGAAGAAAGAAGGAGGAAGAGGAGGAGGAGGAGGAAGGAGAAGGAAGAGGAGAAAGAAGGAGAAGGAAGAGGAGGAGAAGAAAGAAGGAGGAGGAGGAAGGAGAAGAAGGAGGAGGAGGAGGAGGAAGGAGAAGGAAGAGGAGAAGAAGGAAGAAGAGGAGGAGGAGAAGAAGGAGGAGGAGGAAGGAGAAGGAAGAGGAGAAGAAAGAGGAGAAAGAAGGAGAGAATGAGGAAGAAGGAGAAGGAAGAGGAGGAGAAGAAAGAAGGAGGAAGAGGAGGAGGAAAAGGAGAAGGAAGAGGAGAAGAAAGAGGAGAAAGAAGGAGAGAATGAGGAAGAAGGAGAAGGAAGAGGAGGAGAAGAAAGAAGGAGGAAGAGGAGAAGAAGGAGGAGAAAGAAGGAGAAGCAAGAGGAGGAGGAGAAAGAAGGAGGAGGAGGAGGAAGAAGATGAGGAGGAAGAGGAGGAGGAGAAAGAAGGAGGAAGAGGAGAAGAAGGAAGAAGAGGAAGGAGGAGGAGGAGATAAGGAAGAGGAAGGAGGAAGAGAAGAAAGAGGAAGAGGAGAGCCCTCAGGACACGTCGTCATGGAAACGCTTCATTCATCTGTACTGACATAGAAGAAAAAACAACAACAACATCTGTAACAGACCAAAGTGTAACGTAAACATCAGGGGGGCGGAGCCACAGCCTCTTCTCTGTGACATCACAGTGACATCACCGTGACATCACCGTGACATCACAGCTCCTCTCTGATTCTCTGTCTGATCGGTTTCTCTTTCCTTTAGTGACTGTTGTCAAACTTTGGACAGTCTGCACACACACACACACACACACTCACACACACTAACACACAGACACACACACACACACAGAGACACACACACACACACACACTAACACACAGACAGACACACAGACACACACAGAGAGACACACACACACTCAGTCTCTCTGTGTAGCTAGATGGCAGTGATGCTCCTGTTCGTCTCTACGGCGACGTTATGAGATTAGATGACGCCTCAGTGATAAGACACACACACACACACACACACACACACACACACACACACACACACACACACACACACACACACACACACACACACACACACACACACACGCGCGCTGCCCTTCAGCCTGAGTCAAGGTGAACGTCTCCATCAGCTCAGTGTGACCTGCAGGGGGCGAGAGAGACAACACAGAGAGAGAGAGAGAGCTGTGACCTTCTGGTTACACACACCACATGATGACATCATCAGGCCCCGTGTGTGTGTGTCTGTGTGTGTGTGTGTGTGTGTTTGTGTGTGTGTGTGTGTGTGTGTTCATTCTGTCACCGATATTATTTGTTTTAAAGTTTTTTTCCCAACTCTTTCTAAACTTTCTACAACTAAACTGTTTCCTGTTGTGTGTGGTCAGCAGTGTGTGTGTGTGTGTGTGTGTGTGTGTTCATTCTATAAATGATTTTATTTGTTCTCTCTTTCTATGTAGGAGTAGTTCACGTTGACTCTATAAATATGTTAATTTCTACATTTTCCTCAAACTTTTTATTAACATGTTTTACTTTTACCCTTCAGATATGTTGTAGTTATTTTTAGTTATTTTGCCCTTTAACAGATTGTAACTACTTCTATATTATTCTACTTTTACACTTCAGATATTGTTTCATCTATATTAGTAATGGTTCAAAAAATGTTTTCAAACTGTTTTAAATAAATCTGAGTGCACTTTAACCTTTCAATTCATTCATACTATTCTTCACTAATTCCAGTAATTAGCACCCATTTCATACATCCTCCATCTTTCATCTTCTACTTTTACCATTCAGATATTGTTTCATCTACATTAGTAATGGTTCAAAAATGTTTTCAAACTGTCAGTTTTAAGTAAATCTGAGTAGACTTCAGACTTTCAATTTCTTCATGCTGATCTTCAACAATTCAAGTAATTTCAAACCATTTCATACTCTTCATATATTGTTTCATCTCTTCAAGATTTCTTCAGCAGTTTCTTAACTTAATTCAGCATAGTTTCAACAATTTATTCAGCTCATTCAGCTTCCAGCTTTCAGCATTCACCCGTATTTCCCTCTAGTTTTTATTGAAGTTTCTTTCTCCAACTCTGTCTATGTAGTAGTAGAGTTCACGTTGACTCAACTCTCAGCTTCAACACACATACAGAAAGTAAAAGTTAGTAATGAAATAAAGTTCAGTTTATCAAACTTTAGGTCCGTCAGAGACTTCCTGTCAACAGAAGCAGCCTGTAAACTTTCTCTCTGTGGTCATTTCACACATCACTTCACCTACTGTCTGATAAGTTGGTCTGATGCTCATTCCACTGCTCTAAAACCTTTGGAATCGCTTTACAAACAAGAACTTAAAACACCAGACAAGAAATCCTTTAGACATCACCATCGCCACATCCTGAAAAAGTATAAACTTTGGAGCTGGGACAAATAAAAAGCATCTGTCAGGTAGATACAAGACCATGCAGGGCTCAGCTCCTCCTCCACTATCCAGTTTTATTAAGTTTAAATCCTCTGCTACTAGAACTACGCGAGGTGCGACAAAAAAAGATTGCATAATCCCGTTTAAGGTGCGTTCACACCGGACCTTTTATTTTTGTTGCTGCCGACGAGTTTACATATTTAAAGCAGAAGTAAGTGATCCGATGGTTTTGTCTAACGTCTTGTCAGCCGATGGAGTTAGCAGCCCCCGCCCTCGTCATGGATCTATTGGTCCTCGTCCCTACGTCACCACATTCAGGCGCATCCCTTGGCTGCACACACAGAGAGGACTGCCCCTTTATGCCGTTCTCTCTCCTCATTGGATAAAGGTTGTAGGATACAAGGAAAGTTTTCTCCTGGGCTCAGAGAAGAGGCGACAACAAGAGCGCATTCTGGAGCGACGAGGAGACTATTAAGTTTTAATATGTTTTCATGTGAGAAAGTAACTGTTTAGATCCCCAATGTGCGGCCGGTTTATCCAAACGACGGCTGTTTACAAGTTTGCTACGACGTTTTTGGGAGGAGTGAAGCTCCGTGTGTGTGAGCTGTGACCGGGACATCACAGAGACAGCAGCCGGTCTGCTGACGTGCTCGGCCGGCCAGACTACAGATAAATGCTGGTCTCATTGATGAAATCTAATAATTGTGGCAGTTGCCTTAGTTTGTTTGAATGAAAAGTGAAGCTTCATGTGTGTATTGGAGGAGCAGCGCTGCCTGGAGGCTCTGTCGCCTAACGTGTGTACAGAAATCACCACTTTTACATCAATAAAAGCATGTTTTACAATGAACCGATCAGTCTGCATTGAATTTACCTTTCTTTTATTAAGTTATATAACATGGCAGCATTTTTAATTTGTAAATTTTCGGACCTATATTTCCTAGTAGTTGCGCTTCCTGTTGTAAACAATGAACAGGAATGAAACACACATACGCACGTAAGACGCAGTAATCAGAAACCGGGATACTGTATCTATCATGTATACAGGGATACTGAATAACCGGGTTTCTCTAAGTTCATGTACTGTAAACACCATACCCCGAATTTGATCAAAATACGGGGTACTTAAAAAACCTGATTAAAACCGGGGTACTGAAGTGCATGTAAACGCAGTCATTCAAAGCTTCACATCAATGGAACTCAATCCAATCAGAGAATCTCCATCATCACTCATTCCAAGCAAACGTTAAACATTGTAGACACCCAAAGATGTGAGCACTGATGTTATTGTTGTCCAAATGTGTATTTATTATGTATGTATTTACAGTTAGTATGTGTTTGTGTTCTACCCAATGTGGTACAATATTTTATTCCATTGTTGTTCTTTTTTAAAGGTTGCCTTGTACAAACTGGCAGAGGGACAGTGGATGAAAACTAGCTTTTTAAGCTAATTCAAGTGCATTTACATGTGTGTTCTTTTATACAATGTTTATTAATGTGCATTGTCCCTTTCAAATAAACTAAACTGAAACTGAAACTAAACTTTCTACAACTAAACTGTTTCCTGTTGTGTGTGGTCAGCAGTGTGTGTGTGTGTGTGTGTGTGTGTGTGTGTGTGTGTGTGTGTGCTGACAGGATGCTGAGGAATCACTGCAGCTACAGCAGCTGAGGAGGTTTAACTACAGTTGGAGCTGCTGTGTTTATGTCACTTTACTGGACTTTATACAACAAGCAATCTGATTGGTCCACAGGACGTTTAGAACATGGTCTAATCAGCGCGACAGCTCGACTGAAACTATTCCTCCTCCAGGATGAGGAAGGTGAACGTCCTGTTTGAGTCCAGAGGGAAACTGTTCAAAGTCAGAGAGACTCGTTGTGACCGAACGTCCTGCAGCCGAATGTGTCGTTAGATAAAACACAAGTGATTACCTCAGCGTTTTTTGCGACTTTTGGGTTTTTAAAGGGATAGTTCACTCAAAATTCAAATTTCTTGAGAATGCAATATTATGTAATATTTCAACTAGGGCTGGGCGATATGTACCAAAAGTAATATTGCAATACTTTTTAACTGAATGGCAATATAGGATATACAGTATATCATGTTTCTGTGAAGTAACTAAGAGATTCCCCCCAATTAGCTGCGTTATATTCAAAATTAACAGCTTCTTGTCAGTAACACAGCTCAATCCCAATAGCCCAGTCAACTCCCAGTCTTATAACATTAACTGGTCATGTGTTTTATTCCACATCATGCTACTCCCCCTGGGATCCTACACCCAATGATTTTATCACTTAAATAATAAAATCGTCTATAATCATGTTGATAAATTTATGTTGAATAACTTCATATTATGCTTCATGTAACTCTTCTATAATCATGTAAAAACATTTACTTTAAATTACTTCATGTTATTCTTCTATAATCATGTTAATATAATCACGTTGAATAACTTCATGTAACTCTTCATATAATTCTTCTATAATCATGTTAAAGGGATAGTTTACCCAAAATTCAAATTTCACTCATTCAAATTTCACTCATTCCTCCTCATCTCCTCCCCCTCATGTGGACTAAGGGCTGGGAGAAGTTTCAGAGTCCTCCGTGGCTTCTCTGAGTTACAGGGGGTCTCGGCGTAGCAGTGCATGTCCATATGACGGTTGAGAACGGAGCTCACTTTTCTTCATCCAAAAAGACACACCAAAAAACATCCAGATACCTCCATGCTGCTCGTATGTAATGTCCCTCTTGTATTGAAGCCCCGACATGAGAAATTGTTCTGAAAAAAATGTAAATAAGTCTATATTAGTAGTATTAATAGTGTATGTGTAGTGTATTAATAGTGCTTGTTTGTAGCAGAAGAAGCTCCCAGCACTGCTCTTCCTGGTTCGTCCAAATTGCGTGAGATTTCTAGATAATTTGTGCAGCGTTGATTCAGTTTGGTAGAGTCAGAGACCGCGATAATAAAACATGAACGTTGTTACTAAGGGTCAGGTTATTATTGGCTGTAGAGGTAAACTAGGTTTTCTCTCCACATGTGGATCAGGATGGGTCAGAAACCCTCGGACGGCCAGATGTTGGTCGGTCTGTGACTCTGCATCTGAGCATCTGGATCTTCAGCCTGGTTCCTTGTTTTAGACGTTTTGTCTCTGAAGAACTTCCCAATGTGCTGGATTTATTTAGACATGAAGCACAGACAATAACTAATAATAAACTAATAATAACTTTTGTGCTTGTAATAAGAAAGAAAAACTTGCTCCACTATCAGATTTTTCTACTTATTTCAAGTGAAAATCTGCTTGAAAGAAGTAAAAAGTGTCTAAAAACAAGCTACTTTTTAATGTGATGAGTCTTATTTTTAGTATAAATAGATTAGTTTTGACTAGAAATGACATTTTAACTAGAAATAAGACAAATATTCTTGGTAAGATTTTGAGTTTTTGCAGTGTATGTGTTGTGGGTGTGGTGGTGGTGGTGGTGTCTGTGCACATTAAAACACTGGATCAGTTCAGTTATTTATTAATAACTGAATGATGATGAATGCAATAAAGTGGTGAACAAATGGTGGTGGATGATTTCATGTACAGGTACAATAGAAGAGAACATAAATATCCATATCAGGTAAATGAGAACGATCAATAAGGACATTGAACTTAATCCACTTAGAACTACTGCATCCACAATGAAACGCTCTGAGGTGAGGAAACGTGTCTGGTTGCTTTGTCTGCTGTGGAGGGAAAGGAGCGAGGGCTGGAGTCAGGTGAGCTTTTTTAACCGATCCAATCCATTTCTTTTAGTACAGTCACAGCTGAAGTGCTACACAAATCCTAAAAACAACATTTAAAACATAAAATTGATTGTTTTTATAAAAATACATAAGAAACGACCGCATTCGATCCATGTGTAACCCCTAACCCCCAACTGTGCAAGTCCGCTCCCTTTTCCTCTGTTGTGGTTACGCTCCTCTCCTCCATGTGCATTTGTTTACAACAGAGCCGGTGAAAAATCAATAAATGGAGCAGTGGATAACGTTACATAACATATACGATGTTACGACTGTGTGTTTGTGTAGTCTTAACCATCAGAAACAAGAGATTACAGGTTACAGAGCGCGTTACATTTGTGTTGTGGTGCCGCAGAGACGAGAGCTGGGACACCGGGGCGGCGGCCGAGTAACTACACTGATGTTGAAGGCTGGTTTTCAGCCGTGAGACTCCAGGTGAAGACAGAGAGCCTCTGTTCTCACTCGTAACAAGTCACAAGTCATGTAGTTATACGCCAACTTTTTTTTTTTTATGTTTGAGCTAAGCTAATTAGCGACTTTAGGTAGGAGGCAGGCTAACACTACCCATACACTTCCAGTGTTTGAGCTAAGCTAATTAGCGACTTTAGGTGGAGGCAGGCTAACACTACCCATACACTTCCAGTGTTTGAGCTAAGCTAATTAGCGACTTTAGGTAGGAGGCATGCTAACACTACCCATACACTTCCAGTGTTTGAGCTAAGCTAATTAGCGACTTTAGGTAGGAGGCATGCTAACACTACCCACTTCCAGCGTTTGAGCTAAGCTAATTAGAGACTTTAGGTGGAGGCAGGCTAACACTACCTATACACTTCCAGTGTTTGAGCTAAGCTAATTAGCGACTTTAGGTGGAGGCAGGCTAACAAAGTGTAGGCTATAGGTAGTGTTGGCGTATCCCTTTAACGATCACAATTACTGCTAAATCCTGCTTAGTTCCTCTTTAAAGGTGTCTGAAAACGTTTTTCCACCTGTATATTATGACGGCACCACTGTCGTGCCCAGATGACGTTAAAGCTGAATTACTTTACTCTCGTCCACACAGAAACAGATTTATTTTCTTCTTCGTTCTTTAATGGAAGATTTTTTTTTACATTGTTTCTAGGAACGACTCTAAACGCTGTCGTACACACACCAGGCCTGTGTGTGGCGCCGTAACGCTGGGGCGGTGTTTGTAGGTTTCTTCTCTCTGTTTCAGGGCCCAAGACGCCGTTTCCATGGGGACAAAACGACAATGACATCATCACATTGTGTTGTGTAAAAAAAAAATTTGCACTCGTAACATTTTTCTGCAGAATTGTGACAATCGGTTGTTTCCACGGCAACTCTCCTGCTGAGTCTGCACACACACACACACACACACACACACACACACACACACACACACACACACACACACACACACACACACACACACACACACGCTGATTCTCTGACATAATAAAACATGAACTCACTGATTCAGAATCAGTTCTAAAACTCAAGAGTTTCTATTAAAATATCAAAACTTTATTGTTGAAACGTTTCTTCTTTTTAAACTTTAAAAACTTTTCTCGACACTTTTTCTTTAAGAGTAAATTTAAGTTGGTTAAAATTCATGTTTGACTTTATTCTCTGAAGCAGCTCAGCCAGGTAACCAATCAATCAATCAATCAATCAATCAATCAATCAATCAATCAATCAATCAATCAATCAATCAATCAATCAATCAATCAATCAATCAACCAACCAACCAATCAATCAAATCCAGAAACAAGACAACGGTCCAGTTAGATGTTCGGAGGCAACAGGAAGCTGCTGCTGCTTCACTGGGTCGACACGTCACTGAGTTTATTCATAAGTTGGAATAATAATAATAATAATAATAACAAATGACCAGATTAAATCAAAACACGTAGTTATAATAAAAGCTGAACTGGGATCAGTTTGGTTTATTGATCCCCTGCGTCGCCTTCAGGCTCCTCAGCCCTGAGTCTGGACTCTCAGGCTCATCAACCTTCATATTCACATTTCTCTGTGTGAGTCTGTGGATCAAACATAAAAATATATAATACATGTTATAATGTAATAAATATATGTAATATATATAATAACTGTCTCCATGGTGACGGCCGGCAGCTTCTCCTCCTGTTTGTTCTGGACCTGAAGGACACGACAACAGAACCTGAACCTGGTGAATTATTGATGAGACTCCAGATCTCCTTTCCTCCAAGAAAAACCTCTTCACTTCTCAGAGGGGGGGGGGGGGGGGGGGGGGGGGGGGGGCTCATCTCCTCCAGTAAATATTATATATAAGGATGTATGTAGTATATTTCTATTTTTGTAATTATATATTTATATAGATATTTATGAAGTGTATATATGGTATATATTTATATGGGTGTATTATGTAGTTATAAGGATAGGCTATATGTGTAGTTACAAACTGAAGAAAAAGGAGTGGGAAATTTAAAAAGGTTTTGTACTTCTTCCCACTCCTTTTTCGAACAATGTGCGATGTTTTGTTATGTCTTGGCTCTATTCTTTTTCTTTCTTTCTTTTGTATGTACAAATAGTTACATACTTTTTTAATACATGTTCGAAATAAAATTCATTAATTCATTAAAAACTCCATTTTAACATCTCAGAGTGACAACACACACACGACCTGACAGGAAGTCAGACGCGTATTTTCACAATAAAACCAGGGTTTCATTTGGAAATGTGTGTGTTTGGATCCTGAACGTCTCATAGTCTTGTCCAATCACAGGACTTCCTGTCAGTGACATCACAGCTCAGAGCCAATCAGAGCAGCAGGATCACCTGAGCTGTTCCATGATGAGTCAAACTTTATTGATCAGTAATTAATCAATGGGACTAAAGATGGAAATTAGCTGTTGGCTTTAATCTTACATATTTACATGTATATGTCCATTAAAGGGATAGTTCACCCAAAATTGAAATTTCACTCATTATCTCCTCCCCCTCATGTGGACTAAGGGCTGGGAGAAGTTTCAGAGTTACAGGGGGTCTCGGCGTAGCAGTGCATGTCCATATGACGGTTGCAAATGGATACCAACTGTCTTCGTAACAAAAAGACACACCAAGAAACATCCAAATACCTCCATGCTGCTCGTATGTAATGTCCGTCTTGTATTGAAGCCCCGAAATGTGAAATTGTCCCGAAAAAAATTAAATAAGTCTATATTTCAAGCTTGTTTTGTAGCGGAAGCTTCTCAATACAATCTTCAATACAAGACGGACATTACATACGAGCAGCATGGAGGTATTTGGATGTTTTTTGGTGTGTCTTTTTGTTACGAAGACAGTTGGTATCCATTTGCAACCGTCATATGGACATGCACTGCTACGCCGAGACCCCCTGTAACTCAGAGAAGCCACGGAGGACTCTGAAACTTCTCCCAGCCCTTAGTCCACATGAGGGGGAGTCGCTAGATAATGAGTAATGAAATTTGAATTTTGGGTGAACTATCCCTTTAACATGTAGCTATTGTTCCTTTTTTTAAATAAATAAACTAAAAACTTAATAAATTAATGATTAATTAATGATCGACACATTAACTAATTAATTAATTAATGAGAGCATAAAACATGAATCCACTGTTTTATTAATATTTACTGTCACGTATGTAGCTACTCATAACCATATGCCCCCCCCCTCCCCCTCCTCTTCCATATAAGGACAGACAGAGTGAACAGCTTGCCCCCCCCCTCCCCCCTCCTCTTCTTCCTGATCCTCATTCACCTGAATCCAAACACACCTCCCTGCTGCAGAAGGAAGAAGGGAGGAGGGAAATCTGACGCATGCGCACTGCCGCTCCATCCCCTCCGCATCTCCTCCCTCCCTCCCTCTCTCTTTTTCTGCAGCATCAGTACCACACTCCCCCCCCTCCCCTCCTCTCTCCCCCCTCCCTCTTTCCCCCCTCCCTCCCTCCCTCTCCCTCTCTCTCTCTCTCTCTCTCGGTCGGTGTCTTCCTGCCGCTGCTGCTGCTCTGCGCTGCGCGGCCACACTGCGACCGACCGCACCGCGGAGGAGGAAGAAGAAGAGGAGGAGGAAGAAGCCGCGGACCGAAGTGGGGACAGTCAGATCCGGAGCGGCGGACAGAACCGAAAAAAAGAAAAGAAAAGAGGAAAAAAAAAACACAACAACCAAAAAGCCTCCACTAGCTAAACCCGACGAGGAGGGGTTAGTCAGTCAGTCAAAGAGAAGCGGCAGCAGCAGCAGCAGAAGGCGGTGACGCGTCACTCCTCATCCACAAGAAGCAGCAGAAGCAGCAGAAGAAGGAGAAGAGAGAGAGAGATCTAGTCGGGGGGAATCTCGGAGCAGGAAAACGACGAACGAGGCGGTGTTGGAAGCCTCCCCCCCCCTCCTCACCCCCTCCCGGACCAGGGCCGATTCTCTCCGTCGTGTAGCAGCAGCGGCAGCGGCGGCGGCGACACCATGAAGGACCGTACGGCGGAACTGCGAAGCGTAAGATGGAGAATCATTTTCCTCCTTTTCCTCCATCCATCCATCCATGTTGGCCTCCATCACCTCCTCCACCTCCTCCTCCCTCCTTCCCCTCCTCCTCCTCCTACTCCTTTCCTCACCCTCTCCTCTTCCTCCTCTTCCCCCCCATCCTCCTCCTCCTCCTCCTGCGCTGCGACGCTTCTCTCCTCCATGCTGTGAATACTGAGCGAAGTGAAGCGGCTCTAGCTGCTCTGTAGCTGCTCTGCTGGAGTTTGTTGTTGGGTTTTGTGGTTCTGGAGGTCACGGTTACCGCCCGGACGCTCCGTGTGTGTGTGTGTAGGCTATGTGTGTGTGTGTGTGTGTGTGGTGAACGGTGTGTGTGTGTGAGCGCGTGAGGCGGCTGAGACGCAGAGGCCTCTCCTCTCCTCCGCTGCTCATGATGATGGAGAGAGAGAGAGAGAGAGACGGTGGTGGAAAAAAAAAACTGAAACCGCTCCATCCCATCCATGCTAATGTGGCGGGGGGGGGGGGGGGGGGCGCGCGAGCCCATGGATGCATGCACGCGTGCCTGGATGACCTGATGGGGAGGGGAGGGAGGGGGAGAGGGATATGGGGGGGTTTGGGCTCTGAAATGAGCCGCGAACCAAAATGCAGTGATTTTTTTTTCTCTTCTCTCTCCGAGGCCGCAGCGCTGCTTTTCCTTTTCCGCGTGTGTCCTGCCGCTGCCGCTGCCGCTCCTTCCGCTCCTCCTGTCGCTACGGGTGAAGGTGGAGGGGGGAGGGGGAGGGGGGGAGTAAAGGGGGGAGGGGAGGGGAGGGGGGGCCTCACCCATTTTATGACTGTGGCTGCACCGGGGAACACGGAGGTTTGAGCAGCAGAGCGAACAGCTGATGGAGGCGGTTTGGGCGGATTGAGGAGGAGAGGAGAAAGGGGGGATGATGAAGGAGGAGGGGGGTGATAGAGGGGGGGTGATAGAGGGGGGGAGTAAAGGAGGGGGGGGTCACATCAGTTGCTGAAACTCTGCAGCAGCTCCTTCTCCTCCTCCTCGCGCCACCGCCACCGCCCGGGTTCAACCGGGTTCGCCTCAGACTGAGACGAAGTGACTGAATCTCTATCTATCTATCTATCTATCTATCTATCTATCTATCTATCTATCTATCTATCTATCTATCTATCTATCTATCTATCTATCTATCTATCTATCTATCTATCTATCTATCCATCCATCTATCCATCCATCCATCCATCCATCCATCCATCCATCCATCCCCAGCCTCAAAGCTTTTCGGATAAAATCACATCTTAAATCCATAAATTGATGATCCGTGTGTCTTTGGATTAAGAAACATAGAAAACTATAAAAGTCTTTGGTAACACTTTACAATAAGGCCCCTTATCTATCTATCTATCTATCTATCTATCTATCTATCTATCTATCTATCTATCTATCTATCTATCTATCTATCTATCTATCTATCTATCTATCTATCTATCTATCTATCTATGTGGTCAAGATATTTCTGATGGGGGCAGAACTGATCAATATTAACTGATCAATAAATCAGCTGTTGAAGTGTGTGTGTGTGTGTGTGTGTGTGTGTGTCGCACTGCTGTCCATTCAAACCTCCGTCCTGATCCATCACTCCTTCTTCACCTCCCTCTCTTCATCCCTTCATCCGTCTGTTAACAATCCTCCATCTTTACTCCTTCACACTTCACAGCTTCTCTTCCTCTCCCCTCATCCCTCTGTTTCTCCATCCATCCATCCATCCATCCATCCATCCATCCATTCTTCTCTCTTCTACCATCTGCCTGCTCACTTTTATTCTCTTCTCTTTCTCGTTTTAACATCCATCCATCCATCCATCCATCCATCCATCCATCCATCCATCCATCCATTCATCCATTGATCCAAACTTCTTGAACGTCTTTGCTCCATCTTCTTGCCTTGACTTCATCCTTCATCCTCTCCCTCCTCCTTTCATCCATCCATCCGTCATCCATTCATCTACAGACACCAGGTGTAAAGGCAGCGTCTTGATCTATGAGGTAAAAGCTTAAGATCAGATCAGCTGATGAATGTGAACAGCTGATAGACACGAACAGCTGAACAGCTGATAGATATGAATGGAAATTAGCATTGTTGCTATAATCCGGCACATTTACATGTTTTTATATGTACATTGATGTGCACTGTCCCACCCAAATAAACAAATAAAGTAAGTAAGTAAAGAAAAGCTGAACAGCTGATAGACATGAACAGCTGAACAGCTGATAGACACGAACAGCTGAACAGCTGATAGACGTGAACAGCTGATTGTCCAGTCGTTGCCGTTAAGCCACAGAAGCTTGATCACAGTTGAAGCTCAGACCCCGCCAAAGTAAATGTCCTAATACGGCAGATAAATTACAAAATAAAAGCCCAGTATTTACAGCCAGCGCCCGATAATCAATGACACTATTGATCGGGAGCCATCGATGCTCTTGGCTGCGTGGTAACAGGTGAACAACATCCCTCCACTCATCCCGCTTTTCATTTTCATTTTCACCTCCTCTCCTCTCCTTCATCCCTCCATTATTTCACTCTCCACTCTTCTTCCCGCCCTCATTCCTTCATCCATCCATCCATCCATCTCATTTCCCCTCCTCCATCCCTCCATCCAGACCTGTCTTCTCCTCTGTCCATCCTCAGCTGGAGTTTGTGTTCGGTCGCTCCTCCTCTGTGGCGGCCATGTTGGATGAGTGGCTCATGTAATGAACAGCTGCTGCATCATCCAGCAGGAGCAGCGTTGGGTTTTTATGTAATTTACCACATCACAGTGACGCTGACACCTCCTCCTCTTCCTCCTCTTCCTCCTCCTCTTCATCCTCCTCTTCCTCCTCCTCTTTCTCCTCCTCTTCATCCTCCTCTTCCTCTCTCCTCCTCTTTCTCCTCTTCCTCTTCCCCCTCCTCTTCCTCCTCCTCCTCCTCTTTCTCTTTCTCTTCCTCCTCCTCCTCTTTCTCTTTCTTTTCTTCCTCCTCCTTTTCCTCCTACACCTCTTTCTCTTTGTCCTCCTCTTCCTCCTCTTCCTCTTCCTCCTCTTCTTCCTCCTCCTTCTCTTCCCCCTCCTCCTCCTTTTCTCCCCTCATCCTCCTCCTTTTCATCTTCCTCCTCCTACTTCCCCGCTTCTTCTGCCTCCTCCTCCTCCTCCTCAACATGAGTCTGACTTAACAAAATCCTGTACCATCAGAGCTCAGGCTGAAATGAAACTGTGTCATGTCCCTTTAATAATCACATGAGACTTCATATATACATTTATAGACATATTATATAGACACGTGACCTATAGATAAATAATCCAGATGTGTCAGAGCTCATGATGATAAACGAGGAGTTTTTACTGTTCCGAAAATAAACTCATTTGTAGACAAACAGGTCGGTGTCAGCCAATCAGAAGAGAGCAGGAGGCTCTGAGCCTCTCTTCTGATTGGCTGACTGTTTTCTAAAGTGATCCAATAAAATATAGAGCAGATTTCAGAATAAAACACTCAGAGAAACCAAATCCTGCAAGTTGTTGTTGGATGGTGTTGTCCAGGTGGTGGTGAGGGGGCGGGGCTTAGTTGTGACATCACAAAGTGACAGGAAGTCCTGACGGCTGGTTTTAAGGCTCAGTTTCTGAATCCAGGCTGTGTGCATTTCTCTGTGGACTGAGGCTTTTATACTTTCACAGTATTAATATAGAACCTAGAGCTGCTTTATAATCACACTACACATGGACATCTACCTTTATACTGTATGGAGCTTTAACACAAACATCTACCTTTATACTGTATGGAGCTTTAACACAAACATCTATCTTTATACTGTATGGAGCTTTAATACAAACATCTACCTTTATACTGTATGGAGCTTTAACACAAACATCTACCTTTATACTGTATGGAGCTTTAACACAAACATCTACCTTTATACTGTATGGAGCTTTAACACAAACATCTACCTTTATACTGTATGGAGCTTTAACACAAACATCTACCTTTATACTGTATGGAGCTTTAACACAAACATCTACCTTTATACTGTATGGAGCTTTAACACAAACATCTACCTTTATACTGTATGGAGCTTTAACACAAACATCTACCTTTATACTGTATGGAGCTTTAACACAAACATCTACCTTTATACTGTATGGAGCTTTAACACAAACATCTACCTTTATACTGTATGGAGCTTTAACACAAACATCTACCTTTATACTGTATGGAGCTTTAACACAAACATCTACCTTTATACTGTATGGAGCTTTAACACAAACATCTACCTTTATACTGTATGGAGCTTTAACACAAACATCTACCTTTATACTGTATGGAGCTTTAACACAAACATCTACCTTTATACTGTATGGAGCTTTAACACAAACATCTACCTTTATTCTGTATGGAGCTTTAAGCTGTAGATGTAGATGTTATTACTGATAATGAATGAATGGTGTGTGAGTGATTGACAGGTTGTCAGGGCTGTGGCTCCTCCCACAGTCCAGTCCTGGTCCAGGTCCTGTAGTCCAGGTCCTGCAGCTGGTCCTGGACCAGAAAACGCTGCATCATTGTTCTGGCTGCAGCTCGAAGCCTCACGGTGTCTCTGCTGCTGCTGCTGCTGCTGCTGCTGCTGCTGCTGCTGCTGCTCTGCCCTACAACGCAACAAGGGGGTAACTCATTTTTTGTCAAAAATGAGATTTTGACATATTTGGGACTTTAAAGGTTCTGCTACATCATGTGGATAAATATCTTGACTCAACGTTATCTTATTTGGTATATAAGCTATTTGCGGGTGGTTTTCACACTAACTCCCAAAAACTGCAGTGAAACAACAAGAGAACACAGTAACATGAGTTACCCTTTTCTGTCTGTGTATAGAACGCACAACACATCCTACTGTACAACAGGCTACTACCAATTTATGAACCAATTGGAGTTAGTTTCCTCTTTCTTGTGTTGTATGGCCAGCTTATATTTTGCCTCAATGCACAGACAGACAGAGGTAACTCTGAAATAAGGGTAAAATGTTAAGTTTGAGTTAAATATTTTTACACAGCTATAGACTACTACTCGCAAAAGCAAAAACAAGGATTTGACCAATTTTCAGAATCCTAAGTTCAATACAGTTGACTGGACAACAAAAATAGATATATATCCAAGGTTGGTCAGTGCCACTTATGGTACCATTAGCACTGTGGGGAAGAAAATGGCATCTATAATGCCACACACAGTAAAAAAGCCTATAACATAGTCAGTTAACAAAGAGCATAGCAACAACATGATCATGTCATTTTAAAATGCATTTTAAGATTAAATAATTTCTTCAACCTCTTATGTATTTACTGTTAATGTTTAGTTTAGTTTTGTAGTTTAGTAGTAGTGTCAATTCATTATTAAAATTTAAATGATTTCTGCTAAAATTACTGTGTTGTTCTCTCTTGGCCCATTTTACCTGAACCTTCATCGTACCTCGAGAGGGAACATCCCGATACTTTAACTCTAATAATTCCACAATTATACTTTTCCCATTTTTTTTCACACAGAAACATTTAAGAGACCTACGTATGTCGATTTTTAAAAATATCAATGGATTTCATGCATAGCTTTTTTGATGGTCTTATTAATCGTTTACCAAAAAGTGGCCCATTTTACCTGACTTCACCACTTTAAACTCATTTTTCTCAGAACTGCACTGTGAGGAGTTTTACCCCTTTCCTCCGTTGTAGGGCAGAGCTGCTGCTGCTGCTGCTGCTGCTGCTGCTGCTGCTGCTGCTGCTGCTGCTGCTGCTGCTGCTGCAGCTCTTCAGCGTCTGAATCTGGTCTGGGATCAGCTCAGTGTGCCTCATGGTGGACGATCAGTCTCAGAACCGATCCGTCGTCTGAGTCCAGATCTCAGTGGGAGAGAAATCCTCCATCATCTGTAACAGCAGAGATCTGGGCTGTGGTTCAGATCCAGCTGCAGCACATCTGGGTCTTTAACACAGGTTTATAGTGACACCTGTCGCTGTGTGTGTGTGTGTGTGTGTGTGTGTGCAGCAGTCACACAGTTATTTGTCTTTTATTCAGCGATTTAATCATTAACAGAGACAGAGAGACACCTCACTGTGTCCCATTTCAATCCTGCTGCTCATAACAGAAGGAGGTAACACACACACAGTTGTAATAATGAAAAAATTAAATAGGCTAATTTCTTCTCTGGCCAATCAGATCGCTCGATTCTGACTGCAGGTAACTCACCTGTTCTGTTCTGTCGTGTTGCGTTCACTTACAGCGAGAAAAACGCACACAAACATGAAAATCCAACACGTGATCGTTCATGTGTTTTATTTCTTTAAAGGGATAGTTCAACATTTTGTCAAACTGGCCCCATTGCTATAATCCCTATAGTCATAGCAGTAGGTTCGTTACCTTTAATTGTCGATGCAAGCTATTTTTAGAACGGCGGAGCAGAGCCGTGAGCTGCTCAGAGCTAAAGAGGGAAATGCAGAGACTGCTTGATGAAAAACTGTCCCTGAAGGCAAGGTGCATCAGTGGTTTTGCATGAATTTCCCTCTAAAACAACTCTGTGTGGTAACGTTGTGTTATTATCTCATAGCGTGGTGAATGTGCAGCTCACAACTTGTCCACCAGAGCGTTGTGGAGTTGTTGGATTGTGTATTTGATGAGTTTGATGAGGGAAACCAAGAAATCCCATAATGAGCCTCCGTAGCGTAGCTCTGAGCAGCTCATGGCTCTGCTCCGCCGTTCTAAAAATAGCTTGCACCGACAATTAAAGGTAACGAACCTACTGCTATGACTATAGGGATTATAGCAATGGCAATTGGCCAATTTGCCAAAAATGTTGAACTATCCCTTTAAACATCTACTGTGTCAGAGGTCACTGAGCTCTGAGTGGTCCGGAGTGACATCACAGCGTTCAACAGAGATCGGACCAATCAATGAGAAGAACAGAACAGAACAGAATAGAACAGAGTGTGTATTCTGCTTTGTTGCCCTGGAGGCAGCAGGTGTGTGTGTTTAGGGTTAGTGTTTGTTTGACTTTATTTACCCAGAACACACACACACACACACACACACACACACACACACACACACACACACACACACACACACACACACACAGATGGTCGGCTGCGGTCTCTTGTTTCCCTCTGTAGTGACTTGTTGAAGGGCATCGAGCCGACACTTCCTGTCGTCTCTTTCAAAGTAAAGTTCAACCACCGTGGAGTTTGACTCTGACTCCTCCCACTACTAGGGCTGTGTACCCGAACCCGAGTACGTATTCAGAAGTACACAAATAATACTTTGATCCCGAATAGTTTTGCTGTCTGAAGTTTCTCCTCATTATTCGGGAGCTTTTAGGTAGGTGGCGCTAACGCACCGTAACGTTACTGCGCCGCCATAGAAGCACAACACCAGTAGAGCGCCAAACATCAGCTGCAGTGCTGAGTCGCCCTGTTTCATTTGTGTCTAGTTCACATTAGGGTTGCTAAGAAACAGCAACTCCCAGCATGCATTGCATCACAATAGACAGGAAGTACTCACCGATACTTCCAGGGTCACCGTTCAACAACTTAGCATTTTTCTCATAGACAATAATGGGAAAAGAAGCTAGCGGCTATAAAACGTGTCACAACCCCCGTGAAACGACTGGTTTCTCTACCAGAATCTGATCCATTCAGTCTGGTTATGTTTGGAAAGTCTAGAAGAGCCGCACCATTCAATTATTTTATTCCCGTTCTAGTTAGCCCAGAGCTAAAGCGGAAGTTAGCCGGCTAGCTCGACGTAGCGCTAGCTCGGCTGAAGTCAGTGCGCCCACTTCCACTTCCAGTTTCTTCCCGAATACAGATCCAAAGTTTTTTTTAAAGGAACATTGTGTAGGAATTCCTCCCATCTAGCGTTGCGTTGTAGCTATATTACAAGCAACTCAATCGTATTTTTCATGCTGCATTCACGTGAAATTGGGCAGACGGCAGACGGACGACAGCCACCGCTGCACGTAACGGCATAAACAAGCCGCACGATTCAATTATTTTATTCCCGTTCTAGTTAGCCCACAGCTAAAAGCAGGAAGTTAGCCGGCTAGCTCGGCGTAGCACTGGCTCGGCTCAAGTCAGTGCGCCCACTTCCCGTTTCTTCCCGAATACAAATCCGAAGTTTTTTTTAAAGGTACATTGTGTAGGAATTCCTCACATCTAGTGGTGTGGTTGTAGCCCCCTCAGGTGTGGATGCTGCGTCACTTACAGTCTGAGCTGATCCGAGCTAACGGCAGCTAGCTGGTTTATCAGTGTGTGTGTGTCTCAGTGTGTGTGTGTGTGTGTGTGTGTGTGTGTGTGTGTGTGTGGCCTCCTTCAGCCAAGTCAAGGACGAATCCTCCGCCGCTGCAGCTGCACACGAGGTCACATCACATCCACTCACTGTGAATCAGCTGCTTCATCTTCATCATCGCCACTGTTCAAGGTGAAGAGAGCTGGAGATGATGAAGATGATGATGATGATGATGAAGATGGCTCTGCCCACATGTCGTCCTCACTTGTTAAACCCTAAATATTTTTCCTTAAACATTATTTACTATTTATTGATCCCAAACATGGGAAGTTTGGACGTTACCCTGGTGACTGTTGTTCCTGAAGTCTGCAAGAAAAAACAACCAAACATTACATAAAAAAATGAACAGTTAACAAGAAAGTGAAAGTAAAAAATAACATAGGAAGCCAGTATAAATATGCACAGTCATAATTCATAATTCTGTTTATAGCTGTATAATAATAATAATAATAATAGATATTGGTATCTGACAATATATCATAACACATACAATCATACATGTACAACATAGATTGTAATAGTTCTAGTTATAGAAGAATCTAGTCATACAGAAGAATACAGTCATAGGCTACATATTCATATTGTTTTCTTTCTAAGGCCGTCCTGTGTGACTTGCCTCCTTAGTAAAGTCAACACCAGAAGCTGTCGTCTCAGACTCGATAGATTGATAATGTACGTTATTCCTCGTACACGGACTGTCTTTGGTGAAAGTGTCTTTAAAACATTCACACCTTCGTCCTGGTATAAATTACAGAGTCATCTTAAATTGGATTATTCCTGATTAAATAAAGGTTAGATAAAGTAAAAGATACATGTCAAACCATCACAGACTGTTATTATTCTCATCGTACTATTATCGTTCCACCATAATTATAGTTATAGTTAAATATAAACATAACGTCCTATATAGATACATAGGAACATCAGTGACGAAGACGTTTTCCATCCGTAGATTAACTAATGAAATGAGAGGTGTCTTCGGTCCTCAGGAGCTCACACACACACACACTCCGCCTACGTAGTATTGAACCTGCAGTATCTGCTGACTGAAGACCATCCCCTGTGTGTGTGTGTGTGTGTGTGTGTGTGTGTGTGTGTGTGTGTGTGTGTGTGTGTGTGTGTGTGTGTGTGTGTGTGTGTGTGTGTGGGCAGATTGGTCAGTAGGAGGCTCGTCATGTGATTCATGGCAGCATCTCCATTTAATGGCCCTGAAATCGGCCCTGGCCTCTTTTGTGTGTGTTTTATCTGTGTGTGTGTGTGTGTGTGTTTCATGTGTGTGTGTGTGTGTGTGCTCATCTATAATAGATGCGCCCCTCCCCCCTCCACAGCAGCGAGCAGCCTCGTAGCAGAAGCAGCAAACCTCCTCTCAACCTCTGAGCTGATTCATTTCACTCATTCAACATCTGAACATTAATTCATTCATTCCCTCGTTCGGCCAATCAGAGCGCAGCGATGTCATCAGTCTCCGGCAGGAAACGGTTCAGCGTGTGTGTAAGACGGACAGGCCTTCATCATCATCATCGTCATTGTCGTCATCGTCTCTGTTTCCTCGCGGCCGTGGGCTGATGGGAAACGTGGGCGAGGCAGCGATGATGCTGATGATGATGTCACAGGAAGTGTTTCTGTCAGGACCAGGAAGTGTCAGTTCAGGGTCGAACAACGAGGCGTTTTGTGGTGCGTTCAGGGGCAACCCGTAACTGGTACGAGTTCACGTGTCGGAAGTTACGGGTTTTTCCCAGGTACAACAGGAGTTACGGGAGGTTTCCTGGAACGCTACGAAGCCGTGCATCGTGACTTGAAGTCGGGACTTAACGGGTTAAAATCATAGCCTGTAAACAGAATGGACGTAGCACCGTGACGTCACCCATTGGTTTGGGGGAGTCTGTTTTGTGCCGCTGCTACGGGGGTTTGAGTCTACTTTCCATATTTGGAGAGGTGCGGCGGTTAGCCGGCTGAGAACCCGCCCACTGAACTTGAAGCAACCAATTAACGGCCGGTAACTGTCTGTGAACCTGTCACTCAACGTAACCACCCCCCCATTTATGAAGCCTAAACAACACTAAAACGGTTGTGGTACAAAAAAATTCACCCCCCACAGTGTTCACAGAGGTGTAAACTATCGGTTGAGACCAAAAAAATAAAATGTACCAGGCTGTAAATATGTTTCTTTAAGCTGTAAAGTCGGCTATTTTAACATGGGGGTCTATATACTGACTAGATGCCGTGTTCTGCTTCTCAGCGTGCGTCAATAGTAGTAGACTAGTGCAGTAAGTAGACACGGCTTCCCCCTGACCAAGATGGCCGCCGCGATGACGCATTCCACTCAATAGAGTTGCCTGGGAACGCAGCATCTAGTCAGTATATGTATCTATGATGGGGATCAATGGAGAGTTGCTCCCTTCTGGTCTCAGCCCCCAGAGGCCGGACGGGGATTTTCATTTAGTCTCTACCTCTGTCCTCCTGGTCTGGAGACTACACTACCCATGAGCGCCGGCTGCTGTTGCCATGGAGAAGTGCCGTCGGGGTCGGGTCTGTCGGTCACAGGTGTGAGTCAGTCAGAGCAGCGATGGGGAACATGGAACACGTCGCCACGGTTACTGAACTCATCCCAGACTGATCCGGAGTGAGTGAGTCAGTTGGTGAAGCTCCGGGTGAAATGCATCCTGGGAGTTTATATGTGATGATGACGTAGGCAGTACTTTAAAAATGTAATCTGTAATTTACTCTAAATAATCTAGGCCACCAGATTACTTTTAGTTACTTTTGGATTACTTCAACACCAGACATGTTTGTTAAGAAATTAAGGATGTCACGCATCAGTAGGCTACACGTAGATTAGATCACTGCAGACAGGAAGTGAAACGCACCGAGCATCCGGAAAATTTCAAAATAAAACACAACGGATAAACTACCGATTGTAAAATCAAGAGGTGGAAAACAGCGACATTTGTATGATAGAAAACATCTGTTCTACAGGAACACAAACAGAAAGTAAAAGTAAAGTTGAACAGTGAATCAACCTGAGATGAAGTCTGCTAACCGCTATGCTAACTGCTAGCTTCTCTAGTAGCAACTTTAGCAATGACCACCAGCAAACCGCGTTCCAAAAGCCACTCATAGCCACAAATAATGCTCAGAACAGCACCAAACGTAATCAGCAGTACAAACAGGGTCCCATCCCATAATACGAGGCATCAAATTTCTATTGAAAAGAGACCAAAACAACTCACCCACTCTGCTCCAGTTATACGCTATGCAGCAACTTTCCGTGTCCAGCATCGTTAGAGTCCAGGCACTGACAACACACGTCCGAGTCCGACTGGCAGCACAAACATCTGGTTTCAGCACAAACATCTGGTTTCAGCACAAACATCTGGTTTCAGCGGCCACCGACAGGCAGTGACCACCACACTGACCACTTGATCGTCTTCGGTAAACCCGGTCTCAATCGAAATGAAACCAGTCGTTGTTGTTGTCAAACTGCATAAACTCAGCCGTGTTGTCCCTTCTGTGACGTCCTTCAACGGGCCGGTCCGACCAGAACAACCTGACAGGACCAAGCTGGTTCAGACTGAAGTTAGATAGAAATGACTCGGCTCATTTGTCGTCACGGAGCAGAAAGAACAGAACCAGAACCAGACGGCATTCAGTTTAACTGTTTACATGATGTCATTTTACTTTCTTTCAGTTTAAGAAAAGGTTTATTCCGCCTCTCTGAAACCAAGTGAAATTCCATTAGGTTTGAGCTGTTTATTCTGACGGAGCATTTTCATTCGGTTTGGACTCTAAACTGATTCTAATCTAGCCTAGAAATCTATCTGCCCCCTAGCAGCAGCAGCAAATCTCTTTGCTCTGTAGGTGGGTCTAGAAACGAGCCATAGGAACTTTTTGAGTCTGGAACACCGTTTGTGTTGACCAATCACAGCGCTCGATCTGTTTAGAGAGTCGTTGGGCGGCTTAACGCCATGACGACATACATTTTAATTGGCTTGTCAGGCTAACGTCATCCTGCTCTTTGCTCTGATTGGTCGTAGCGCTACCCTATTGGTGCAGAGGCAGTTTGAAAGACAGCCTTCATCCCGCCCCCTGGATTGAGCCGAGGTCTACCGCTTGTTGACACACTAGACATGTTAATGATATTATAGTCTGGTGCGTCAGGCTAATTCTAATCTGAATATTTGGCTCCATGTGAACTCAGCTAGTGGCCGACGGTTTGATCTGAGAGTCGGAGCTAAACCACCACAGTGATGCAGCAGTGTGTGGAAGCTAAGCTACAGGTCGTTGCTACAGGAGCTCGTTTCACGTGTTGGTTTGTTGTGGTGTTGTGTCGTAAAGTGTCGATGTGTGTGAGCACTGTGCATGTGTCTGCTCTGCTCTATGGTTGATTTTAGAAATGTAGCCTAATCCCTGTTTTTATCAGATAGACCGGTAATCTGATTACATGTGTTTTTGTCTGTACTGTAACGGATTACAGTTACCTTGTTTTGTATCCTGATTACGTAACGCCGTTAGCTACATGTAATCTATTACTCCCCGAGGAAGAGAGAGAGAGAGAGAGAGAGAGAGAGAGAGAGAGAGAGAGAGAGAGCTCAACAAGCAGCTGAAGGCGTCTTTAGTTCCCTGAGTTCTGTCTTTCAGGCTTCAACACAAAAACCTGCAGTTAAAAACCCAGTAGAACCTGGATCCAGCTGCTCAGTTAATGAGACAGTAAAAGTTCTACTTCTTCCTACAAAATAAAAGCCTGGACTGAGAGGGGTTTTTTTTAGGCTTGACTGGATTCTCAGCTCTGACTGGAATTGTTTCCATAGCAACAACAGCCGTGGTGGCTCATGGGTAGTGTAGTTTCTTCAATAAAACACCTGAATCGTGTGAATGTGATCACAGTGTTTACATACAAGGAAGCAGCAGCTCGCAGGTTGTGATGATGTCACAGTGATGTCACCGTGATGTAGTGAGGTGGCAATGAGGTCACAGTGAGGTCACAGTGAGGTCACAGTGAGGTCACAGTGAGGTCACAATGTGCAATGTGATCTAATAGTTTCTCTGTGGAAACCAGATCTGTGTCACGTCTGAGAGGAAAATTAGATTTGGGTCACACACACACACACACACACACACACACACACACACACACACACACACACAGATTTAATATGATGATCATTTGAGCAGCAGCAGCTTCATGTCTATGTGTTTAGTTCGTCAGGTGGAGGAATCTAACGCACCTCGTTAACCAGTGAGACAACTGAAGTATTGAGCTTTAAATCATCATAAATACATAAAGAATAAAACTTGATATCACAAACAGTAAACATGAGGAACTATAAGCTGATCAATATAAGATATGTATTGATCAGAGAACCTCTGGGTTGAGGGTTTTTAACAGTGAGCTGAAACAGAGTTGATCAGAGAACATGAATCAGACTGAACGGGTTCTAATAAAGCACCGATACGACCTCGTCCATGGATCAATACTCAGCTCTGATTGTGCCGCTGCTCTGGTTCTTAACGCTGTGATCCATCAATACCTGATCAATACTTTATTGAAGCTGCCAGATGCTGCTGAGCAGCTGGACAGATGTTTCAGTAGCACCAAGAGGCTCAACTCTTCTTCTTCTTCTTCCTCAATATAAACATATATGCACACTAAGTCCTAATTCGTTATTCTAGTTATAGCTCCTATAATAATAATAATAATAATAGATATAACTGTATAATATATTGTAACACATACAATCATACATGTAATACAGTCCAAAATATCTATATATTAATTAAGGCTGGGAATCTTTTACTATCTCACGATTAGATTAGATTCTGAGTTTTGAGGCTACGATTCAATTCAAAATGGATTTTCGATTCAAAAGGATTTGATTCCTAATGATTTCTGCTTCGGTCTGTCGGTGTGAAAGGATCCTCATGATCTACTCCAGTCTGCTTTACAAGACAGAACGACTGAAGTGTCTTTTTCTCATTTATTGAGTTTTAAACATTTATCCATGCTTAGATGGAATTGTTGAAACTGTTGCATAAAAGCAATATCACATATTGCTTCAGTAACAAAATTAAAAGTGCCCTTATATAGTGCAGTTTAACATGCTGCCTTTTAAATTCTAAGGAAATGGAGGCCGACAGCAGCAGATTTGTGTCATTTTTTCTATTCTTTAAAATCGATTTTGGGACATTTTATAGAGGTTCACTGTGCTCCTAGTGAAAACAGTTAGTCTGGGGCCCTGACCTACAACATCCAGGCAGACACGCTGTTTTTTGGATATTATGACTTCAAGTGGTATCAATTGAATGCATTTTGTGACACAGACGCGTTGGCGCTCGTCCTCTCGCGTTTTACAACTCATCCAGAATAGCAAAACATGGTGTAACTAGTTTTTTTTGGTCTTGAGCTCAACTGGTCTTAGTCTTGACTTGGTCTGTCTTGGTCTTGGTCTTGATGGTTTAATGAAATGAGACGTGTCTTCCCTCCGTCCGTCCTCCCATGTTCCATAGTTTTTTTTGTAATTCAAGTTTTTATTTCTTTTATCTCTGGTGTTTGACAGTCGAACATTTTACATTGTGAGACATTTTATCTGATGCACATTACATGTAGCCTCAGTGGCATAGCAAAACAAAGAAAAGTACCATATAAATGATATATAAAGGGGACATATTGATGCATTTACATAGAGCACATACATACAACAGTTAAAGGGATAGTATCAGTTTTTTTAAGTGTGGTTGTATGATCTCCAAATAGCCCCTAAGTACTTTAATTGCAGTAGAAGACTCTCTGCACTCCTCCCGTTAGCAACGCCAGCCCATAATAGCCCTGCCCAGAGATTTACAACATACAGTGTTGTGAACGGACCCAAAGAAACGGCCTATTTTCACGGCCTAAAAGAGGTTTTACCTGAAAATAAAATACACAGTTCCATTGTTCACTATAATATAATTTTTTCCAGTCCTTCAAAGTGCAGGAAAAACACAGTTTTTATTTGGACCTAACCAACTGCTGATCGGCGGGCACTAACCCTGGGCGGAGGGATACGTGAGTTGGTTCGGTCCAAATAAAAACTGTGTTTTTCCTGCACTTTGAAGGACTGGAAAAAATTATATTATAGTGAACAATGGAACTGTGTATTTTATTTTCAGGTAAAACCTCTTTTAGGCCGTGAAAATAGGCCGTTTCTTTGGGTCTGTTCACAACACTGTATGTTGTAAATATGCAGGGCTATTATGGGCTGGTGTTGCTAACGGGAGGAGTGCAGAGAGTCTTCTGCAATTACTGTAAAGTACTTAGGGGCTATTTGGAGATCATACAACCACACTTTTTAAAAAAATGCTACTATCCCTTTAAACCTGAGCTCAGGAAACAGACCTGAGATCAGCGGAGAACAGTTATAAAGAGATGATGAAGGAGGAAGAGGAGGAAGAGGAGAATGTTTATCATGATGAAGTCTAAACTCAGGGTTAAAATATTCAGTAGTAGTAGTATTACCCCCCCCCCTCCTCCTCCTGATGAAGGAGCCGGCAGCACTGAGGCATTCTGGGTAATCTTACTGTTTTCCCAGGATGCAATGAGTCACAGAATCAATAGATAATCTTCATCTTCTTTTATTCGTTGGCGGCTGGCGGGCGGCCTGAGTGTGTGTGTGTGTGTGTGTGTGTGTGTGTGTGTGTTACTCTGTGTGTGTGTGTGTGTGTAGCTCCTCTCCGCTGCTCCTCGACCACCGACTGATTCCTCATCTAAACAGGAAACGACGTGATGATGATGATGATGATGTCACAGGCTGCAGCTACTTCCTGCCTCTGGACCAATCAGACGCCTTCCTGTCCTGATGATGCAGGAAGA